>NC_140952.1:8575000-8940000 GCF_014529385.1 Adiantum capillus-veneris | reverse complement strand
AAAAGGTGGAAGGTGGTGGCATTAATGGCTCTACAAGAAGCAGCAGAGGACTTCCTACTGGAGTACTTCAGTGACATGACCATTGTTGCAGCCCATGCCCACAGGGCTACTATAATGGACAAAGATAGTGAGACACTGAAAAGAATAAGGTGGAGGTATGACAAACTACTGGTCCCCAATGTCTGCAAGGATAAGAAAATGAGGGAAATTTTGTTATACCCCCAAGAGCTAGTGCCACAACTCACAGTTGTAGATGTCACACATGATGTGAATACAAGGGCAAGGGCAGAGACTATTGCTCGCCAAACAGAGGACATGAGGGAAGCAGAGCTTAAGGAGAAAGCAAAAGTTGCAGTGGAGTCCCAGAGGCAAACAGAATGCAATGTGACCCTGTCCATAGAGGCAAGCAATCAAGAAACTCTACTTTCAATGAAGGATGGTTTGCTTGAAGAGATACCATTTGTAGATGGAGCCAGAAAGCTAGCTCTGGAAAAAGTAGACATTAATTTATTGCAGAATCCAGATGCTCAGATTTCAGACACAATTATCTATGCTTGTCTTAAGTAAGTGTTACTATCTTGCTAGCTTTGAAAACTCAGATAATAGGTTTGCTAACTCAGGTAGAGTCTCTGTAGCCTGATCAAAAGTCAACTCCCACTGCACACCCACACAGAGGTGTTTCTTCTTGATCCACAAATGTCAGTGATTATTAGACAAAAGAACAGTCCATCTGGGACCTTTGAGAGTTGGTTTCTCCACTGTGCTATGCTGGAAGTTACTGTCATCATCTTTCCATATGAGAACAACCATCACTGGAGTCTCATATGCCTTGATGTTGACCAACCAGCAGTGTGGGTGTTCAATTCAATAAAAGGAACCCACCCTGAAATTAGGCTATAAGTGTTTTGTATCAGAAAGTGTTTCTTATAGATATCCATGTAAATTTGAAGCCTCATGCTAACATCTTGACATTGCTTTGTGCAGTTGTATAAAGAGGTTGTTGCTTGCCTATGGCAAGCTATGTGGAAGGTATGAACTATACAAGGCCCCAATCAAAGATGTAACTGTCCCAAATCAAACCGATGGAAATTCTTGCGGCTGGAGATGTCTTCTCCATGCAGAATATGTCCTGCAAAGCTACTTTGCATTAAAACCTTTCATGACTAAGGTACCCATTTGGCAATGCATTCAGTTAGTTTTGGTTTAGTCTATAAAAGAATTCTCACCATGTGGTCTTTCAATTTTGCAGAGTGCTTTAAAAAACTACACATATGATTATTTGCAAAGATACAGGGTAAGTTTAATACAACACCTGCTTACTATGTCTAGCCCCAAAGAGCTTGAAGATAGCGGCTTGGATGACCGCACTATTGATCTAACAAAACATGACGTGCCACCACGACAAACCCCTGCATCCGATACAGTGGAATCACAACGGGCCGAGGGGGTCATATCAGCAGAAGATGAAAGAGCCGAGGATGAGGAAAGGTCAAATGAGCATATGGAAGGTGCTAGTGTACAACTAGAGGAGACAATGAAAGAGCCAAGTCAGCCAGTGGAGGAGCCAAAAGAGCCTATGGCTGAAACCCAAGATGAGGAAAGCAGGCCTATAGATGAGCAAAAGGATATGCATGAGGAAAGTAGGCCTAGGGATGAGCAAACTAATATGGATCAGGCAAGGATGTAAGAGGCAAGCCGATCAACCGAGGGAGAGGAAAAGACCTTGGAGGAAACCTTGAATGAGGCAGAAAGAGCCATGGGGGAGACCCCTGATGAAGATGTGAATGATGACTATGAAGATAAAGCACAGGAGAGCAACAACGACATGAACACTACAGAGACCCAGTATGGACCCTTGCTACCTGTAGATACGGTTGTTCCGGTAATGTCTATTCAAGTATGGCAAAATATGTTCAGCTTCTAACTACTTATATGTACTTGTCAACTTTTACAGAGGTTGATTATCTTGGACGTCAATGGATTGCTGCTGATGCGGGTGCCTCTCGGTGACAGAGGACCCTTTGAGGATTTGCAAACGTTTCGGATGGGAACTTGTCGAGTCGTGGTTCGTCCAGGAACCAAGGAATTTATTCAGTTTCTTCTTCCGCGCTTCAGAGTTGCCATATGGTCTTCAATGCAAAGGCAAAACTTGTCGCCACTAGTTGCAATAGTTTGCAGTGTATGCCACGCTCACACGTCAGATTTTGCCTTTTTGTATGATCAAAGAAAATGCGTTACCGTTGAGGGCCACTACCACCCTAAAAAACCACACTTACCTCTTTTGTACAAACCGTTTAGCCAAATCGGTGTACCCTTTGATGCAACTAATACACTACTGATTGATGATACTCCTGAAAAGGGAGA
Source organism: Adiantum capillus-veneris (assembly GCF_014529385.1). Lineage (NCBI taxonomy): Eukaryota > Viridiplantae > Streptophyta > Polypodiopsida > Polypodiales > Pteridaceae > Adiantum > Adiantum capillus-veneris. The sequence continues at coordinate 8,937,636 of NC_140952.1, read as the reverse complement.
ACTAAATCCGCCGGGAACAACTGTCTCACCACCTTCTTTCGAGGGGCATTCCTTTGATTTTTACCTTAAAGACATTCTGATTCCATACTTACAGAAATTGTATCTCAGTCCATTGTTCACGGACGAGTTTGTACTTTCTAATGAATTAAGATGACTCTTCTATCATGTCTTTGTCTTGTCTAACATTGAGAGAGAGAGAGAGAGAGAGAGAGAGAGAGAGAGAGAGAGAGAGAGAGAGAGATTTGACATGGTAAAGAAATGTATTTCAAGCACACTTTCTCATAGGGCACAATTGAAAAATGAGCTCAATAAACTTCATGTCTTGAAAGTCATTTGTATACACTTGGGTTCACAAGAATATCTGTTACATTGACACTACTTCAACCCGACCATCCAACTCTTTGCACAAAATATCTTTTTCCCTTCGCCGCATCACCTTACGGCCAGCTAGGAAAAAGGAAAAATCTCATAGGTCCTTGTCCATTGACTCTTCAATTATGTCATGCCGCAAATGCTGAAGACTGCATAGCTCCCTTATTGTAACCACCAACAGTAGGCCATGCTCTTTATCAATCACTTCCACATCCACAGCAGGATTATCTTCCAAACCTGCAGAAACCTGGTCCATAGGAATGTACTTACCGTTGAGCATTTGTGATCGCATATACCAAAACGAGAGTAACAGTGATTGGCTTGCAATCATGTACTTGACAACTAGAGTATCAAGCGCGACCTCGCACCGTAAACCAATCTCTTCCTTTGCATACCATCCTTTGTCAAGAAGTTTGTCACAGGATGACTGCTGAAATGACTTGCACATGAATATAGTTTTCGTAACTCGGATGTTGTAGCTATGAAACAACTCTATGAAGAGTGCAACAGGACAGAAGTTTGCAATTCTAACCAGTTTGGTGGGAATAGAGCTACGTAGAGACCTTTGTATATCCTTGTAGAGCTTACTTCACATCGCCTCCACCATTGTTTCCTCGGGAACTGACCAGTCCACAGTGTTCCAATCGGTTGGTAGAGGCACTTTCACCAACATGCCATTCTTATTCCCTGAGCTGAGTTGGTAAAAGTGGTCATAAAAAAAGATTCCCTCATCAGCCAGTCTTTTGCTGCTCCTCCCTGAATACTGTAGAGAACCAATGTGGGCATGAACAACATGGAAGAGGCCTATTATGCACTCCACAGGCTCCCATTGCTCATAAGAAGAGGGATAAACATCTGCAATATATATAAGAAGAGTTAAACTAAGAGTATCAATAAGTACAAATGACAAATCTAATGTAATTGAGCTGTGAAGAATGGAGACATTGCTCATAACAAGCGGGAGAAACATTGCAAAATATATAAGAAAAGTTATAATGAGAGTATCAGTAAGTTCACATGTCAAGAGTACTTACAATTGCAACGTGGTTGATGTATATCTGATACATTTCCACCGTTTGCTATCACCTCTGGATGGGTAAACACATGCTGAACAAGAACTTCCTTTACAGATCTTTTGCCGATTTCAACTTTGAAATCCAACACTCTGGCCTTCCATGCTGAGCGGTAAACGTTGATACCACTAGACCTCTTGGGTCTTCTTGGTTGCATGAGGACCCATGAACCTTTGTTTATCCTTTGTCCAACCCATTGGTTCTCTGCACTTATTGAAGCTGGTATTGTAATTGAGGATATGCTACTACTTGGCCTTCTAGGCAAAGTGCAATTCTTGGTTGTTGGTGTGAGAGACAGTAAACACCTGGAGCCTCTTGGGCGAGAAGACGTGGACGCCATAGCTCTCAGAGAAAAGCTTTAGTGGAGGGAGATTCACTTTGAAAGCATTCTAATGGAGGGAAAGTGTTTTAGAATTCCAATATCTTGTGCGGGCTTAATGGTCACCCTCCAGTACATTAATGACCATAAGAGAATATCAGAAGTGGGACCACATGCAAGCACCTAAAAGCTCGGTAAAAGGAAGGAAATTACGATGCTACAATCCTAGATTCGTGAAAGTTTTATGCTATTTTCCTATTTTTTGAGTCTTTCCACGTACTTTCCTACGTAACGTAGCCATCGTGCTCATTGGACGCGCTCTATTATTCTCTCTCTTCATATGGCCCTCCAAATGACCTCTGAAATTTCCTAATGCGACGCTCGTAGTGCGATGCTTAAAAGTGAAAATTCACAACGTCTCTATAACCGTCGCTAGTTTATTTGTAACATAGCGACGCTGACAGGGGTAAAAAATAAACCGAGAGCACCCAAAAACTCAGATCTCAGATCTGAGTTTTCGGCGCTCAAGCAAGCAAAGAGGTAACCCGCGCTCTCCCTCTCTCTCTCTTTCTTCTCCACATACACACACACACACACACACAAGGAGAGGAAGGAGAGCCAGGTATGCTCCTTCCCTCTCTTCTCTCTCATGTTCCCTTCCCCTCTTTCTCTCTCTCTCTCTCTCCCTCTCTCTCTCTCTCTCTCTCACAGACACACACACACACACTGAGTTTTTGAGAGAGAGAGAGAGAGAGAGAGAGAGAGAGAGAGAGAGAGAGAGCACATGCATAAACAAAACACACACACACACACACACATGCATAAACAAAGAATGCATACACACACATTGAGAGAGGAAAAGAGAGAGAGAGAGAGAGAGAGAGAGAGAGAGAGAGAGAGAGAAAAGAGAGAAGAAGAAGAAGAAGAAGAAGAAGAAGAAGAAGAGAGTTCTAATGTCGTAGGAAACTATCCCAAGAGGCCTTAAAGATCTAGCTAACAAGGAGTGAAACTCAAGACCTGTTATTCAAGAGGGAAATGGCATAACCAATCTACCACACTTAGGTGATAGAAAGGTTATACCATTTTCCTCTTTTTATTGGCACACACACACACACACACCCAAGAAGAAGAGTGTTTAACGTCGTAAGAATCTATCCCAAGAGACCTTAAAGACCTAGCCGACGAGGAGTTGAACTCAAGACCTATTATTGAAGAGGGAAATGACATAACCAATCTACCACACTTGGGTGATAGAAACTTTATACCATTTTCCTCTTTTTATTGGCACACACACACCCACACACACCCGAGAAGAAGAGAGTTTTAACGTCGTAGGAAACTATCCCAAGAGACCTTAAAGATCTAGATGACGAGGAGTTGAACTTAAGACCTGTTATTCAAGAGGGAAATGACATAACCAATCTACCACACTTGGGTGGTAGAAAGGTTATACCATTTTCCTCTTTTTATTGTCACACACACACACACACACATCCGAGAAGAAGAGAGTTTTAACGTCGTAGGAACCTATCCCAAGAGACCTTAAAGATCTAGCTGACGAGGAGTTGAACTCAAAACCTGTTGAACAAAGAGAAAGAGAGAGAGAATAAAAAACCAAAGAGAGAGAGAGAGGGGGAGAAGACTAAAGAGAGAGGTAAGGGGAGAAAACAAAGAGAGAAAGAGACTATATAAAAATTTAAATTAGATTAGGTTAGATTACATTTAGATTTATGTTTATGATGAGTTTAAGATTAGGCTAGATTTAGATTTATGTCAGATTAGATTTAGGTTTATTTTGAGTTAGATTTAAGTTAGATTAGATTTAGGTTTATTTACGTTAGATTTAGATTTATGTTAGATTAGATCAGATTTAGGTTTATTTTGAGTTTAAGATTAAATTAGATCTAGATTTATGTTCGCTGGACTAGATTTTTTTATATTTAGGTTAGATTTTAGTGCATGTCAATGAAGGTGCACTCATGAAATTAGGCATTGTATGAAAAACACTTGCTCATATGGAAAACATTGGAAAAGACTCCATTTTTCTACATGAGAAAATTTCTTGCGCTCACAGCCTCGACAGTCCATGCGGACCAACAATTCCACCTGCATGTTCGACTGTTGCTGCCATACAATAAGCCATCATGATCAGCCAATGGAAGAGCAAATTGAGCCTACACAGAAATTAGTGATGCAAGATGACGATTCCAAGGGTCACAGACACACACACACACAAACACTACACAACCCGTCAAATCTAGAGTAAGAATTAGGTGCTTGAGCAGGCATCAGCTACATTGCAAGAATCGTGTACCTGCATGCTACAAACAAAGATCTACTGTGAAAGATGTTAAGATGCTGTGAAATGCTACAGCTAGAGAAGAGGCAAAGGGGTTTTGTCCACTACATGCACTATCATGTAGACGTGTGTGTGTAGATTTCTTGTACCCACAAATATAGGCATTGACCCTTAAAGAAGAGATTATAACCCGGTGGTTCTAATCTCTGTGCACCTCTAGACTGACGTGTGTGGGGATTGGACATGACTAGAGAATGTGAGGTAGTTTATAGTGTGAAGAGAGAGAGAGAGAGAGAGAGAGAGAGAGAGAGAGAGAGAGAGAGAGAGAGAGAGATAGATTTTATTATCGTCCTCGGAGGTCAAATATGACCTATGGGACCAAAGTTACATGTGATGTAGTATGTGTATGGCTGATGAGTGACTCTCGATGCTCCAAAATTGTAGTGATGAGAGTCGAAATGGAGAGCCCACACTTTGGCTGGGAGAGGAAAGTGTGTAGGTCTAAGTTATGGCTGAAAATGTGAGAGAAGCAAGTTCGGATGTGATCAAAAGCTGAGCACTCTAGTAGTGTGTGGTACTCAGACTCTCGAACTTGCAGTGAGCATAATGTGCACAATCGATTTGACTCTTCTCCACTGCCCCAACGCCCTATCTCGCATCGAAGGAAATGGGAGCTAAGCCGAATTGCTGCGATAGTGCGTATCGCGGACAAGGGAATAGGCTCAAGCATGTAAGTGTGAGTACGTTTTCCTCTCTCAACGAAGAACATGGTTTTGTAGTTGGGGGCAATATAGGTGGTGTAATGTATGAAACGTGACCCACCGGATTTCTCCCAAACCGTAATACATTGGCGTTGTAGAAAAGCTTCATTCACTTGAGAGTCAATTGAAGCATCATGTAGCAAGTGTAATGCATCCCATCTCCCAAACCACTTCTTTATGTCTTGCATCCATCCCGTGCTCAAGATCTTGCTTTTATGCGTCTTTTGAACTTTTTTGCTTGCTTCCCATGCAATTGTAGGAAGTCGATGTGAGGGGTTTTGACGCATATTTATCATGTACTCCACAACCCTTTCCATGCCCATAACCTCAATTGGAAGAGATCCCGACTCAAGAAGTAGGAGCATATATGGTGTTTGTGTCTTAACTTGGAGAAAGTTTGTAAGAAAACGCTTTTGGACATTCTCAAACTCTTTCCAAGTAGACTTTGAGATGCTCCCGCCCCACACTTCAACTCCATAAAGAAGAACCGGTGTCACCAATGCATCAAAAAGATACTTCTTGAGAACCCAACACTTGATCTTTCCCGCATTACACATGTTCTCAAATGCATAATATGCTCTCTTTCCCGCTTCCAAACGACGCATAGCACATTCATGCCACTTGTGATTGGATGGAACCTCAAGGCCAAGGTACTTAAAGCTCTCAACAACTTCAAGTGTCTCGTTGTTGTACACAATGCATGGCTTCTCCTTATGGTTGGTTTTCACAAGCATAACCTTTGTTTTGGATTCATTTACAATCAGCCCACTATGCAAGCAAAAGTTCTCAAGGACAACCATAAGCTTTTGTGCATCTTCTAAAGTGTGTGCTAGAAGCACTACATCATCCGCATACAACAAAAGCATGATTACCGCATTGCAAATAGTGACCTCTTCAATGCCTTCTTCTTGCATAAAGTCAAGTACCATTTGTTCCAATGGATCGATGCATAGACCAAAGAGAGTTGGTGACAATGGACATCCTTGTTTAACCCCAATAGTGCTTACAAAAATTTCTGAAATTTCTCTTCCCATGCGCAATTGACAAATCACCTTCTCATAGATTCGAGAAACCGCAAGCATAAACTCACTTGGCACTTGGAGTTCTTCCATCCTTCTCCACAAATTGTTACGTGGAATCATATCAAAGGCTTTCTTAAAGTCCACAAAACAACAATACAATCGCTTGCCTTTCAACCGACTTTCCTCCATGAGAACACGAAGAGTGACAAGATGATCAATGGTGATATGGCATCGACGAAAACCCGCTTGTCCCTTTGCACGCTTGTCATTCTCTTCAGCCCAATCACTCAATTTCATCTCCATTATGTACCCAAACAACTTTGCCATAAGAGACCCAATCATTATAGTCCGGTAGTTGCTTACATTCTTTACATCCGCTCCTTTATGCAAAGGCTTAACCCAATTAGTACTCCAATCATAAGGCATACCATGTTGAAGTGCAAGGTTGAACATATCACACATCCACTCATGGGTAAAATCTCCCATCCATTTGATCATCTCCGGCTTGATACCTTGAAGAGAGAGAGAGAGAGAGAGAGAGAGAGAGAGAGAGAGAGAGAGAGAGATAAAAGATGGAGGATGCCAATAGAAGATTAAATTTAGAGAGAGAGAGAGAGAGCACGACGAGAGAGAAAACGACGAATTTAGAATTTAAAATCGTGTTATGAAGTGAGGCTTATTCACATTTACGCAGCTAGTAGCCCCAATGGTATGTCTTTTACCCTTCAATGGAGGATAGAAATAATTCTACCCTCCATGAAGGATAAAAATAATTCTACCCTTCAAAAGAAGGATATGATGCTTGATGACTAAGGTGCTTGGGCAAGCTAGGTATGTGCTTGAAGTAAAAGCCAATCCCGGGCGAGCCCTTGACGCTAGGGGCATGAGAGAGAGAGAAGCCATGCACTTTCTAATCCCATGCTTGTGACTAAGATGCTTGAGGTGCTTGAGCATGTTGGGGGCCAAGGTGCTTGAGGGCTTTAAAGTCAAACCAATGCCTACAAAGGAGGGGGCAAGCCATGAGAGTAGGGGGTGGGTTGAGTGACTACTCCCTCACCCAAAAAAGGGCACCCCTTGCTCAAAGAGACATAAGGGACACATGTCAAGCCCCTAGCTAGGTTGCTATCATGGCGTGCCTAAAGCCTATTGGTTGACCCTTAGAGAGGACCAATAAGAATTTAGATTAATTAATTAATTGTTTAAGCTTTTTCCAAGCTGTCTCTCTCAAAGGGGAAAGGAGGACGCTTGTACAAAGGCTACCTCTATTGCTTGAATTGAGCTAGGAATGCATCTCTAACAGCTCGGGGGATGATCATGCAGACCACATTCCCAATGAGGCAATGTTTGAGCCCGAGATCGATGAAATGATCGAGACGATCATGGATTCAGAAAGGCTTATCTATGATGATATGAAAAGTGAAGCCGATACGCCATTGTATGATGGAGCACGTGTGTCTAGATTGAAGGCGCTCCTAGTTCTTCTCAACATGCAGACAAAGTTTGGATGGAGTGACACTAGCGTCACAACCGCTTTTGAGGTGATCTATTACAATGTGTTTACTTTAATAAAAAACTCTAGATGTATACTGATCTGATAAATTTTTACACAATTGTACCGCACTTTTTTCGCTGTGTAGATTGCTCAAAGAGCACATACTGCCAGCTGATAATGTGATGCAAGATTCCAGAGAGGAAGCAAGAAAGATCTTGTGTCCACTCCAAGTACATATGCTCTAGGTATGTTCTCACAAGCAGGGACGACAAGCACTGTGCTCCGAGTACGATGGAGACTGAAGCTGCAATCGCGAAGGTCTGCTCAATATAGATGCTGCTCGTCCCACCACTAGATCTAGTTGATCGGGTGAAAGAGACACTAAGAAGCACTACTACTGCTTCTCAGTGTCTCTTTCACTCGATCAATTAGATTTAGTGGTGGGACAAGAAACTCTCTATTGGGTGACCTTCGCGATGCAGCTTCAGTCTCCATCGCACCCGGAGTACAATGCTTTTACAAATTCACAGAAATTCAACAAAATCTCGCTACACAGGAATCGATCCCCCTTTATGTGTCCTCTCTCTCTCTCTCTCTCTCTCTCTCTCTCTCTCTCCCTACTTGTCCATGTTTTCTTGTCCATTCATTCAATATTAAGATTAAATGTTCGTGTGCTTAATGCAGGTATGGATGATGATGAGTTTCTTTCTTCTTTGTCACCCCAGCAGAGACAGTGGTACATGGAACGTCATCACTCTAGAGCACCATCACATGTTCCTACGCCTTTAGCGTCTCCCTCTGTTTTGGAGCATTCAGTGCGCTCCGAAGCTTCTATGTCAACGAGACAATCTCCACACTCGTCTAGGCACCATCGCTCTAGTGGTGGTGGTGGTGGTTGTTATGGGGATGCCACCACCGATTCCTGGACACCGCCTCGTGTTCAACGAGGCTCTTTACCCTCCCCTTCTTTGCCCGCCCCCACACCAGCCACGACATCGCCATCTACACTAGGTTTTGCATGGTTGACGGCCGTTCCTAGCAGCCACACACCACTAGCTACTCCTCTAGGAGTCACTGTAGTCAACACTCCTCGCTTTGGGGCCCAGACTCCAGTGGAGACACCTGACATCCGTACCCCCATCGACACGCCGCTAGAGACCCCTGTGGGGACACCCAGGTTCACGCGTCACCGGCGAGAGGGCTTGCCTTACTCCGTCAACTTCAGTGGCGGCATCATCTTGGATGATGAAGCCAAGAAGGTGATCTCACGCATGCGCGGTCTTTGCTCTCAGGTGTTTAGACACTACATACTAAACACGTGGAGTGAAGTACCAAGTGATTTAAAAGACAGAGTATCAGCATGCTACATGACGAGTTTCGCGTTTCAACACGGGATGACCGCTTCAATGAAGACCTGATGAAGGTTCGAATGCGCAAATACTGCAAGCACAAGTGTTCCGAAGTGCAAATAGCAATTAAGGATGGGTGGAACAGACCAGATTGGCTAGCCAAAGAAGTGGAAGAATGCAAAGAAAGAAGCGCACGAGAATCTCGACAAGTGGAAGTAATAAAAGGAGGCATCCAAAGAATGAGTAGAGGCAAGGAGCTTGCACCACTTGGGGAGCGGCGGGTGGGCATCATTTGAGGCTGATTTTGTAAGTGTTTTTGCATTGCTATTTATGTTTGATAGTTTAGAGTTGTGAGGTCCCCACCCCACCGTATCAAATGGCGGATCTGATGGTGAACCTGGTGGCCACTAGATCTATAGCGGAAGCAAACAAAGTGGTTCAGGGTTCAACTAGCGGACGATCTCTCATCACAAAGTGAGTCGAGTTCGAGCCTACTAGTAATGAGATCTAGCTCCACCTCATAGGGGAAGCGTACTTAACCTATCTAGCAATCCTAAGACCCACCTTCCAAGAGGAGAGAAACCTCGAGTGCCTTTTTTCCCATGTTTCAAAGGCACGTACACTTGAGACTTCGCCGCTCTAGGGGCAATGAGTCTTACTAGTATCAATTTAAACACTATGGGGACAGAGAGTTCCCGACCAATCGGGACCACCCTTCTCATAGGAAGACCATATTAGGTATTTTGGTAAAAATCTCACATTATGGAATCTCCAAATCGACCGAATTCATGTAATTTGGGAATTTTCCACTTAAAGTGGGAAAAATTGAGGGTGTGGCTAGTAAATAAGTGAAAATCTCATAGGATTGTGGTGTTGATAAACACCAAAAGTCAAGAGGATGTACAACACATGGATTTGAAAATAACTATAAATTACATAAAACAAAGGAAGATACAAAAAAGATTTTGTTTACAAATTGACTAGTATAGTCACAATAGAAGCTCCACATAATTCTACTCCACATTTGATACCATATCTGAACTTTGATCCAAGTGTGGCTGATGTGCACGAGTGAGGCCTTCTTTGGCTTTTAGAGCATGTCTTTCTGGAATCTTTATTCTAGAAAATGGTCCTTCTTTGTTGGTCTCCAGGACCAAACAATTGCATCTATAGTTTCCCACACTTGTGGGTCCTTATAGTTGACAGCCCAATCCTTGGAAGTCCATTTGTTACTAGATCACCAAGAGGATGCTTATCTATCCTCTCGAGGTTATGTAAACAATTAGCAATTGAGCCAATTGTAAGATTTGGATCAGCTGGCCACAAACCATTCAAGACAAAGTGTCCGTAATGACCTTCTCCATGTCCATGAGTGATCATGCCAATCAATGCCACCTGCAGATTATATCCTGAATCCACACCCTTGGGAACAATGCGTAATCTAGGAATGGCAGTCTTCTTTTGATCCATCTTATCATGGATTATGCATACATATTTTTGTGGTTGAGTTTCTGAATACGTGCGCCATGCATAATATAGGCTTCTGCAACTCTTTTGTTGTGCCATGTGAACTTCTCTCTCCCTCAAGAGAAGAGCTCTCTCTTCAAGAGAAGGTTTAGCTTCTAACCTTGCCTTGATTGAGCTACAAAATATTGCACTTAGAGAACTCACTCGTCTTTGTTAAAGTGACATGTGGGTACTCTTTGTTCCAAATTCTACCAAAAGAAGATTGGGATAGCTTCTTCTCATAGCCCATTTGGTCAAGTGTCGTGTTGATTTCACATAAAATATCCACTTGTTTGTATGTTGATGGAATCACCAATTGAGTCTCTCTTGAGCCATCTAGCAGTGTTCTACTTCTATGTGGCATCTTCTCAGAGTTGTTTTCCACAAACTCATTTAGTAGTGCTCTTGCTAAACTAGTATGTTGAAGTCCCCTTCTCAATGTACATGTGTTCCCATGTACATATTGGCGCACACCATTTTCAAAGTTCTCCTTGTATCGATAAAATGATGTCTTTGGTATTCCATGTAGCTCATACCATGCTCTACAACAAACAATAGAGCCATTTAGCCTGAATTGGTATCGTGACTTCTCATCTTTCTGATAACATATAGAAAGAACATCATAAACATAATTAGTGCGTGATTTTTGAGACTCTCCCCAAAATTGTTGTCGTAACCTTGTCACCATATCACGATCTGCAAATTGGCAGCATTTTTGTGCACAACAATCAATGCATGATACCCTTTGAATTGATTTGTTTGAAAGGTAAAAAGTCGAAGCTGGTGCTGCTTTTGATTTTTGAGTCCTGTTCATGAAAGTGTATCGTCTCTTCCTTGACAACTGGACAACATTACTCCCATCAAGTTTTTTCCAACATTGCCATCGTTGGATACATCCTCATATGTAGCATGCATGCCATCAACAGGAACAAAGCGTTGTAATGGGCTCCCATTCAACATTGTTGTCTGCTTGATGGGCCACTTTAGCAAAGTGATGCTACCCACTTCAACCACATCATCAATGCTTGCATTTTCTCTTTCAATACCCACACCCACACAATCAGGACCAAGTTCCTGAAAGTTGACATAATCATGTGGAAATACATATAAGATGGTCCCTTCATTCATGGTTTGCATCATTGTGTCATCTTTTAAAAGGACCCTCTGATTTCTCCAAGACTCTCGAATCATTGCTTCAAATTCTGGGCTTGTCATAGGTATTGCATCTGTAACTAGAGGATCAGAATGATCATGTTCTTCATCACCATTGTAGCTTTCGTGTGGATCAATTAAGTTCCCATTTAATACAAAAGATTGCAAAAGAAGCTTTGACCATCGAACAGCACTCCATAATGAGCCTTGGAGAGATGAAGTATCCATTGTAGGAAAAGGTAGGACCACATCCTTCAAGCATTCCTCCACTAGTATGGAGACATTTCCCAGCCCTATCTTTGTACCACCACAAGTGGAATCTGGATCTGTTCTACACACACAACCAATACCAACGATTTCATTGTCAAGTATCATATGTACTTTCTCCCCAGATTCGAAGTCCATCCTGTAAGTAAAAGATTACATTGTTAAATCCATAGTTATAGAAAAATACTCTTCAAACAAAAATCATGCTACAACATGAAAAAGGTTTGCATAGGTTGGACAAGTGGTGAACCTTGAGACCAAATCCTCCTTGCTATATTAATGGAAGCAAGGTTGGACAAGTGGTGGACCTTGAAACCAAAGCCTCTTTGCTATATGAGAGCATAGGTTGGACAAGTGGTGGACCTAGTTGTAATACCCACTGCCACCTATCAACTACTATAGGACTATGCTTTCCAATGTCCAAGTATCCCTTGAGTCTTTCAGGTTGAACACGTGGTGGACTTGAAACAAAAATCCCCTTTCTATATCAGAGCATAGCTTGGACAAGTGGTGGACCTAGTTATAATGCCCAATATCCAAGGTGAAATACCTTAGGACTTTGCTACCTTGCTTGCCAATGTTTACGTAGCCCTCATTTCTTTAATGGAAGTAAGGTTGGACAAGTGGTGGACCTTGAAACCAAAGCCTCTTTGCTATATAAGAGCATAGGTTGGACCTAGTTTTAATACCCACTGCCACCTATCAACTACTATAAGACTATGCTTTCCAATGTCCAAGTATCCCTTGAGTCTTTCAAGGTTGAACACGTGGTGGACCTTGAAACAAAAATCCCCTTTCTATATTAGAAAGGTTGAACACATGGTGGACCTTGAAACGAAAATCCCCTTTCTTTATCAGAGCATAGCTTGGACAAGTGGTGGACCTAGTTATAATGCCCAATATCCAAGGTGAAATACCTTAGGACTTTGCTACCTTGCTTGCCAATGTTTACGTAGCCCCTCATTTCTTTAATGGAAGTAAGGTTGGACAAGTGGTGGACCTTGAAACCAAAGCCTCTTTGCTATATAAGAGCATAGGTTGGACCTAGTTTTAATACCCACTGCCACCTATCAACTACTATAAGGACTATGCTTTCCAATGTCCAAGTATCCCTTGAGTCTTTCAAGGTTGAACACGTGGTGGACCTTGAAACAAAAATCCCCTTTCTATATTAGAAAGGTTGAACACATGGTGGACCTTGAAACGAAAATCCCCTTTCTTTATCAGAGCATAGCTTGGACAAGTGGTGGACCTAGTTATAATGCCCAATATCCAAGGTGAAACACCTTAGAACCTTGCTACCTTGCTTGCCAATGTTTACGTAGCCCCTCATTTCTTTAATGGAAGCAAGGTTGGACAAGTGGTGGACCTTGAAAGCAAAGCCTCTTTGCTATATGAGAGCATAGGTTGGACCTAGTTGTAATACCCACTGCCACCTATCAACTACTATAGGACTATGCTTTCCAATGTCCAAGTATCCCTTGAGTCTTGCAAGGTTGAACACGTGGTGGACCTTGAAACCAAAATCCCCTTTCCATATCAGAGCATAGCTTGGACAAGTGGTGGACCTAGTTATAAAGCCCCTCCTTTCTTTAATGGAAGAAAGGTTGGAAAAGTGGTGAATCTTGAAACCCAAACCCTTTGGCTATATATAGAGGATATCTTGGACAAGTGGTGGGCTTAGTTGTAGTATCCAATGTCCAAGGTCCAAGGTGAACTATGTAAAGACCTTACTTCCAAAAACAGAGTCGTACAAGTGGTTCTCCTTGAAACCAAAACCTCCTTAGTGTATTAGAACATAGCTTGGAGAAGTGGTGGACTTAGTTGTAATGGTGAATGTCCAAAGCAAACTATTATAGGACCTTGCTTCCCAAATCAAGTTTGGACAAGTGGTGGATCTTGAAACCAAAACCCCCTTACTCTATTAGAGCATAGCTTAGATAAGTGGTGGACCTAGCTGCCATGGAAAATGTTCAATCTGAACTGCTGCAAGACCTTGCTATTAAATGTCTAAGTAGAGCTAGCTTCTTTAATGGAATCAAGGTTGGGAAAGTGGTGCATCTTGAAACCAAAAGCCCTTTATTGTATTAGAGCATAGCTTGGACAAGTGAGGGACCTAGTTTTAATGTGTGATGTCCAAAGAAAAGTATTACAAGACCTTGCTTTCCAATATTTGAATTGGTCAAGTGGTTAAAACTAAGTATAAAACTTTGACCATTTTCTTCTCGAATTGCCAAAAAGCTAGTTTTAGACACCCCTAAATGAAAATGGTTTAGGGTGGCCTTAAACAATGTTTTTTCAAAGACTTGAACAAAAGGGTTGTCGAAGAGTAATGACAATTTATTGTGGCTTGAAGTGCCTGAGTATGTGAAAACAAGCCTAGGTTTTCCACGAGGCAAAAGGTGACATAATAAGAACATTGGAAAGTTAGGATTGACCATGTGGCCTAAACTTTGGCAAGTGAAGTGGTGGCCAAGTTTTGTGGCACAGTGTGCACTTGGTCCTATATGTGTTGACCACTTGGCTAAATCTAGGACCATAAGGCCAAACCTTTGGCACCTTAAATATAGTATGGGACATAATCTAGAACTGCTATAGTAAATTAGTAGTATAGCTAATATGTTAATATTTGTATTATATTTAAGTATATGCTAATATAATTTATGTTCAAAATTTCACTAATGAAGAATGTTCCCATTTAGCACTCCAGATGCGGGGTCTTAGGGCAATACCACAATGGGGTGACAAGGCAGCGCTTCCACGTGAGGTTTGGGGGTAGCGCTCTTGATGGGGATGTGGAATATAGCGCTCTCGATGGCGGGGCTTGGGAGGTTGATTTTGGGATATTGTTCTGGGCGGGGTCCGGGGCAGCGTGAATTCCTAGTATAGAGTTACGCATGTTTTTCATATTTTCAACCATGATTTCTTTAATTTTGGCCGTGTGAATTGGTTAATTTTTTATATTGCTTTTGTTTTTTTTAATCCTATGATAAAACATGGACTTGTAGCATACGTGGCATTCTAATAAAGCCTATCAAGATTAGGCACACAGAGAGCGCACGAGAAACGCACACAGAGAAAGCAGGCGAGCAGCAAAAACACAGAAAGCGCACACGGATCGCACACAGTTGGAGTATACGCGCGCGTAGAGGAGCAAGCTCGGCATCGTACACAACACACAGGTGGAGTGCACAGGATTGAAAGTTCGCGCACAAGACAAAGAAACAGCAGCGTACACAACGCTTTCCAGAAGGGCAGGATCGGGCAGTCTTCTCAGGAGACATTGCACACCTCACGAATAGAGAAAAAACAGGTATTTCTCTCTCTCTCACTCTCTGTCTTTCTCCATATAGAGAAGATGGTTCTCTGTAACTCTTCTTGCACACACACTCTCTCGTCAAAAGACAGAGATACATAGTTTAAAAGTATCCCCGCACACATACACATATTCCCACACATCGTCTTCCTCTCTTCCACATACATAACCACAGTGAAATCTGTTATCTTGCTGTCTCTCTCTTGAAAATACATGCACATATTCCCACACATCGTCTTCCTCACTTCCACATACATAACCACAATGAAATCTGTTATCTTGTTGTCTCTCTCTTGAAAATACGTGCACATATTCCCATACATCGTCTTCCTCTCTTCCACATACATAAACACAGTGAAATCTGTTATCTTTCTCTCTCCTCTCTCTAAAAAACAGTTATTTATCTCTCTCTCTCTCTCTCTCTCTCTCTCTCTCTATCTATCTATCTCTGTATTTGCTATCTCTCTCTTGAAAATACATGCTCATGTATGTGTGCGTCTGTGTTATCTATGTGTATGTATGTATATTTGTGTTATTTCATTGTAATACTCATACATAATGCAGATACACAATTACACTTAATTACGATATGCACACATAGTATATATACATACATAAATATCACAAATAACTAACACATTGTAATACTAGTAAAATTGAATGGAAGACTTACTTGCGTGATCTGTTAAAGTCGATTCTTGTAGCGAGTTCTGGATGTATGCTGAGCTGATTTTCCTCTAATCCATTTGTAGATATGATTGTAACTTCTGTTTCTCAAAAATAGTAGTGTTGTTTAGTGATACACCTAATGGACATAAATGGTTTAAACTAGGACATGTAGACCAAAAATACGTGTATTTCTTTGGATGAATATATACACTTTTTGGTGACCCTTACCACAAGTGGTGGACCTTGAGACCAATGGACTATAAGGACCTCCAAACAATACCTTGTACACTCAATCCTTCTTGGTATCTAGGTTGGACAAGTGGTGGACCTTGTTCAAATTCTCTAACCACTCTCTCTAACATGGTGACATAATTTAGGTGTGATAAATTCATATCTATGCAAACTAATATCAGTTTAGGCTTGTTAATTTGAATTTGTTTGAATTTATGTACAATATAATGATTTGAGGTTTGCATATTTGAATTTAGGTGGTATAATGATATCTTTTTGTGGTAAACTTGAATTTAAAATCAATTTTGCGTGGAATATTTTAAATTTAAGTAGTAAAATTTAAATTTTTATAAAAAAGTTTGAATTTTAAAATTTGGGCGGGATAGTTTAAAATTTAGGCGGGATATTTAAGATTTGGGAGGGATATTTTAAATTTAGGCGGGAAGGTTTTGAATTTATAGCGAGATCTCCCTTACATAAGAGAGTATAGGTTGGACAAGTGGTGGACCTTCAAGCTAGAGCATCCATGCTACTGGACATGATAGGTAGGGAATCTAGTTGAATATTGTATGTATAATATATATGTAATAGATCTAGCTTGGACAAGTGGTGGACCTTGGAATAAAACCCCATGTAAAACATATCATGCACATTCCAAGTGGTCAAAAAAAATATCATTTAGAATATAGCCTTATAGGTTGGACAAGTGGTGGACCTTAACACCCAGATATTCTTCATATAATGACATAGAGTGGAAAACTGGTGAATCTTGAGACCAAACCATGCTACTAGCGATAATAGCTTGGACAAGTGGTGGACCTTGAAAGTAAACCCCCCATCTACGAAATATCGTGGGTTTAAGGTATTTCGATGGAGCCTAGCATCTTGGAGACATCGTGCATCTTGCTTCTCTTCATGTTTCAATGGAGCCTATCTTGGACAAATGGTGGAGCATCCTTCTCTCCATGTTTCAATGGACCCTAGCTTGGACAAGTGGTGGACCTTTACTTCTCTCTATTATTCAATAGAGTTAGCTTGGACAAGTGGTGGACCTTGGAACCAAACCCCCATTTAAAACCTATCATGGTCACTCCAAGTGGTGAGAAAGAATAACCTTTAAGATATAGCCTATAGGTTGGACAAGTGGTGGACCTTAACACCCTAATATTCTTAATATAATGACATAGAGTGAAAAAGTGGTGAATCTTGAGACAAAACCACTCATGCTACTAGCACTAATAGCTTGGACAAGTGGTGGACCTTGAACGTAAACCCCCCATGTTTCAATAGAGTTAGCTTCGACAAATGGTGGAGCATCCTTCTCTCCATGTTTCAATGGACCCTAGCTTGGACAAGTGGTGGACCTTTGTTTCTCTCTATGTTTCAATAGAGTTAGCTTGGACAAGTGGTGGACCTTGGAACCAAACCCCCATGTAAAACCTATCATGGTCACTCCAAGTGGTAATAAAGAATAACCTTTAAGATGTAGCCTTATAGGTTGGACAAGTGGTGGACCTTAACACGCGCATATTCTTAATATAATGACATAGAGTGGAAAAGTGGTGAATCTTGAGACCAAACCACTCAGGCTACTAGCAATAATAGCTTGGACAAGTGGTGGACCTTGAATGTAAACCCCTCATCTACGACATATCGTGGGTTTAATGTTTTTCGATGGAGCCTAGCATCTTGGAGACATGGTGCACCTTGCTTCTCCTCATGTTTCAATGGAGCCTACCTTGGACAAATGGTGGAGCATCCTTCTCTCCATGTTTCAATGGACCCTAGCTTAGACAAGGGGTGGACCTTTGCTTCTCTCTATGTTTCAATAGAGTTAGCTTGGACAAGTGGTGGACCTTGGAACCAAACCCCCATGTAAAACCTATCATGGTCACTCCAAGTAGTAAGAAAGAATAACCTTTAAGATGTAGCCTTATAGGTTGGACAAGTGGTGGACCTTAACACCCACATATTCTTAATAAAAGTGGTGAATCTTGAGACCAAACCACTCAGGCTACTAGCAATAATAGCTTGGACAAGTGGTGGACCTTGAATGTAAACCCCTCATCTACGAAATATCGTGGGTTTAATGTATTTCGATGGAGCCTAGCATCTTGGAGACATGGTGCAGCTTGCTTTGTCATGTTCAATGGATCCTATCTTGGACAAATGGTGGAGCATCCTTCTCTCATGTTTCAATGGATAGCTTGGACAAGTGGTGGACCTTTGTTTCTCTCTATGTTTCAGTTGCTTGACAAATGGTGGAGCATCCTTCTCTCCATGTTTCAATGGACCCTAGCTTGGACAAGTGGTGGACCTTTGTTTCTCTCTATGTTTCAATAGAGTTAGCTTGGACAAGTGGTGGACCTTGGAACCAAACCCCCATGTAAAACCTATCATGGTCACTCCAAGTGGTAATAAAGAATAACCTTTAAGATGTAGCCTTATAGGTTGGACAAGTGGTGGACCTTAACACGCGCATATTCTTAATATAATGACATAGAGTGGAAAAGTGGTGAATCTTGAGACCAAACCACTCAGGCTACTAGCAATAATAGCTTGGACAAGTGGTGGACCTTGAATGTAAACCCCTCATCTACGACATATCGTGGGTTTAATGTTTTTCGATGGAGCCTAGCATCTTGGAGACATGGTGCACCTTGCTTTCCTCATGTTTCAATGGAGCCTACCTTGGACAAATGGTGGAGCATCCTTCTCTCCATGTTTCAATGGACCCTAGCTTAGACAAGGGGTGGACCTTTGCTTCTCTCTATGTTTCAATAGAGTTAGCTTGGACAAGTGGTGGACCTTGGAACCAAACCCCATGTAAAACCTATCATGGTCACTCCAAGTAGTAAGAAAGAATAACCTTTAAGATGTAGCCTTATAGGTTGGACAAGTGGTGGACCTTAACACCCACATATTCTTAATAAAAGTGGTGAATCTTGAGACCAAACCACTCAGGCTACTAGCAATAATAGCTTGGACAAGTGGTGGACCTTGAATGTAAACCCCTCATCTACGAAATATCGTGGGTTTAATGTATTTCGATGGAGCCTAGCATCTTGGAGACATGGTGCAGCTTGCTTCTTGTCATGTTTCAATGGACTATCTTGGACAAATGTGGAGCATCCTTCTCTCATGTTTCAATGGATAGCTTGGACAATGGAGCTCTATGTTTCAATAGAGTTAGCTTGGACAAATGGTGGAGCATCCTTCTCTCCATGTTTCAATGGACCCTAGCTTGGACAAGTGGTGGACCTTTGTTTCTCTCTATGTTTCAATAGAGTTAGCTTGGACAAGTGGTGGACCTTGGAACCAAACCCCCATGTAAAACCTATCATGGTCACTCCAAGTGGTAATAAAGAATAACCTTTAAGATGTAGCCTTATAGGTTGGACAAGTGGTGGACCTTAACACGCGCATATTCTTAATATAATGACATAGAGTGGAAAAGTGGTGAATCTTGAGACCAAACCACTCAGGCTACTAGCAATAATAGCTTGGACAAGTGGTGGACCTTGAATGTAAACCCCTCATCTACGACATATCGTGGGTTTAATGTTTTTCGATGGAGCCTAGCATCTTGGAGACATGGTGCACCTTGCTTCTCCTCATGTTTCAATGGAGCCTACCTTGGACAAATGGTGGAGCATCCTTCTCTCCATGTTTCAATGGACCCTAGCTTAGACAAGGGGTGGACCTTTGCTTCTCTCTATGTTTCAATAGAGTTAGCTTGGACAAGTGGTGGACCTTGGAACCAAACCCCCATGTAAAACCTATCATGGTCACTCCAAGTAGTAAGAAAGAATAACCTTTAAGATGTAGCCTTATAGGTTGGACAAGTGGTGGACCTTAACACCCACATATTCTTAATAAAAGTGGTGAATCTTGAGACCAAACCACTCAGGCTACTAGCAATAATAGCTTGGACAAGTGGTGGACCTTGAATGTAAACCCCTCATCTACGAAATATCGTGGGTTTAATGTATTTCGATGGAGCCTAGCATCTTGGAGACATGGTGCAGCTTGCTTCTCGTCATGTTTCAATGGAGCCTATCTTGGACAAATGGTGGAGCATCCTTCTCTCCATGTTTCAATGGACCCTAGCTTGGACAAGTGGTGGACCTTTGTTTCTCTCTATGTTTCAATAGAGTTAGCTTGGACAAGTGGTGGACCTTGGAACCAAACCCCCATGTAAAACCTATCATGGTCACTCCAAGTGGTAATAAAGAATAACCTTTAAGATGTAGCCTTATAGGTTGGACAAGTGGTGGACCTTAACACGCGCATATTCTTAATATAATGACATAGAGTGGAAAAGTGGTGAATCTTGAGACCAAACCACTCAGGCTACTAGCAATAATAGCTTGGACAAGTGTGGACCTTGAATGTAAACCCCTCATCTACGACATATCGTGGGTTTAATGTTTTTCGATGGAGCCTAGCATCTTGGAGACATGGTGCACCTTGCTTCTCCTCATGTTTCAATGGAGCCTACCTTGGACAAATGGTGGAGCATCCTTCTCTCCATGTTTCAATGGACCCTAGCTTAGACAAGGGGTGGACCTTTGCTTCTCTCTATGTTTCAATAGAGTTAGCTTGGACAAGTGGTGGACCTTGGAACCAAACCCCCATGTAAAACCTATCATGGTCACTCCAAGTAGTAAGAAAGAATAACCTTTAAGATGTAGCCTTATAGGTTGGACAAGTGGTGGACCTTAACACCCACATATTCTTAATAAAAGTGGTGAATCTTGAGACCAAACCACTCAGGCTACTAGCAATAATAGCTTGGACAAGTGGTGGACCTTGAATGTAAACCCCTCATCTACGAAATATCGTGGGTTTAATGTATTTCGATGGAGCCTAGCATCTTGGAGACATGGTGCAGCTTGCTTCTCGTCATGTTTCAATGGAGCCTATCTTGGACAAATGGTGGAGCATCCTTCTCTCCATGTTTCAATGGACCCTAGCTTGGACAAGTGGTGGACCTTTGTTTCTCTCTATGTTTCAATAGAGTTAGCTTGGACAAGTGGTGGACCTTGGAACCAAACCCCCATGTAAAACCTATCATGGTCACTCCAAGTGGTAATAAAGAATAACCTTTAAGATGTAGCCTTATAGGTTGGACAAGTGGTGGACCTTAACACGCGCATATTCTTAATATAATGACATAGAGTGGAAAAGTGGTGAATCTTGAGACCAAACCACTCAGGCTACTAGCAATAATAGCTTGGACAAGTGTGGACCTTGAATGTAAACCCCTCATCTACGACATATCGTGGGTTTAATGTTTTTCGATGGAGCCTAGCATCTTGGAGACATGGTGCACCTTGCTTCTCCTCATGTTTCAATGGAGCCTACCTTGGACAAATGGTGGAGCATCCTTCTCTCCATGTTTCAATGGACCCTAGCTTAGACAAGGGGTGGACCTTTGCTTCTCTCTATGTTTCAATAGAGTTAGCTTGGACAAGTGGTGGACCTTGGAACCAAACCCCCATGTAAAACCTATCATGGTCACTCCAAGTAGTAAGAAAGAATAACCTTTAAGATGTAGCCTTATAGGTTGGACAAGTGGTGGACCTTAACACCCACATATTCTTAATAAAAGTGGTGAATCTTGAGACCAAACCACTCAGGCTACTAGCAATAATAGCTTGGACAAGTGGTGGACCTTGAATGTAAACCCCTCATCTACGAATATCGTGGGTTTAATGTATTTCGATGGAGCCTAGCATCTTGGAGACATGGTGCAGCTTGCTTCTCGTCATGTTTCAATGGAGCCTATCTTGGACAAATGGTGGAGCATCCTTCTCTCCATGTTTCAATGGACCCTAGCTTGGACAAGTGGTGGACCTTTGTTTCTCTCTATGTTTCAATAGAGTTAGCTTGGACAAGTGGTGGACCTTGGAACCAAACCCCCATGTAAAACCTATCATGGTCACTCCAAGTGGTAATAAAGAATAACCTTTAAGATGTAGCCTTATAGGTTGGACAAGTGGTGGACCTTAACACGCGCATATTCTTAATATAATGACATAGAGTGGAAAAGTGGTGAATCTTGAGACCAAACCACTCAGGCTACTAGCAATAATAGCTTGGACAAGTGGTGGACCTTGAATGTAAACCCCTCATCTACGACATATCGTGGGTTTAATGTTTTTCGATGGAGCCTAGCATCTTGGAGACATGGTGCACCTTGCTTCTCCTCATGTTTCAATGGAGCCTACCTTGGACAAATGGTGGAGCATCCTTCTCTCCATGTTTCAATGGACCCTAGCTTAGACAAGGGGTGGACCTTTGCTTCTCTCTATGTTTCAATAGAGTTAGCTTGGACAAGTGGTGGACCTTGGAACCAAACCCCCATGTAAAACCTATCATGGTCACTCCAAGTAGTAAGAAAGAATAACCTTTAAGATGTAGCCTTATAGGTTGGACAAGTGGTGGACCTTAACACCCACATATTCTTAATAAAAGTGGTGAATCTTGAGACCAAACCACTCAGGCTACTAGCAATAATAGCTTGGACAAGTGGTGGACCTTGAATGTAAACCCCTCATCTACGAAATATCGTGGGTTTAATGTATTTCGATGGAGCCTAGCATCTTGGAGACATGGTGCAGCTTGCTTCTCGTCATGTTTCAATGGAGCCTATCTTGGACAAATGGTGGAGCATCCTTCTCTCCATGTTTCAATGGACCCTAGCTTGGACAAGTGGTGGACCTTTGTTTCTCTCTATGTTTCAATAGAGTTAGCTTGGACAAGTGGTGGACCTTGGAACCAAACCCCCATGTAAAACCTATCATGGTCACTCCAAGTGGTAATAAAGAATAACCTTTAAGATGTAGCCTTATAGGTTGGACAAGTGGTGGACCTTAACACGCGCATATTCTTAATATAATGACATAGAGTGGAAAAGTGGTGAATCTTGAGACCAAACCACTCAGGCTACTAGCAATAATAGCTTGGACAAGTGGTGGACCTTGAATGTAAACCCCTCATCTACGACATATCGTGGGTTTAATGTTTTTCGATGGAGCCTAGCATCTTGGAGACATGGTGCACCTTGCTTCTCCTCATGTTTCAATGGAGCCTACCTTGGACAAATGGTGGAGCATCCTTCTCTCCATGTTTCAATGGACCCTAGCTTAGACAAGGGGTGGACCTTTGCTTCTCTCTATGTTTCAATAGAGTTAGCTTGGACAAGTGGTGGACCTTGGAACCAAACCCCCATGTAAAACCTATCATGGTCACTCCAAGTAGTAAGAAAGAATAACCTTTAAGATGTAGCCTTATAGGTTGGACAAGTGGTGGACCTTAACACCCACATATTCTTAATAAAAGTGGTGAATCTTGAGACCAAACCACTCAGGCTACTAGCAATAATAGCTTGGACAAGTGGTGGACCTTGAATGTAAACCCCTCATCTACGAAATATCGTGGGTTTAATGTATTTCGATGGAGCCTAGCATCTTGGAGACATGGTGCAGCTTGCTTCTCGTCATGTTTCAATGGAGCCTATCTTGGACAAATGGTGGAGCATCCTTCTCTCCATGTTTCAATGGACCCTAGCTTGGACAAGTGGTGGACCTTTGTTTCTCTCTATGTTTCAATAGAGTTAGCTTGGACAAGTGGTGGACCTTGGAACCAAACCCCCATGTAAAACCTATCATGGTCACTCCAAGTGGTAATAAAGAATAACCTTTAAGATGTAGCCTTATAGGTTGGACAAGTGGTGGACCTTAACACGCGCATATTCTTAATATAATGACATAGAGTGGAAAAGTGGTGAATCTTGAGACCAAACCACTCAGGCTACTAGCAATAATAGCTTGGACAAGTGGTGGACCTTGAATGTAAACCCCTCATCTACGACATATCGTGGGTTTAATGTTTTTCGATGGAGCCTAGCATCTTGGAGACATGGTGCACCTTGCTTCTCCTCATGTTTCAATGGAGCCTACCTTGGACAAATGGTGGAGCATCCTTCTCTCCATGTTTCAATGGACCCTAGCTTAGACAAGGGGTGGACCTTTGCTTCTCTCTATGTTTCAATAGAGTTAGCTTGGACAAGTGGTGGACCTTGGAACCAAACCCCCATGTAAAACCTATCATGGTCACTCCAAGTAGTAAGAAAGAATAACCTTTAAGATGTAGCCTTATAGGTTGGACAAGTGGTGGACCTTAACACCCACATATTCTTAATAAAAGTGGTGAATCTTGAGACCAAACCACTCAGGCTACTAGCAATAATAGCTTGGACAAGTGGTGGACCTTGAATGTAAACCCCTCATCTACGAAATATCGTGGGTTTAATGTATTTCGATGGAGCCTAGCATCTTGGAGACATGGTGCAGCTTGCTTCTCGTCATGTTTCAATGGAGCCTATCTTGGACAAATGGTGGAGCATCCTTCTCTCCATGTTTCAATGGACCCTAGCTTGGACAAGTGGTGGACCTTTGTTTCTCTCTATGTTTCAATAGAGTTAGCTTGGACAAGTGGTGGACCTTGGAACCAAACCCCCATGTAAAACCTATCATGGTCACTCCAAGTGGTAATAAAGAATAACCTTTAAGATGTAGCCTTATAGGTTGGACAAGTGGTGGACCTTAACACGCGCATATTCTTAATATAATGACATAGAGTGGAAAAGTGGTGAATCTTGAGACCAAACCACTCAGGCTACTAGCAATAATAGCTTGGACAAGTGGTGGACCTTGAATGTAAACCCCTCATCTACGACATATCGTGGGTTTAATGTTTTTCGATGGAGCCTAGCATCTTGGAGACATGGTGCACCTTGCTTCTCCTCATGTTTCAATGGAGCCTACCTTGGACAAATGGTGGAGCATCCTTCTCTCCATGTTTCAATGGACCCTAGCTTAGACAAGGGGTGGACCTTTGCTTCTCTCTATGTTTCAATAGAGTTAGCTTGGACAAGTGGTGGACCTTGGAACCAAACCCCCATGTAAAACCTATCATGGTCACTCCAAGTAGTAAGAAAGAATAACCTTTAAGATGTAGCCTTATAGGTTGGACAAGTGGTGGACCTTAACACCCACATATTCTTAATAAAAGTGGTGAATCTTGAGACCAAACCACTCAGGCTACTAGCAATAATAGCTTGGACAAGTGGTGGACCTTGAATGTAAACCCCTCATCTACGAAATATCGTGGGTTTAATGTATTTCGATGGAGCCTAGCATCTTGGAGACATGGTGCAGCTTGCTTCTCGTCATGTTTCAATGGAGCCTATCTTGGACAAATGGTGGAGCATCCTTCTCTCCATGTTTCAATGGACCCTAGCTTGGACAAGTGGTGGACCTTTGTTTCTCTCTATGTTTCAATAGAGTTAGCTTGGACAAGTGGTGGACCTTGGAACCAAACCCCCATGTAAAACCTATCATGGTCACTCCAAGTGGTAATAAAGAATAACCTTTAAGATGTAGCCTTATAGGTTGGACAAGTGGTGGACCTTAACACGCGCATATTCTTAATATAATGACATAGAGTGGAAAAGTGGTGAATCTTGAGACCAAACCACTCAGGCTACTAGCAATAATAGCTTGGACAAGTGTGGACCTTGAATGTAAACCCCTCATCTACGACATATCGTGGGTTTAATGTTTTTCGATGGAGCCTAGCATCTTGGAGACATGGTGCACCTTGCTTCTCCTCATGTTTCAATGGAGCCTACCTTGGACAAATGGTGGAGCATCCTTCTCTCCATGTTTCAATGGACCCTAGCTTAGACAAGGGGTGGACCTTTGCTTCTCTCTATGTTTCAATAGAGTTAGCTTGGACAAGTGGTGGACCTTGGAACCAAACCCCCATGTAAAACCTATCATGGTCACTCCAAGTAGTAAGAAAGAATAACCTTTAAGATGTAGCCTTATAGGTTGGACAAGTGGTGGACCTTAACACCCACATATTCTTAATAAAAGTGGTGAATCTTGAGACCAAACCACTCAGGCTACTAGCAATAATAGCTTGGACAAGTGGTGGACCTTGAATGTAAACCCCTCATCTACGAAATATCGTGGGTTTAATGTATTTCGATGGAGCCTAGCATCTTGGAGACATGGTGCAGCTTGCTTCTCGTCATGTTTCAATGGAGCCTATCTTGGACAAATGGTGGAGCATCCTTCTCTCCATGTTTCAATGGACCCTAGCTTGGACAAGTGGTGGACCTTTGTTTCTCTCTATGTTTCAATAGAGTTAGCTTGGACAAGTGGTGGACCTTGGAACCAAACCCCCATGTAAAACCTATCATGGTCACTCCAAGTGGTAATAAAGAATAACCTTTAAGATGTAGCCTTATAGGTTGGACAAGTGGTGGACCTTAACACGCGCATATTCTTAATATAATGACATAGAGTGGAAAAGTGGTGAATCTTGAGACCAAACCACTCAGGCTACTAGCAATAATAGCTTGGACAAGTGGTGGACCTTGAATGTAAACCCCTCATCTACGACATATCGTGGGTTTAATGTTTTTCGATGGAGCCTAGCATCTTGGAGACATGGTGCAGCTTGCTTCTCGTCATGTTTCAATGGAGCCTATCTTGGACAAATGGTGGAGCATCCTTCTCTCCATGTTTCAATGGACCCTAGCTTGGACAAGTGGTGGACCTTTGTTTCTCTCTATGTTTCAATAGAGTTAGCTTGGACAAGTGGTGGACCTTGGAACCAAACCCCCATGTAAAACCTATCATGGTCACTCCAAGTGGTAATAAAGAATAACCTTTAAGATGTAGCCTTATAGGTTGGACAAGTGGTGGACCTTAACACGCCATATTCTTAATATAATGACATAGAGTGGAAAAGTGGTGAATCTTGAGACCAAACCACTCAGGCTACTAGCAATAATAGCTTGGACAAGTGGTGGACCTTGAATGTAAACCCCTCATCTACGACATATCGTGGGTTTAATGTTTTTCGATGGAGCCTAGCATCTTGGAGACATGGTGCACCTTGCTTCTCCTCATGTTTCAATGGAGCCTACCTTGGACAAATGGTGGAGCATCCTTCTCTCCATGTTTCAATGGACCCTAGCTTAGACAAGGGGTGGACCTTTGCTTCTCTCTATGTTTCAATAGAGTTAGCTTGGACAAGTGGTGGACCTTGGAACCAAACCCCCATGTAAAACCTATCATGGTCACTCCAAGTAGTAAGAAAGAATAACCTTTAAGATGTAGCCTTATAGGTTGGACAAGTGGTGGACCTTAACACCCACATATTCTTAATAAAAGTGGTGAATCTTGAGACCAAACCACTCAGGCTACTAGCAATAATAGCTTGGACAAGTGGTGGACCTTGAATGTAAACCCCTCATCTACGAAATATCGTGGGTTTAATGTATTTCGATGGAGCCTAGCATCTTGGAGACATGGTGCAGCTTGCTTCTCGTCATGTTTCAATGGAGCCTATCTTGGACAAATGGTGGAGCATCCTTCTCTCCATGTTTCAATGGACCCTAGCTTGGACAAGTGGTGGACCTTTGTTTCTCTCTATGTTTCAATAGAGTTAGCTTGGACAAGTGGTGGACCTTGGAACCAAACCCCATGTAAAACCTATCATGGTCACTCCAAGTGGTAATAAAGAATAACCTTTAAGATGTAGCCTTATAGGTTGGACAAGTGGTGGACCTTAACACGCGCATATTCTTAATATAATGACATAGAGTGGAAAAGTGGTGAATCTTGAGACCAAACCACTCAGGCTACTAGCAATAATAGCTTGGACAAGTGGTGGACCTTGAATGTACACCCCTCATCTACGACATATCGTGGGTTTAATGTTTTTCGATGGAGCCTAGCATCTTGGAGACATGGTGCACCTTGCTTCTCCTCATGTTTCAATGGAGCCTACCTTGGACAAATGGTGGAGCATCCTTCTCTCCATGTTTCAATGGACCCTAGCTTAGACAAGGGGTGGACCTTTGCTTCTCTCTATGTTTCAATAGAGTTAGCTTGGACAAGTGGTGGACCTTGGAACCAAACCCCCATGTAAAACCTATCATGGTCACTCCAAGTAGTAAGAAAGAATAACCTTTAAGATGTAGCCTTATAGGTTGGACAAGTGGTGGACCTTAACACCCACATATTCTTAATAAAAGTGGTGAATCTTGAGACCAAACCACTCAGGCTACTAGCAATAATAGCTTGGACAAGTGGTGGACCTTGAATGTAAACCCCTCATCTACGAAATATCGTGGGTTTAATGTATTTCGATGGAGCCTAGCATCTTGGAGACATGGTGCAGCTTGCTTCTCGTCATGTTTCAATGGAGCCTATCTTGGACAAATGGTGGAGCATCCTTCTCTCCATGTTTCAATGGACCCTAGCTTGGACAAGTGGTGGACCTTTGTTTCTCTCTATGTTTCAATAGAGTTAGCTTGGACAAGTGGTGGACCTTGGAACCAAACCCCCATGTAAAACCTATCATGGTCACTCCAAGTGGTAATAAAGAATAACCTTTAAGATGTAGCCTTATAGGTTGGACAAGTGGTGGACCTTAACACGCGCATATTCTTAATATAATGACATAGAGTGGAAAAGTGGTGAATCTTGAGACCAAACCACTCAGGCTACTAGCAATAATAGCTTGGACAAGTGGTGGACCTTGAATGTAAACCCCTCATCTACGACATATCGTGGGTTTAATGTTTTTCGATGGAGCCTAGCATCTTGGAGACATGGTGCACCTTGCTTCTCCTCATGTTTCAATGGAGCCTACCTTGGACAAATGGTGGAGCATCCTTCTCTCCATGTTTCAATGGACCCTAGCTTAGACAAGGGGTGGACCTTTGCTTCTCTCTATGTTTCAATAGAGTTAGCTTGGACAAGTGGTGGACCTTGGAACCAAACCCCCATGTAAAACCTATCATGGTCACTCCAAGTAGTAAGAAAGAATAACCTTTAAGATGTAGCCTTATAGGTTGGACAAGTGGTGGACCTTAACACCCACATATTCTTAATAAAAGTGGTGAATCTTGAGACCAAACCACTCAGGCTACTAGCAATAATAGCTTGGACAAGTGGTGGACCTTGAATGTAAACCCCTCATCTACGAAATATCGTGGGTTTAATGTATTTCGATGGAGCCTAGCATCTTGGAGACATGGTGCAGCTTGCTTCTCGTCATGTTTCAATGGAGCCTATCTTGGACAAATGGTGGAGCATCCTTCTCTCCATGTTTCAATGGACCCTAGCTTGGACAAGTGGTGGACCTTTGTTTCTCTCTATGTTTCAATAGAGTTAGCTTGGACAAGTGGTGGACCTTGGAACCAAACCCCCATGTAAAACCTATCATGGTCACTCCAAGTGGTAATAAAGAATAACCTTTAAGATGTAGCCTTATAGGTTGGACAAGTGGTGGACCTTAACACGCGCATATTCTTAATATAATGACATAGAGTGGAAAAGTGGTGAATCTTGAGACCAAACCACTCAGGCTACTAGCAATAATAGCTTGGACAAGTGTGGACCTTGAATGTAAACCCCTCATCTACGACATATCGTGGGTTTAATGTTTTTCGATGGAGCCTAGCATCTTGGAGACATGGTGCACCTTGCTTCTCCTCATGTTTCAATGGAGCCTACCTTGGACAAATGGTGGAGCATCCTTCTCTCCATGTTTCAATGGACCCTAGCTTAGACAAGGGGTGGACCTTTGCTTCTCTCTATGTTTCAATAGAGTTAGCTTGGACAAGTGGTGGACCTTGGAACCAAACCCCCATGTAAAACCTATCATGGTCACTCCAAGTAGTAAGAAAGAATAACCTTTAAGATGTAGCCTTATAGGTTGGACAAGTGGTGGACCTTAACACCCACATATTCTTAATAAAAGTGGTGAATCTTGAGACCAAACCACTCAGGCTACTAGCAATAATAGCTTGGACAAGTGGTGGACCTTGAATGTAAACCCCTCATCTACGAAATATCGTGGGTTTAATGTATTTCGATGGAGCCTAGCATCTTGGAGACATGGTGCAGCTTGCTTCTCGTCATGTTTCAATGGAGCCTATCTTGGACAAATGGTGGAGCATCCTTCTCTCCATGTTTCAATGGACCCTAGCTTGGACAAGTGGTGGACCTTTGTTTCTCTCTATGTTTCAATAGAGTTAGCTTGGACAAGTGGTGGACCTTGGAACCAAACCCCCATGTAAAACCTATCATGGTCACTCCAAGTGGTAATAAAGAATAACCTTTAAGATGTAGCCTTATAGGTTGGACAAGTGGTGGACCTTAACACGCGCATATTCTTAATATAATGACATAGAGTGGAAAAGTGGTGAATCTTGAGACCAAACCACTCAGGCTACTAGCAATAATAGCTTGGACAAGTGGTGGACCTTGAATGTAAACCCCTCATCTACGACATATCGTGGGTTTAATGTTTTTCGATGGAGCCTAGCATCTTGGAGACATGGTGCAGCTTGCTTCTCGTCATGTTTCAATGGAGCCTATCTTGGACAAATGGTGGAGCATCCTTCTCTCCATGTTTCAATGGACCCTAGCTTGGACAAGTGGTGGACCTTTGTTTCTCTCTATGTTTCAATAGAGTTAGCTTGGACAAGTGGTGGACCTTGGAACCAAACCCCCATGTAAAACCTATCATGGTCACTCCAAGTGGTAATAAAGAATAACCTTTAAGATGTAGCCTTATAGGTTGGACAAGTGGTGGACCTTAACACGCGCATATTCTTAATATAATGACATAGAGTGGAAAAGTGGTGAATCTTGAGACCAAACCACTCAGGCTACTAGCAATAATAGCTTGGACAAGTGGTGGACCTTGAATGTAAACCCCTCATCTACGACATATCGTGGGTTTAATGTTTTTCGATGGAGCCTAGCATCTTGGAGACATGGTGCACCTTGCTTCTCCTCATGTTTCAATGGAGCCTACCTTGGACAAATGGTGGAGCATCCTTCTCTCCATGTTTCAATGGACCCTAGCTTAGACAAGGGGTGGACCTTTGCTTCTCTCTATGTTTCAATAGAGTTAGCTTGGACAAGTGGTGGACCTTGGAACCAAACCCCCATGTAAAACCTATCATGGTCACTCCAAGTAGTAAGAAAGAATAACCTTTAAGATGTAGCCTTATAGGTTGGACAAGTGGTGGACCTTAACACCCACATATTCTTAATAAAAGTGGTGAATCTTGAGACCAAACCACTCAGGCTACTAGCAATAATAGCTTGGACAAGTGGTGGACCTTGAATGTAAACCCCTCATCTACGAAATATCGTGGGTTTAATGTATTTCGATGGAGCCTAGCATCTTGGAGACATGGTGCAGCTTGCTTCTCGTCATGTTTCAATGGAGCCTATCTTGGACAAATGGTGGAGCATCCTTCTCTCCATGTTTCAATGGACCCTAGCTTGGACAAGTGGTGGACCTTTGTTTCTCTCTATGTTTCAATAGAGTTAGCTTGGACAAGTGGTGGACCTTGGAACCAAACCCCCATGTAAAACCTATCATGGTCACTCCAAGTGGTAATAAAGAATAACCTTTAAGATGTAGCCTTATAGGTTGGACAAGTGGTGGACCTTAACACGCGCATATTCTTAATATAATGACATAGAGTGGAAAAGTGGTGAATCTTGAGACCAAACCACTCAGGCTACTAGCAATAATAGCTTGGACAAGTGGTGGACCTTGAATGTAAACCCCTCATCTACGACATATCGTGGGTTTAATGTTTTTCGATGGAGCCTAGCATCTTGGAGACATGGTGCACCTTGCTTCTCCTCATGTTTCAATGGAGCCTACCTTGGACAAATGGTGGAGCATCCTTCTCTCCATGTTTCAATGGACCCTAGCTTAGACAAGGGGTGGACCTTTGCTTCTCTCTATGTTTCAATAGAGTTAGCTTGGACAAGTGGTGGACCTTGGAACCAAACCCCCATGTAAAACCTATCATGGTCACTCCAAGTAGTAAGAAAGAATAACCTTTAAGATGTAGCCTTATAGGTTGGACAAGTGGTGGACCTTAACACCCACATATTCTTAATAAAAGTGGTGAATCTTGAGACCAAACCACTCAGGCTACTAGCAATAATAGCTTGGACAAGTGGTGGACCTTGAATGTAAACCCCTCATCTACGAAATATCGTGGGTTTAATGTATTTCGATGGAGCCTAGCATCTTGGAGACATGGTGCAGCTTGCTTCTCGTCATGTTTCAATGGAGCCTATCTTGGACAAATGGTGGAGCATCCTTCTCTCCATGTTTCAATGGACCCTAGCTTGGACAAGTGGTGGACCTTTGTTTCTCTCTATGTTTCAATAGAGTTAGCTTGGACAAGTGGTGGACCTTGGAACCAAACCCCCATGTAAAACCTATCATGGTCACTCCAAGTGGTAATAAAGAATAACCTTTAAGATGTAGCCTTATAGGTTGGACAAGTGGTGGACCTTAACACGCGCATATTCTTAATATAATGACATAGAGTGGAAAAGTGGTGAATCTTGAGACCAAACCACTCAGGCTACTAGCAATAATAGCTTGGACAAGTGGTGGACCTTGAATGTAAACCCCTCATCTACGACATATCGTGGGTTTAATGTTTTTCGATGGAGCCTAGCATCTTGGAGACATGGTGCACCTTGCTTCTCCTCATGTTTCAATGGAGCCTACCTTGGACAAATGGTGGAGCATCCTTCTCTCCATGTTTCAATGGACCCTAGCTTAGACAAGGGGTGGACCTTTGCTTCTCTCTATGTTTCAATAGAGTTAGCTTGGACAAGTGGTGGACCTTGGAACCAAACCCCATGTAAAACCTATCATGGTCACTCCAAGTAGTAAGAAAGAATAACCTTTAAGATGTAGCCTTATAGGTTGGACAAGTGGTGGACCTTAACACCCACATATTCTTAATAAAAGTGGTGAATCTTGAGACCAAACCACTCAGGCTACTAGCAATAATAGCTTGGACAAGTGGTGGACCTTGAATGTAAACCCCTCATCTACGAAATATCGTGGGTTTAATGTATTTCGATGGAGCCTAGCATCTTGGAGACATGGTGCAGCTTGCTTCTCGTCATGTTTCAATGGAGCCTATCTTGGACAAATGGTGGAGCATCCTTCTCTCCATGTTTCAATGGACCCTAGCTTGGACAAGTGGTGGACCTTTGTTTCTCTCTATGTTTCAATAGAGTTAGCTTGGACAAGTGGTGGACCTTGGAACCAAACCCCCATGTAAAACCTATCATGGTCACTCCAAGTGGTAATAAAGAATAACCTTTAAGATGTAGCCTTATAGGTTGGACAAGTGGTGGACCTTAACACGCGCATATTCTTAATATAATGACATAGAGTGGAAAAGTGGTGAATCTTGAGACCAAACCACTCAGGCTACTAGCAATAATAGCTTGGACAAGTGGTGGACCTTGAATGTAAACCCCTCATCTACGACATATCGTGGGTTTAATGTTTTTCGATGGAGCCTAGCATCTTGGAGACATGGTGCACCTTGCTTCTCCTCATGTTTCAATGGAGCCTACCTTGGACAAATGGTGGAGCATCCTTCTCTCCATGTTTCAATGGACCCTAGCTTAGACAAGGGGTGGACCTTTGCTTCTCTCTATGTTTCAATAGAGTTAGCTTGGACAAGTGGTGGACCTTGGAACCAAACCCCCATGTAAAACCTATCATGGTCACTCCAAGTAGTAAGAAAGAATAACCTTTAAGATGTAGCCTTATAGGTTGGACAAGTGGTGGACCTTAACACCACATATTCTTAATAAAAGTGGTGAATCTTGAGACCAAACCACTCAGGCTACTAGCAATAATAGCTTGGACAAGTGGTGGACCTTGAATGTAAACCCCTCATCTACGAAATATCGTGGGTTTAATGTATTTCGATGGAGCCTAGCATCTTGGAGACATGGTGCAGCTTGCTTCTCGTCATGTTTCAATGGAGCCTATCTTGGACAAATGGTGGAGCATCCTTCTCTCCATGTTTCAATGGACCCTAGCTTGGACAAGTGGTGGACCTTTGTTTCTCTCTATGTTTCAATAGAGTTAGCTTGGACAAGTGGTGGACCTTGGAACCAAACCCCCATGTAAAACCTATCATGGTCACTCCAAGTGGTAATAAAGAATAACCTTTAAGATGTAGCCTTATAGGTTGGACAAGTGGTGGACCTTAACACGCGCATATTCTTAATATAATGACATAGAGTGGAAAAGTGGTGAATCTTGAGACCAAACCACTCAGGCTACTAGCAATAATAGCTTGGACAAGTGGTGGACCTTGAATGTAAACCCTCATCTACGACATATCGTGGGTTTAATGTTTTTCGATGGAGCCTAGCATCTTGGAGACATGGTGCACCTTGCTTCTCCTCATGTTTCAATGGAGCCTACCTTGGACAAATGGTGGAGCATCCTTCTCTCCATGTTTCAATGGACCCTAGCTTAGACAAGGGGTGGACCTTTGCTTCTCTCTATGTTTCAATAGAGTTAGCTTGGACAAGTGGTGGACCTGGAACCAAACCCCATGTAAAACCTATCATGGTCACTCCAAGTAGTAAGAAAGAAAAAACCTTTAATGGTGCCTATATTTAGGTTGGACAAGTGGTGGACCTTAACACCCACATATTCTTAATAATGCAGTGGTGAATCTTGAGTCCAAACCACTCAGGCTACTAGCAATAATAGCTTGGACAAGTGGTGACCTTGAATGTAAACCCCTCATCTACGAAATATCGTGGTTTAATGTATTTCGATGGAGCCTAGCATCTTGGAGACATGGTGCACGCTTGCTTCTCGTCATGTTTCAATGGAGCCTATCTTGGACAAATGGTGGAGCATCTTCTCTCCATGTTTCAATGGACCCTAGCTTGGACAAGTGTGGACCTTTGTTTCTCTCTATGTTTCAATAGAGTTAGCTGGACAAGTGGTGGACCTTGGAACCAAACCCCCATGTAAAACCTATCATGGTCACTCCAAGTGTAATAAAGAATAACCTTTAAGATATGTAGCCTTATAGTTGGACAAGTGGTGGACCTTAACACGCGCATATTCTTAATATAATGAAATAGAGTGGAAAAGTGGTGAATCTTGAGACCAACCACTCAGCTACTACCAAGAATAGCTTGGACAAGTTGTTGACCTTGAATGTAAACCCCTCATCATCTACGACATATCGTGGGTTTAATGTTTTTCGATGGAGCCTAGCATCTTGGAGACATGGTGCACCTTGATTCTCCTCATGTTTCAATGGAGCCTACCTTGGACAAATGGTGGAGCATCCTTCTCTCCAGTTTCAATGGACCCTAGCTTAGAAAAGGGTGGACCTTTGCTTCTCTCTATGTTTCAATAGAGTTAGCTTGGACAAGTGGTGGACCTTGGAACCAAACCCCATGTAAAACCTATCATGGTCACTCCAAGTAGTAAGAAAGAATAACCTTTAAGATGTAGCCTTATAGGTTGGACAAGTGGTGGACCTTAACACCCCATATTCCTTTATAAAAGTGGTGAATCTTGAGACCAAACCACTCAGGCTACTAGCAATAATAGCTAGGGATAACCATTAAGATATAGTCTTTCAAGGGGTGAGAAAGAATAACCATTAAGATATAGTCTTATAGGTTGGACAAGTGGTGGACCTTAACACCCAAATATTCTTAATATAATGACATAGAGTGGAAAAGTGGTGAATCTTGAGAGCAAACCACTCATGCTACTAGCGATAATAGGTTGGACAAATTGTTGATCTTGAATGTAAACTCCCCATGTACAAAATAACGTGGGTTTAAGGTATTTCGATGGAGGCTAGCATCTTGGAGATATGGTGCAGCTTGCTTCTCTTCATGTTTCAATGGAGTCTATCTTGGACAAATGGGGAGCATCCTTCTCTCCATGTTTCAATAGACCCTAGCTTAGACAAGTGGTGGACCTTTGCTTCTCTCTATGTTTCAATAGAGTTAGCTTGGACAAGTGGTGGACCTTGGAACCAAACCCCCTTATGTAAAACCTTTCATGGTCACTCCAAGTGGTCAGAAAGAATAACCATTAAGATATAGTCTTATAGGTTGGACAAGTGGTGGACCTTAATACCCAAATATTCTTAATATAATGACACAGAGTGAAAAAGTGGTGAATCTTGAGACCAAACCCCTCATGCTACTAGCGTTAATAGGTTGGACAACTGGTGGACCTTGAATGTAAACCTTCCATGTTTCAATAGAGTTAGCTTCGACAAATGGTGGAGCATCCTTCTCTCCATGTTTCAATGGAGCCTAGCTTGGACAAGTGGTGGACCTTTTGCTTCTCTCTATGAGAAGAATAAAGTTAGCTTGGATAAGGGGTGGACCTTGGAACCAAACCCCTATGTAAAACATATCATGGACATTTCAAGTGGTGAGAAAGAATACCCTTTAAGATATACCCTTATAGGTTGGACAAGTGGTCGACCTTAACACCTAGATCTTCTTTATATAATGACATAGAGTGGAAAAGTGGTAAATCTTGAGACCAAACCACTCATGCTACTAGGGATAATAGCTTGGAAAAGTGACTGACCTTGACGTTAAACCCCACATGTAAACAATATCGTGGGTTTAAGGTATTTCAATGGATCCTAGAATCTTGGAGACATGGTGCAACTTGCTTCTTTTCATGTTTCAATGAAGCCTATCTTCCACCAATGGGGGATCATCCTTCTCTAAATGTCTCAGTGGAGCCTAGCTTGGACAAGTGGTGGACCTTTGCTTCTCTCTATGTTTCCATAGAGTTAGCTTGGACAAGTGGTGGACCTTGAAACCAAACCCCCATGTAAAACATATCATGGTCATTCCAGGTGGTGAGAAATAATACCCTTTAAGATCTAGCCTTATAGGTTGGACAAGTGGTCGACCTTAAAACCTAGATCTTCATAATATAACGACATAGAGTGGAAAAGTGGTAAATCTTGAGACCAAACCACTCATGCTACTAAGAATAATAGGCTTGGACAAGTGGTGACCTTGAATGTAAACCCCCATGTACGAAATATCGTGGGTTTAAGGTATTTCAATGGAGCCTAGTATCTTGGAGACATGGTGCAGATTGCTTCCCTTCATGTTTCAATGGAGCCTATCTTGGACAAATGGTGGAGCATCCTTCTCTCCATGTTTCAATGGAGCCTAGCTTGGACAAGTGGTGGACCTTTGCTTCTCTCTATGTTTCAATAGAGTTAGCTTGGACAAGTGGTGGGCCTTGGAACCAAACTCCAATGTAAAACCTATCTTGGTAACTCCAAGTGTGAGAAAGAATAAAGTTTAAGATATAGCCTTATAGGTTGGACAAGTGGTGGACCTTAGCACCCAGATATTCTTAATAGAATGACATAGAGTGGAAAAAATGGTGAATCTTGAGACCAAACCACTCATGCTACTAGAGATAATAGGTTGGACAAGTGTGGACCTTGAATGTAAACCCCCCATGTCAAAATATCATGGGTTTGAGGTATTTCAATGGAGCCTAGCATCTTGGAGACATGGTGTAGCTTGCTTCTCTTCATGTTTCAATGGAGCGTATCTTGGACAAATGGTGGAGCATCCTTCTCTCCATGTTTCAATGGACCCTAGCTTGGACAAGTGGTGGACCTTTGATTCTCTCTATGTTTCAATAGAGTTAGCTTGGACAAGTGGTGGACCTTGAAACAAAACCCCCATGTAAAACCTATGCTGGTCACTCCAAGTGGTGAGAAAGAATAACCTTAAGATATAGCCTTATAGGTTGGACAAGTGGTGGACCTTAACACCCAAATATTCTTAATATAATGACATAGAGTGAAAAAGTGGTGAATCTTGAGACCAAACCACTCATGCTACTAGCGTTAATAGGTTGGACAAGTGGTGGACCTTGAATGTAAACCCCCATGTTTCAATAGAGTTAGCTTCGACAAATGGTAGAGGATCCTTCTCTCCATGTTTCAATGGAGCCTAGCTTGGACAAGTGGTGGACCTTTGTTTCTCTCTATGTTTCAATAGAGTTAGCTTGGACAAGTGGTGGACCTTGGAGCCAAACCCCCATGTAAAACATATCATGGACATTTCAAGTGGTGAGAAAGAATACCCTTTAAGATATACCCTTATAGGTTGGACAAGTGGTCGACCTTAACACCCAGATCTTCTTAACGTAATGACATAGAGTGGAAAAGTGGTGAATCTTGAGACCAAACCACTCATGCTACTAGAGATAATAGGTTGGACAAGTGGTGGACCTTGAATGTAAACTCCCCATGTACAAAATATCGTGGGTTTAAGGTATTTCAATGGATCTTAGCATCTTGGAGACATGGTGCAGCTTGCTTCTCTTCATGTTTCAATGGAGCCTATCTTGGAAAAATGGTGGAGCATCCTTCTCTCCATGTTTCAATGGACCCTAGCTTAGACAAGTGGTGGACCTTTGCTTCTCTCTATGTTTCAATAGAGTTAGCTTGGACAAGTGGTGGAACTTGGAACCAAACCCCCATGTAAAACCTATCATGGTCATTCCAAGTGGTGAGAAAGAATACCCTTTAAGATATAGCCTTATAGGTT
Organism: Adiantum capillus-veneris; assembly: GCF_014529385.1. Classification (NCBI taxonomy): domain Eukaryota; kingdom Viridiplantae; phylum Streptophyta; class Polypodiopsida; order Polypodiales; family Pteridaceae; genus Adiantum; species Adiantum capillus-veneris. The sequence continues at coordinate 8,899,264 of NC_140952.1, read as the reverse complement.
GGACAAGTGGTGGACCTTAACACCCAGATCTTCTTAATATAATGACATAGAGTGAAAAGTGGTGAATCTTGACATCAAACCACTCATGCTACTAGTGATAATAGGTTGGACAAGTGGTGGACCTTGAATGTAAACCCCCCATGTACGAAATATCATGGGTTTAAGATATTTCAATGGAGCCTAGCATTTTGGAGACATGGTGCAGCTTGCTTCTCTTCATGTTTCAATCAAACCTGGCTTGGACAAATGGTGGAGCATCCTTCTCTCCATGTTTCAATGGAGCCTAGCTTGGACAAGTGGTGGACCTTTGATTCTCTCTATGTTTCAATAGAGTTAGCTTGGACAAGTGGTGGACCTTGGAACCATACCCCTATGTAAAACCCATCATGTGCATTCCAAGTGGTGGTAAATAATACCATTTAAGATATAGCCTTATAGGTTGGACAAGTGGTGGACCTTAACACCCAGATCTTCTTAATATAATGACATAGAGTGGAAAAGTGGTGAATCTTGAGACCAAACCACTCATGCTACTAGGGATAATAGGTTGGACAAGTGGTGGACCTTGAATTTAAACCCCACATATACAAAATATCATGGTTTTAAGGTATTTCAATGGAGCCTAGCATCTCAAAGACATGGTGCATCTTGCTTCTCTTCATGTTTCAATGGAGCCTATTTTGGACAAATGGTGGAGCATCCTTCTCTCCATGTTTCAATGGACCCTAGATTGGACAAGTGGTGGACCTTTGCTTCTCTCTATGTTTCAATATAGTTAGCCTATATTAGACAATTAGTAGACCTCGAATCTCTCCATGTTGTCTAGAGCTGAGCTTGGACAAGTGGTGGACCTTACTTCTCCCTTCCCTTAGTTTACTAGCTTAAATGATCACTATGTATACTTGCTTAGATCTAGCTTGAACAAGTGGTGGAACTTGTATTCACACAAACTTAATCCATTACAAAAAAGTATATGTTAAAATAACATTTGGTTTTTTTTGTTTCAGGAAAGATGGCTCCAAAAAAACAGGTTGCAAGGGTTGCTGTCTCAGTTGACTATACTTGCAATGATCTTAGGAAATGGTATTTGGACATACATGGTATAGAGGGTGCACAATTTCATAAGGTGCATCTATTTATTGCCAAAAAGGAGAATGACAGCTTGTTTGAAGATGTTGGACAAGTTGTGGAAGCATCTGTCTCTGTAGTTGATAGTCATCCAGAGGTGGAATGCATTGACATTCTAGTTCCAATGAATCTAGAATTTCAACTATCTCCAGGAGCATATGCATTGGAGCGCATGTCTAGAAACAAAGAAGAGACAATGTTTTCTCGAGGATGGAAGTTTGCAGAATCAAATCCAAATATCACAGCAGATCAACTTCAAAGCTCCATCATTGCCACACTACAACGAAAAAAGGTGAAAGCTTCACGACCACCATCCACAAAGAAGCAAGCAAAAGTGCAGAAAGTAGAAGCTAAGCGAACTAGTTCCATTTTGGATGTAGACAAGGCATCTTTGGCATCCTCATCAACAGAGGGTTCAATGTCAAAGATGAGAATTGTGGATCCAATGTTTTAGAAGCTGAGGCCATGAAAGGACAAGAAAAAGATACAGGTGGAATGAATAAGTACATAAATTATTTTCCTTTCCAATATAGGGAATTTGATATCCCTATTCAAAATTGTTGGCTTGCTCCTGATCACTATAATGCACGTATTATGGATAAAAAACACGCTGAAAGTGTGTTATTTGGATTTTCACGGAGTACGACCAAGCCTGCAGCATGTGCATATTTGATGCCTGTTCGAAATGCAAAATCAAAGAAGGGGACTCCTTTGGCAGTAGAAGAGGTAGAGGAGCAAAAAATTAAAGATTATCATTATTGGATTCTTGATGGGCAGCATTCAATCTATGCTGCAAAAGTTTTGCTTCACAATGAACAAAACAACAAAGAGATCTTTGAAAGACTGATTAGCGTGTATAAATTTAGAAAGGCTCGCATTGTTGTGAATGCTCCTCCATTTGTTGCAACTGCTATATCTGCCATTGCAAATGAGGAGGCTCAGGCATTGTATGTCAAGCAACCTTACAGCCAAATATTGAGACATTTACGGAGTCAATGGATCTTCTCAGGACGACCACCAAAGGCAGCAAGTGGAATTGCAGAGGGACATGCATCTCGTGCCGGATGGGATGTAAGTTATTTTCTTTGTCTTTTTGATAGTGTTTAATTAACAAATCTTGCTCAATAGTTTAATTATTTCTCTATTTCTTTTTAGGCTTTTCTTCGATTGGCAAGAATGAGTGCAGCAGCAAGTTGGATTGCTAAACAGGCACACATGGTCACGTACTCTGATTTAGTTTATGATTGCTGGATAGAAATCATTGAAAATCTAGAAGAGGAGAATAAGAAACCCCCAACAACTGTATTTAGATACCTTTGTGGCCTTGAGGAATCAGAGGTAAAGACTATTCAAGAAGAGATTAGAGATGAGAAGATTTTACTGTCAAAGAGTGCAAAGGATGGTGATGCAACTGACATGTATGATCGAATCAAGCAGTTGAAGCAAGACAAATTGATTCAAGATGCACTTCTTGAAGGCTTCAACAATTTGAATGAGTCTTCACCATGTAAAGACTGGGAGGAGGTGGTCAAAATGTATAACATCAATGATGTTGTTTATAAAACAATTTTAATGCTATGCGAGGAATGGATCAGATCTAGTTTGACGCGTGGAACAAAGAAAATGGCTTTTCCAGATGGAGCAATAAAATACATGCAATGGGCAATTCACCTTCAAAAGGAGAAAACTGAGCCTAGAGATTTGCCATGGTCAATCTATGTGGTGAGCCTACAAATGGAAGGCAATCTCTACTTGATGCGCCACTTCAATAATAAAGTGCCTATTGGCTTATGTGTTTTAGATATGACAAAAAACGTTGGAGGCAATTTGAAGTGGAGTGAGGAGACATTTAACAATGCTTTGGATGGGATCTTGGCTATTGCTGGAGGGTCAACAGATCCTGGATTTGTCTTTCTTGCATTTGTGGATTTCACTAACTTCACAAAATTGCAATGTGCCTTTCACGCCATGGGAGATAATCTGAGCTACCATTGTTGTGGTGCATTGCATCACTTTCCATCAGCTCCTTGCAAAGGAGCAATTCAATTCCTAACAGTTATTGCCTTCTTGGGACAAGGCAATGCATTTGAAGACCTGAGAAGAAGATCAGAGGAACATCCCATGCCAATTGATTGTTCTCTTCTTCAAGTAGCAGATAACGATATGTCAGATTTGCAATATTTGGAGGCCAAAAAAAGAGCTTTGGTCAAGCACTACATTCGTACATATTGTTTTGAAGACCGCAAGCTTGTTGATGTTTTTGGTGATGGCTCCTTGGTTGCACAAGAAGGAATACAACAGAAAAAAGAAGTTATCTGCTTAATTGATAGTGTGGAGGAGGCAAAAAGCGTGGAGACCATGCTGCTAGACTTTGTTAAGTCTCATGAAGATATAGAAAAATGGGTTGGACTTCAACAATCCACTTCGCAATCAGGCGACATTGTGCCTGTTATAGAGGAGTGCTCTCCACAAAGAGAAGAATAACAACAACAACACCATCCTCTGTCAATGGAGGACTTTTTGGAAATGGAGACACGTATGTTTTGAGTTTCTTGTGCATGTTAGTGTTTCTTGTTACTGATTTGATACTCTTAATGTTAGATTTTGCTTTATATAGTATTGATTGATTTTGTATTTTTTATCTCAAGCATTCAAGGTTTGAATGTAAATAGTAAATTACTTGAGTTTTTGAATGGTGGATCTGTAGACTAAAACTATAACATTTAATACTCACAAAGACTTAATTACTTAAGAGCTTGAACTCAATAAGTTTTGGACCTTTTATCAATACCCCCTTGATATGATACATTAGATCGTAGCATGGTTAAATGGTGATGCTTCATAAATTGAACCTAGCTTAGACAGGTGCTGGAGCCTAAATTTAAACTAACCTTGCTAGAAGGGAGCTTATGTTTGGACTTTGAGAACTAGCATAAGTAATCAATTAGAGCATAGATTAGACATGTGGTGGTGGCCGGCCTTAGAGACCAAAATCTTAATGAGCTTGGAAAGGTATTTAAGTACTGCAATTTACTTAGTTTTAGTACTCATTAAATGCATAGCTTGACAAAAGGTGGACCTTACATGGATCCTAATTTCAAGAGGTGTGGTAGACCTTCAAAACAAGCTCATATAGCTTGGACATGTGGTAGACCTTGCATGAAGACTAGTTTAGACAAGTGTGGTACACCTTGTAACCAACACCCATTTGTTATATTAGCTTGGACAAGTGGTGGACCTTGCTTTTATGTTTCAATGGAGCATATTTTGGACAGGTGGTAGACCTTGTTTCTCTCCATGCTTCAATGGAGAGAAACTTTAGCTTGGACAAGTGGTGGACCTTGTTTTTATGTTTTAAAGGAGCATATTTCGGACAAGTGGTAGACATAGTTTCTCTCCATGGTTCAATGGAACCCACCTTAGACAAGTGAAGTACCTTGAAACCAAACCCCCATAATACAACCTACTAAATAGGTTGGAAAATTGGTGGGATATGAAACCATCCATGATAGAGCATAGTATAGGTGAAAACGTAGTGGTCCTTATATCAATTACCCATGCATAGCTTGGACAAGTGGTGGACCTTGATTCTCTCTATGTTTCAATGGATCCTATCTTGGACTAGAGATATATCTTACTTAGTTCCATGCTTCAATGGATTGTAGCTTGGATAAGGAGTGGAACTTCAAACAAAACTCCACAGCATAGCATATATTAACAATTCATGGGTTTTATAGAGATTGTCTTGCCTATTTTGGAGAGTTGGTACACCTTTATTCTCCATTCTTCAATGGATCTGAGGTTGGACAAGCGGAGCTGGAGAAGTGGTCAACCTTAAAATGAAACCTCCCATGCTACAACCCATCATAGATCGTATATGTAGTGGACCTTGAAACTCTTTTATGTCCCTAGCTTAGAGAAGCATTGCACTCTTGATTATCTCCATACATGAAGGCAAGGTTGGACAAGTGGTGGACCTTCAAACCAGAATCTCTATGCAATAATAGGCAAGTGGTGGAGCTTGTTTTCTCCATGTTCCAATGGAGCCTAGCTTAGACAAACAATGGAGCTTGCTTCTCTCCATGTTTCAATGGATCCTAGCTTAGAAAAGTGGTGGAGCTTTGCTTCTCTCCATGTTCCAATGGACCATAGCTTAGACAAGTGGTAGACCTTGAAAAACACCCCCCGTATACAACATATTATGGGGTTTTCATGTTTCAATGGCTCCTAGCTTGGACAAATGGTAGAGCTTGCTTCTCTTTATGTTTCAATGGATCCAATCTTAGCCAAGTGGTGGACCTTGAAACAAGAATCCCCCCCCCCCCCCTGTACAACGTATTATGGGTTTTGAAAGCACTGGGAGAAAATAATAGCTTTGATAAGTGGTGGACCTTGCTTCTCTCCATGCTTCAATGGAGCCGAGGTTGGACACATGTTGGAGAGAAGATGGTTGCCCATGAAATAAGACCATGCATGCTATAATCAATCATATGTTGTACACATGGTGGACCTTGCAATTGTTTTATATGCCTAACTTGGACAAGTGGAGGACCCTTGATTACCTCCAGATATCAACAACAAGCCAAGTTTGGACAAGTGTAGTACCACCAAACCAGAATCTATATGCTACAATAGAGTATAGGTAGGACACGCGATGAACCTTGATATCAAACCATCCATGCTACTAGAGATGATAGGTTTCACATGTGGTGGAACCTTGTATCAATGTTCTATGTGTAGTTTTTGACTAGTGATAGACCTTGAAACTAATCCCTCTAGGCTACAAGAAAAAAGAGATGGATGAGGAGGCTAGACTACTTTTGTTGCATCAATGCATCCCATGTTACCACATATACTATAGGGTTCTTGGATAAGTGTTGGATCTTGTGTCAATGCTCCATGTCTAGCTTGGACAAGTGGTGGACCTTGGTTCTCTCTATGCTTCAAATGGGCAATAGATTGGAGACACAGTGGCCTTTTTTTTCCAATGATTTTATTTTTTGGAAACCTTGGAGGCACCATGTAAGAGGCACTCTAAGTCTTCCATACAATGGACCTATTGGACTATAAAATAATGATATCTTTCTTTGATATTGTCATTATTTTATGCATAATATTTTCTTCTTTTTGCAGACACAAAGGAGTTAAGTGATATAAAAACTAGATGTATTTCACACTATGATTGGCATGAAGATCCTTTTGGGACACCAACTTTTCCTATTCCCAAAGATGTAATTTTCCATATTAACGGTGTGGATTTTGAAGTGCGACTTTCATGTATTGAAGGAGCTGGTTATGGGCTATTTGTGCATACTACCCTGGAAAGTGGTTTGACTATTCTAACGTACGCTATACATTTGATCCAAATTTGCCACCTTGGCATAAATGCACCTCTTCACACATCAAGTCAGAAGAATATGGCCATGTATGCATTGAGACTATTTGTCAAGTTGAAGCAGGAGAAGAGTTGTTTGCTGACTATAACTTTACTTGACATTGTAAAGTATTGTACATGGATGGAAATCTCAAGTACATGCATCATTTTCATTTTTCATGGATGAAATCTCAAGTAAATATAACATTTGATTATTGTTTAGTTTATGCTCAACGAGAATCTAGAGTGCTCTTATGCTTTGTGTGTTGTCTAACATATTTGACTACCTTGGCCATAGAATCTTGATTCTACTCTAGATTTGTGATAAATCTTACCAAAATTTAATCAATGTCTAGGTTGGACAAGTGGTGGGGCTTCAAACATTACTGTCTTAAACAAGTGGAGTTATCTTACTTGAATAAGTGGTGGCCTTTGAATCCAAATCTAAGCCAAATCTCTAATTATTTTCTTGTAGTCTAGGTTGGACATTTGGTGGACCTTGTATCCATGTTTCCTCAACAAGGGTGGCTTTTAGTTTTCACTTTAAGTACTCATCTTTAATAAAGTGTAGGATGGAAAATGTTGAGTTAGTAGATTGTATTTTAGACAAGTGGTGTTTGGTGTACGAATGCTGAAAATGGTTGCAAGGATTCTAACAACGACTTTACCTTAAATAAATTTCTTACTAGGAGTTCTACATATAAATATGGTGAATAAAATTCTAGTGGTTTTGAGATACCATTTGTGTGTGTGTTTTCTTAGATTCACAAACTGGGATGGATAATGCTCCTATGGTTCAGTCAACAACTATAGAATCCATAGATTCTATGGTTTCTAAAGTGCCCAAGATGGATGATATTTCTATACTAGAGTCTAGTGTTGTGCAACTTGAGCAAGCTTCCAATAATGAGAACCAAGAAATCGATGCTTCAAAAATGCAACATACATCAAAAGAGACTGAAAAGTCCACTCACGAGCTATTGCCAATTGGTACTACGTCATGTAGCGTAGATGTTGAGAAATCCATGCTTACAATTATATTGGATTTAAATGGTCTATTGTTGAAACGTTCCCCTCAACCATCCTCACACCACAACTCAGTGCAAATGGATTCAAAAAGATATATTATACTCAGGCCAGGTTGCATCCAATTCTTGAAGACTATTTTACAAAGGTTTAATGTTGCAATTTGGTCGACAGCTACTAGGAATAATGTGTATCAAATCCTTGCAGCACTAAACAACTTAGCTGAGGATACATTGCCTTTCTTTGCAATTTGGTCGCAAGATGTTTGCTACACCGCTCAAACTCAAAAATTGTTTAGACCCGACAATCCAAACGTTGAGGCAATGTTCAAGCCTCTAGCCAAAATTGCCATGGGGTTTGAATGTGATCCACAAAGAACAGTGCTTATTGATGACTCTCCTTACAAGGGATGTATTTCACCAGCAAACAATTGCATTTTTCCACCACAATTTGATGCTGAGAAGATGGTTGACAATATGCTCTTGGAGGAGCTACTGCCATACTTGATTCAGCTTGATGAGAGAAGGGATGTGCGTGATTTAATTGCTTCTAATCGTTATGGACAACCTATAGTGACAAATGATAGTGAATACAAACAAATCATGGAGTATTGGAAGCAGAAAAATGATGTTTGGTCAGCTAAGGTGTTCTTTACAAGAAGAATACCACCTGCAAAAGGTGACAGAGATGAAACTATCATTGAAGATGCAAGTGACACAAGCCACCACAATGAAATGAGAAGAGCCCAAATACAAGAGATCTTGGCAAAGGAGCGTACACCCATTGAAAGCATGAAGGCGTCACAATTGACCACTTTAGCTAGGCAATTGGGTTGTAACACAAAAGGAGTTTTGAAGGCAACCACAGCAAAGGCTTATATAAATAAGGTGAAAGCTGAGAACAATCTTCTAAGGCTGGATAGAAAGCAACCCTAAGGTACTAGTGACATGTCATATATTCTTGATACACATGCTTGAACACTCATGTGCATGGTATCTAACAAATCTTTCTTTTTATTCCTTCTTGCAGGATCTTACAAAGGATACTACTAGATGGAGCTCAATCAATAGAGATTTTGATATTTTTGCTCAAAATAATGAAGCAGTCACCTACATTTTTTGTTTATCAATTTCTTGAGAGACTTTATTTTAGTTTGTAATCATCAAATGAAATGAAAAGTATCCTTCTTATTAAGATTGTTGATCTTTTTCTTGTTCAAACCTTTCAATTGTGATTTATAGTTTTGTTAGCATGAGATTGTGCTTTTTTAGTTTGAAAAAAACTGTCAAAGATCCAAGTCTTTTTGGCTTTACTTAAGTTATTAATTGTGAAAGATCCAAGTCTTTTTGCTTTACTTAAGTTATTGATTGCCTATGTAATAGTCCTTAAAACAATATCGGATGGCTTTCTTGCTCCCATGTCTCACATTGGTCTTTAGGTAAGACAAGTGGTGACCTTGAAAGTATGGTCTCATATCTCGATCAAGTGAAGAGACATGAAGCTTAAATATCACTACTATGTATCTAGTGTTAAACTCCATCGAGACAAAGACTAGATAGCCAAATTGCAGTCGAGTTTAAGTGAAAAATCCATTTGAGCTAAGGTAAAACTTATAGTGCCTCATTTTTCTAGGATTCTACCCCATCAAGGAAGTTAGAATCTAGCACAAACCAATTAAGACTCTTTTGGAGCCTAGATAGGACAATTCGTGGAACTTATGAAACTTATTATTGAGTTAGAGTCTAGTTTAGATAAGCAAAAGATCTTCAAACCAGCACTTGACTTTCTTACTATTCAATATTCAAAGTCCCTTGAGGCTAACAAATTACATACCCACTTGTAACCTAACTAATGAGTAATTATATAGATCTAAGCAAGTATATATAATGAGTCTTCAAACTAATAATCCAAGGGAAGAGAGTAGCAAGGTCCACTACTTGTCCAAGCTCAGCTCTAGACAACATAGAAAGATGCTAGTTCTACTAATTGTCTAATTATAGGCATGGAGAAATGATAGAAGGTTGACCACTTGTCCAACCTATCATCTCTAGTAAGATGGGAGGTTTGGCCTTAAGATTCACCATGTAACCAACCTATACATCATTGTATTATGAAGAGTAAAAAAGCAAAGCTCCACCACTTGTCCAAGCTAGTTCTAAAATCCACATGGAGATAAGCAAGCTCCACCATTTGTCGAATCTCTCTTCCATTAAAACATGAAAAAACTCATCTATGTTGTATAGGGGGACTTTTTTCCAAGGTCCACCACTTGTCCAAGCTAGGATCCCTAGTAGCACGAGTGGTTTGGTCTCAAGATACACCACTTGTACACTCTATGTCATTATATTAAGAAGAACTATGTATTAAGGTCCACCACTTGTCCAACCTATAAGGTTATATCTTAAATGGTATCCTTTCTCACTACTTGAAATGCCCATGATATGTTTTACACGGGGGTTTCATTCCAAGGTCCACCACTTGTCCAAGCTAACTCTATTCAAACATAGAGAGAAGCAAAGGTCCACCACTTGTCCAAGCTAACTCTATTCAAACATAGAGAGAAGCAAAGGTTCACCACTTGTCAAAGCTAGGCTCCGTTGAAGTATGGAGAGAAGTAACCTCCATCATTTTTCCAAGATAGGTGCCATTCAAACATGGAAAGAATCAAGATCTACCATGTCTCCGAGATTCTAGGCTCCATTGAAACACCCTAAAACCATGATATTTTGTACATGGGGTGTTTACATTCAAGGTCTACCACTTCTCTAACGTATTATACCTAGTAGCATGAGTGATTTGGTCTTAAGATTCACCACTTATCCACTCTATGTCATTATATTAAGAATAACTGGGTGTTAAGGTCCACCACTTGTCCAACCTATAAGGGTCTATCTTAAATGGTATCCTTCACCACTTTTCAAGGTCCATCACCACTTTTCCAACCTATAAGGTTATATCTTGAATGATATTTTTCCTCATCACTTGTAATGTCCATGCTATGTTTTACAAAGGGGTTTTGTTCCAAGACCCACCACTTGTCCAAGCTAACTCCATTAAAACATAGAGAGAAGCAAAGGTCCACCACTTGTCCAAGATAGGCTCCATTGAAACATGGAGAGAAGGATGATCCACCATTTCTCCAAGATAGGTTCCATTGAAACATTGAGAGAAGTAATCTCCACCATGTCTCCAAGCTAGGCTCCATTGAAATACCCTAAACCCATAATTTTGTACATGAGGGGTTTACATTCAAGGTCCACCACTTGTCCAACCTATTATCCCTAGTAGCAAGAGTGGTTTGGTCTCAAGATTCACCACTTGTACACTCTGTCATTATATGAAGAAGAAATATGTGTTAAAGTCCACCACTTGTCCAGCCTATAAGGTTATATTTTAAATAGTATCCTTTCTCACCACTTGAAATGCCCATGATATGTTTTACATGGGGGTTTCATTCCAAGGTCCACCACTTGTCCAAGCTAACTCTATTAAAACATATAGAGAAAGAGAGGTCCACCACTTGTCCAAGCTAGGCTCATTGAAACATGGAGAGAAGGAACCTCCACTGTTTCTCCTAGATAGGCTCCATTGAAACATGGAGAGAAATAAGCTCCACCATGCCTCCAAGTTGCTAGGCTCCATTGAAATACCCAATACCCATAATTTTTTGTAAATGGGGGGTTTACATTCAAGGTTCACCACTTGTACAACCTATTATCCCTAGTAGGTTTGGTCTCATGATTCACCACTTGTCCACTCTATGTCATTATATTAAGAGGAATTAGGTGTTAAGGTCCACCACTTGTCCAACCTATAATGTTATAGCTTGAATGGTATTTTTTCTCACCACTTGTAATGCCCATGACATGATTTACATGGGGGTTTTGTTCCAAGGTACACCACTTGTCCAAGATAAATCTATTGAAACATAGAGAGAAACAAAGGTCCACCACTTTTCCAAGCTAGGCTGCATTGAAACATGGACCTTAATACCAAATTATTTCTAGTAGCATGAGTGATATTTTGTACATGGGGCGTTTACATTCAAGGTCCACCACTTGTCCAACCTATTTCCCTAGTAGGTTTGGTCCCAATTTCACCACTTATCCACTCTATGTCATTATATTAAGAATAATTGGGTGTTAAGGTCCACCACTTGTCCAACCTATAAGGTTATATATTGAATGGTATTTTTTCTCACCACTTGTAATGCCCATGATATGTTTTACATGGGGTTTTTGTTCCAAGGTCCACCACTTTTCCAAGATAACTCTATTCAAACATAGAGAGAAACAAAGGTCCACCACTTGTCCAAGCTAGGCTCCATTGAAACATGGAGAGAATGATGCTGCACCATTTATCCAAGATAGGCTGCATTGAAACATGGAGAGAAGCAAGCTTTACCATGTTTCCAAGCTAGGCTCCATTGAAACACTCTAGGGGGTTTTATTTCAAGGCCCACCACTTGTTTAACCTATTATCCCTAGTAGCATGAGTGGTTTGGTTTCAAGATTCACCACTTGTACACTCTATGTCATTCTATTGTGTTAAGGTCCACCACTTGTCCAACCTATAAGGTTATATCTTAAATGGTATCCTTTCTCGCCACTTGAAATGCCCATGATATGTTTTACATGGGAGTTTCATTCCAAGATCCACCACTTGTCCAAGCTAACCATATTCAAACATAGAGAGAAACAAAGGTCCACGACTTGTCCAAGCTAGGCTCCATTGAAACATGGAGAGAAGGAACCTCCACCATTTCTCCTAGATAGGCTCCATTAAAACATGGAGAGAAGTAAGTTCCACCATGTATCCAAGATGCTAGGCTCCATTGAAATACGCAAAACCCATGATATTTTGTACATGGGTGATTTACATTCAAGGTCAACCATTTCTCCAACCTATTATCCCTAGTAGGTTTGGTCTCACAATTCACCACTTTTCCACTATATGTCATTATAATAAGAGGAATTGGGTGCTAAGGTCCACCACTTGTCCAGCCTATAAGGTTATACCTTGAATGGTGTTTTTTCTCACCACTTGTAATGCCCATGACATGCTTTACATGGGGGTTTTGTTCCAAGGTTCACCACTTGTCCAAGCAAATTCTATTGAAACATAGAGAGAAACAAAGGTCCACCACTTTTCCAAGCTAGGCTCCATTGAAACATGGACCTTAATACCAAATTATTCCTAGTAGCATGAGTAATATTTTGTACATGGGGGGTTTGCATTCAAGGTCCACCACTTGTCCAACGTACTTTTCCTAGTAGGTTTGGTCGCAAGATTCACCACTTGTCCACTCTATGTCATTATATTAATAATAATTGGGTGTTAAGGTCCACCACTTTTCCAACCTATAAGGTTATATATTGAATGGTATTTTTTCTCACCACTTGTAATGTCCATGATATGTTTTACATGGGGATTTTGTTCCAAGGTCCACCACTTGTCCAAGCTAAATCTGTTCAAACATAGAGAGAAACAAACGTGCACCACTTGTCCAAGGTAGGCTCCATTGAAACATGGAGAGAATGATGCTCCACCATTTATCCAAGATAGACTCCATTGAAACATGGAGAGAAGTAAGCTCCACCATGTTTCCAAGATGCTAGAGTCCATTGAAATACCCAAAACCCCTGATACTTTGTACATGGGGGGTTTACATTCAAGGTCCACCACTTGTCCAACCTATTATCCCTAGTAGCATGAGTGGCTTGGTCTCAGGATTCACCACTTGTCCACTCTATATCATTATATTAAGAAAAATTGGGTTTCCATATCTAAATGGATCTTTGCTTGGATAAGTGGTAGACCTTGAGACCTAAATACCCATTCTACACTAGAGCATTGGTTAAGCCTTATACACTTCAAGAATACCTTTAACAACAAGTAGTAGTTATTAGTTGACTTAAGTCTAGTTGAACTCCATGGTATTGAGACTAAGAGAGAGTGTAGCATAAAAAAGAGTCAGGATTTTAATTTGACTTTCTTTCTATTAATGAGTAGATCATAGATGGATTTTGGTATCTAATAAAACCTTAGGGTAGACAATGTAAAACTCATGTCTATTGTTGTGTTTGCATTAAGTGTTCTTGTTCTTTAATTTCAGAACCATTACAGAAAAATGGATTGGCTATATGTTGGCATAAATTGAAGAAAACTATTGAATTACCCATCCAACCTCCTCCAAGACCTTGTCCAAGGAATGAATCACCTCCTTATCACCTACCACTTGCTTTCAAGGACATCAAAAGAGTACTTATCTTGGATCTAGAGGGGTTACTTCTCAAGACAGTTGAAATGAAACATGGAGATTCTATGCCATCTTGGGCTCAACACATGCGACTTGTGGAGGACAAAGATGAAGTTTATCATGTGGTGCGACCAGACGCACAAAGTTTTTTGGATTTTTGTGCTGAATACTTTGAGCTATGGATATGGAGTTGCTATAACTTAACAAGGGTGCAACGCATCACACAAAAGTGTTTTCCTGAGCAGTATACCAAGTTCAAGGTGTTTATGAGTAACAAAAATTGCCAAAATCCAAATATCATGTTAGGATTTACAAGGGTTTATCACAAAAATCTGAGTGATATTTGGAAGATATTTGAGGATTTGGATGCAAACAATACCTTAATTTTTGATGACACTCCATATAGGGTGATGTGGAACATGCCAGGGACATATCTTATATTTCCAAAGATGTGGAGGCAAACTTCCGAGCAACTTCAAAACTTCTTGCAGAGAACCATAATTCCATGGTTGGTAGGATGGTTGTATGCAAGAGATAAGAGAGTCTATACATACAACACAATTGTAAATCAGTATAGTGATTCTGAGACAAATTATGTCCTTGGTGTGTACTTGTCAACACGAAAGCATTGAATAAATATGGCTATAAGATGCTTTTTTTATTCTAGTGTGTATCTTTCAACATTTGTATAATTTGATATAGTCTTTTTTTTTTTTTTTAAAGGTGTGTCAATTTTATGAACACTTGAATGGAGTGCACCCTACTCTAAGGGGACTTCAATGTACTATTGGAGTGCATCCTATTGTAAGGGGACTCTGATGTATTGCTAGAGTGCACCCAATTTTTTGGGGACTCATTTTTTATTTGATTGGGGCCTATGTTGGGTCATATAGTAAAAGAAATTCATTTTTTGTCAATTCATATCGAGGTTGCATTTATTTGGAACTATGAAAGAATTGATGTTTGATGTCAAAATAAAACTTGTAAGTGTGGATCAGAGAATTCATGGACTTTAAATATGTGAGAGGGATCTTTTTCTTGGGCACAAATGTTTGCTTCAAGAATTTTGTCATTACATACTTTATGTGAAAGAGTTTTAGAACCTAAAAGACTTTGAAAACAAAACTATGGAATCTAAGTGCATGTATTCTTGAATGGCTTGAAAGTTGATGTATACATGCATGTCGCCTTGATGAAGATTTAGATCTGACAAGATGGAAAGATATAATTCTTGGACGTTACCTTTGTCAATTTGGTAATAACATATTTAACTTTCTTTTAATATGGGTGGAAAATATATTATTATGTGCATTTGGAACCTAATTGCTTGACCTTCAAACCAAGATTCCTATGTTATTTTTTCATATACTTTTTTGTACTGAATTAAGATTGTGGATGCAAGGTCCACCACTTGTTCAAGCTAGATCTAAGAAAGTATATATACTGAGTTTTCAAACTAGTAAACCAAGGGAAGAGAGAAGCAGGGTCCATCACTTGTCCAAGCTCATCTCTAGACAACATAGAGAGATGTTATGTCTACTAATTGTCCAATATAGTCATGGAGAAATGATAGAAGGTTGATCCACTTGTCCAACCTATCATCTCTAGTAAAATGGGAGGTTTGGCCTTAAGATTCACCATGTAACCAACATATACTTCATTGTATTATGAAGAGTAGAAAAGAAAATCTCCACCACTTGTCTAAGGTAGTTCCAAAATCAACATGGAGAGAAGAAAGCTTCACCATTTGTCCAAGATAGGTTCCATTAAAACATGGAAAACCTCATATATGTTGTACATGGAAGCTTTTTTCCAAGGTCCACCACTTGTCCAAGCTAGGATCCATTAAAACATGGATAGAAACAAGGCTCCACAACTCGTCCAACCTTTATAGCTGCGAAGTGTACCGGTTGTCTAAACTAGGCATGGGAAAATAATAGAAGGTCCACCACTTATCCAATATATTATCTCTAATAGCATGGGAGGTTTGGTCTCAAGATCTAGGAATTGGCTGACCTGTATTTCATTGTATTATGATGAATTTGGTTTTAAAGTCAACTACTTATCCAAGCTATAAGTTTATATCTTGAATGGTATTCCTTCCCATCACTTAGAAAACCAATGATATGTTGTACATGGGAGGGTTTGTTACAAGGTCCACCACTTGTCCAAGCTAGTTTCATTGAAACATGGATGAAGACAAGCTCCACCATTTGTTAAATCTAGACTCCATTGAAATCTAGAAAATCCATTCTATGTTGTACATGGGGTTTTTGTTTTAAGGTCCAACACTTGTCCAAGCTAAGATCCATTGAAACATGGAGTAGAGAAACACTCCACCACTTGTCCAAGCTAGGCAACATTGATAGTAGTTGGTTTATTTTGAAGATCCACCACGTGTCTAAGCTAACTCTATTGAAACATAGAGAGAAGCAAAGGTCCACCAACTATTCAAGCTAGGCTCCATTGAAACATGGACAGAAGCAAGCTCCACCATTTCTCCAAGATAGACTCCATTGAAACATGGAGAGAATCAAAGGTCCACCATTTCTCCAAGCCAAGATCTAGTTGTCCAACCTATAAGGTTATATCTTAAATGGTAATCTTTCTAATCACTTGGAATACCCATGATATGTTTTACATGGGGGTTTTGTTCCAAGATCACCACTTGTCCAAGCTAACTCTATTGAAACATAGAGAGAAGCAAAGGTCCACCACTTGTCCAAGCTAGTCTCCATTGAAACAAGGAGAGAAGCAAGCTCCATCATTTCTCCAAGATAGGCTAGCATGGATAAGTGCACCTTGAAACCAACCTTCCTATGAGGCAATAGAGCATATGCTACATATTTTATGTATGCCCCATGCCTCAAATTAAGAAGTTATAGATTAGAAGTGGACCTTGCTTAAATGTCACATGCAATAAATTAAGGAAAAATAGCCAAGTGGATTGTATTCCTCAATGGATCCTTGCTTTCACAAGTTGTGAACCTTGAGTCACTTTTACATTAACTTGGACAAGTGGTGGACCTAGAAACCAAGCTCTCCATGTTGAGATAAGTTGTAGGTAGGACAGTAGAACATAGACAACGATAATGGATGCAATATACTCCTCTCCTAATAATCCAATTGATTGAAACCATGATATTTTAGTTTTTTTCATTGTGTATTGTATGTGCATAAAGTGGAATGAGACCTAAAGAAAACTCAAATTTTTGACAAAATCTCTATATTTTATACATGATATATTGAAAGTTGTCCAACCTGGGAATTGGGATTTTCCCACTTTACCTAATATGGTCTTTAGGCATTGGCAACCTGAGCCAAGCCCCCACTTTCCACCCCCACACTCTCACCTCCTTGTGTGTCCTAATTTACTACCACAATGATTGTTCAACATAAACATTGCTTGATTAAATTCCGAATCACAATGTTCGTTGAGACAGCCCTTCAACCAGTATTACAAACGGCACCAAGACAGTATTCTAGTAAAAATTCTACTCAAACTGATTCATTAAAATTCCAATGTTCTGAAGGTACAACATCTCCCCTCCAGCGAGAGTTTACTCCTCTCGTTGTCGCCTAGCTGCCTATACAACTAGGTATGTCCACCGCATAGAAAGCACGACATGGACACTCCCACCGCATAGAAAGAAAGACGTGGGTTCCCACCGCATAGAAAGCAAGTCATGGGTATCCACTGCATAGAAAGCAAGTCGTGGATTCAAGAGCCCTTAACGAGGAACTCTGCCCCCTGTGATCAGGAGTGTGATTAGGACTAATTCAACACTGGAAATAGAATGAACATGTCGAGCTAAATTTTCCCTAGTAGACATTCTTTCCTATTGCAAACAGTATATTCGTCAATCAATTCTTTCCTACTTTAGACTTAATGTACAAATGAATTCAAATGCCGAGGTCTTCGTCAGATTTCTCCAACATGTTTGGGGGTATGTTCTTTCCTAGCTAAACATGTGCAATGTTAAATTAAACAACTGAATAAAATTCTGACCTGCCTCTTCCATTTCTTCGTCAATGGCCCGTGACATGGCCGGTGCTTGTTCGTCCATGGGAGCTTTTCCCTTTCCATTCACATTGCTCGTTCCCGCCTTGCGGTCATAGGCACCACCGAAGCGAGTTCTGTTAACCGGGGCCATTTTACTCACTACTTTAAATGATAAACTTGAAGAAAAGAGCTAAAGTCCGAGAGCATCATAACAAATCAATTGGCAGATTAGAATCATTAAAGAATCCTCCTTATGCAAGAGATTAGATTTTTCCTTCGAGACCTAGCAGTTTTATGGGTAATTCTTTACTTGCCCTATGGGAACTGTCTCTAAAGTTAATCACTTGGCCTAGATGATTAAGAAATTCAGAACTAATTCAGAATTCAGAATCTTAGAGAGTAGCTATTGGGAATTATAGCTAAGAGTAGGCATAGTAGACGAAGAATTTGGGAGAATAATGATGAGAATTAAGAAGAACCGAAATTAAACCATAATTACCGTGATTAGGGGCTGAGAATCCCCTGATTTTTCTGATCCAATGAATCCTCAAGATGAGAATTTTGGCAGCACCTCCCTCCTTGCTTCTCCTTCAAAAACTGTGTGAGTACCGGCAGCACCTTCCCAAGGTGTGTGTGTGTACTGGGTGTGTGTGTGTGTGTGAGAGAGAGAACACCTTTAAATAGACTCACCAGGCTGAAAATCGATCTGGGTTGCTATAAGCAACTGGGTGAGCACTCAGTGAATGCATTGGCAAGTCTAGTTGCCTACCCACCAAGTGTCCAGTTGGTTAGTTTAATGGCTCTCACACCCACTCTCTAGCATGGAAACACTCCTACAACTCCCACAAGGAAAGAGGGCGCCCCCTAGCTGCTAAAGCTGGCTCAGAGTGGCCTGGAACCTGCTCCCACACAGCCTCGAGCCCCGGGTGCCTCCCCGGACAATTTTGGGAAAATTTGGTTTTAGGCTAAAACGGGTCATACGAGTGGGAATTTGATGCCGAAAATTGCTATACCAAGCCCTAACTAAGGCGTACTGGTCCGAGTACCTGCCATATTTAGCAGTCCCCGAGGTCCGAAAAATGCATTTTTTTCAAATTTGGGGTGTGGGTGCAATTTTTCGAGACGGCCAAAACTCGACGGGTCGGGTGACCAAAAACTTACTATTTTTGGAATTTTTTAACAAAAATTATTTTAATTCATATTTCAAAGCTTTAAAACATTCTAAACATCATGGCACTGACAGAATTCGGAAAACTGTTAAAAATAGTAACTTTTTTCCATTATGTTCATTTCATGGTACAAGGGTGCCATTTTTGGTCGGGGTCAGAGACCTTACAAGAGTTTAGGGGTTTTTAAATTCTAACATAATGGATTCTTTGTATGTTTTGACAGTGGTCGATGACAGGACATGACCCCACACCGTACGAGCGCGAGTACGCAGGCAGGAAGGGCTTAAACGCCCTGATGAACATTCTGAGTTCTCACGACGGCATGGTTAGTATTAAGGTTTACTCTTTTCTATTTGTTGTATTAAGTCACCCACAAGACAATATTGTTATAGCGAACGCCTATAGTGACGATCATACCTACGTTTACAGGCCACCTATAGCGACAGTATAAACGTAGCTATACACGTCGCTATAGGTGGCCTGTAAACATAGCTATGATCGTCGCTATAGGCATCGCTATATAGCGACGCATATAGCGATCGTTATAGAAATGCTCATAGTGACGTTCCCGTATCGATGCTGGTAGCGACGGTCTTAGCGACGCCGGGGAGTATAAAAACCCAATGTATTTCCATCGCTAACAACGTCACAAGTGCACACAACCTCTTGTAGTGTTAGTAACTCTACCCATAAGAGCAAGCTTAGTTTTAGTGATTTCACGTGTGCTTTACTCACAAAAGAGATTCAAAATAAATATCTTGACACTAGTGGGCATGATGATGTGTACACGACAAGTGGAAGTAACCGGAAGAATAATCAAAGGGAGAGAGTTATAGTCATAGTTGCGGTCATTCTCAAGATTGGAAGAATGCACGTAGAAAAATCCATGGATGTGACACGAGGAGCATTGAATGTAACCATCATCACAAGAAAGGACACAAGAAAAAAGTAATGCCATTTGTTGCAAAGAGAGAAGGGTAAATCCATTTTCGTATGTTCTACACCTTCTAAAAGTAGTGTGAAGATAGAGGAGCTCAATTTCATTGAGTCTCCACATGTTGATGATGCTCTTGACTTGTCATATTTGGTAGATGTACTAGTCTTCACTTTTTATTTGAGTCAATAGGTGTTGTTAGCTCTTGGTAAATACTATGCACACAATTGGATTATTAATTTATGTGTGAGTTTCACTACAAGAGTTTCTTCAACGTAGTGATGCTCGTATTGCAATGCTCAAATGTGGAAAAATCTCGGCGTAGTTATATAACAAAGACTATAACAACGCTTATAACGATGCCTATAGCGATGCCAACCCTGTAAAAACAATACGAGAGCTCCAAAAACTTAGATTTATAGATTTGAGTTTCGACGCTCTCTACGAAACAGGTATAACTGCCTCCTCTCCTCTCTCTCTCTCTCTCTCTCTCTCTCACACACACACACACACACACACACACACACACACACACACACACATGAGGAGAGGAGGGAGAGCTAGGTATGCTCCCTCCCTCTCCTATCTCTCATGTTCCATTCCCTCTTTCTTTCTCTCTCCTCCCTCCCCCCCACACACACATACATACACAGACACACACGCACACTCACAAGCACACCCCCACACCCCCACACAAGCGCGCATACATAGACGTGTGTGTGTGTGTGTGTGTGTGAGAGAGAGAGAGAGAGAGAGAGAGAGAGAGAGAGTAAACACACATGCATAAACAAAGAGCACACACACACATTGAGAGAGGCAAAAAGAGAGATAAAGAAGTTAGAGAGAGAGAGAGAGAGATAAAGAAAGTAAAGAGAGAGAAAAATGAAATAAAATATTATATTAAAAGTTTTCAAAATGCCAAAATGATTTATGAGACCAATCCGATAAGAATTAAGTTTGATTAATTACATCTTGTTAAATCTATATTCTTCACAATTATGGACAAGAACAATGCTAAAGGACTATGGGAGTCTTTATGCTCAGCATAGGATGGTAATAATGCATCTAACAAAGTATTTTTGATGAAGAAGCTAATGCATTTTAAGATGAAAGAAGATAGCACTATCAGTTCATACGTGAACAAGTTTAATAGTTTGTTTACTCAATTGACATCAAAGGGTCTTAATTTGAATGATGAAATAAAAGCCATTTTCTTGCTATCTTCTTCACGGTATCATGGGATACATTTAATACCGCCACTAGTAACTCTACCTATAAGATCCAGCTTGGTTTTAGTGATGTCACATGTGCTTTACTCACAAAAGAGATTCAACATAAATATCTTAACACTAGTGGGCATGATGATGTGTATATGACAAGTGGAAGTAACACTAGTGGGCATGATGATGTGTATCTTAACACTAGTGGGCATGATGATGTGTATATGACAAGTGGAAGTAACACTAGTGGGCATGATGATGTGTATCTTAACACTAGTGGGCATGATGATGTGTATATGACAAGTGGAAGTAATCGGAAGAATAATCAAAGGGAGAGAGTTAAAGTCATAGTTGCGGTCATTCGCAAGATTGGAAGAATGCACGTAGCAAAATCCATGGACGTGACACGAGGAGCATTGAATGTAACCATCATCACAAGAAAGGACACAAGAAAAAGTATTGCCATTTGTTGCAAAGAGAGAAGGGTAAATCCATTGTCGTATGTTCTACACCTTCTAAAAGTAGTGTGAAGATAGAGGAGCTCAATTTCATTGAGTCTCCACATGTTGATGATGCTCTTGACTTGTCACATTTGGTAGACGTACTAGTCTTCATTTTTTATTTGAGTCAATAGGTGTTGTTAGCTCTTGATAAATACTACGCACACGATTGGATTATTAATTTACGTGAAAGTTTCACTACAAGAGGTTCTTCAACGTAGCGACACTCGTACTGCAAGGCTCAGATGTGGAAAAATCTTGGCATCGTTATATAAAAAAGACTATAACAACGCTTATAACAATGCCTATAGCAACGCCAACCCTGTAGAAATAATATGAGAGCGCCAAAAACGCAGATCTGTAGATTTGAGTTTTGACGCTCTCTACAAAACAAGTATACCTGCCTCCTCTCTCTCTCTCTCTCTCTGTCACACACACACATATGATGAGAGGAGGGAGATCTAGGTATGCTCCCTCCCTCTCCTCTCTCTCATGTTTCGTTCCACATGTGTGTGTGTGTGTGTGTGTGTGTGTGAGAGAGAGAGAGAGAGAGAGAGAGAGAGCACATTCATAAACAAAGAACACACACACACACACATTGAGAGAGGAAAAGAGAGAGACAGAGAGATGAAGAAGTTAGAGAGAGAGAGAGAGAGAAATGAAATGAAATGTCATATTAAAAGTTTTCAAAATGCCAAAATGATTTATGAGACCAATCCAATAAACTCCTTGTGGATCTAATCTAATGTCTGCGTTGTCCGAGAAAGTAGTGCATCGATTGGTGAAGAGCTTCATCAATGTCTGCCTTTGTAAATAGACGTACTGGGCATCTTCCATATTGTGCTAGAGTAGTCCTAGTCCTCAAATGGAGCCTCGATCGCTGTCCTGGACATCTAGCTCTCCCGAGCTCAATGGCCCTGTCAACTAATATATCTTTAATATGAGAGAGAGAGAGAGAGAGAGAGAGAGAGAGAGACGTAAACACAAACACACATACATTGAGAGAGAGGGAGAAAGAAAGAGAGAGAATGAGAGATAAATGTAGAGTGCGCAGGTGATGGAGAAGGTAGGAAAGAAGACTACACACACACACACCAACACACATCGAGACACACACACACACAATAGTTACCCTGTAGCAACCATTCAACGAGCTGCTCTTCTCTTCTTCATCTCTTTGAACTATCATCCAAAGTATATTTACAACATAGTGTAGTCAGTGTCCGTCCGCCCATAGCACAATGGACATATTCTTTAACATCATATTCTTTAACACTCCCCCTCAAGCTCAGAGTGAGCTTGCATATGATGGATTCCCAATGCTTCACGAAAGTAGGAAAACTTCTCCTTTCCAAGAGATTTTGTGAATATATCCGCAACTTGATCATTTGTCTTCACATACACCAAATCAATCTCATTTGCCAAAACGTTTTCTCTAATGAAGTGATAATGTACCTCAATGTGTTTAGTGAGAGCATGGTAGACTGGATTTTTTGCCAACATGATGCTGCTAATATTGTCACAATATATAATGACACTGTCAAGATAGTCAAAACCAAATTCTACCATAAGCACTCTCAACCATGACTCTACACATGCTGCCAAAGCTGCTCCACGATATTCAGCTTCTGTACTTGATAATGCTACAGTTGATTGCTTCTTGCTACTCCAACTTATCATGCCATTGCCAATGGAAAATGCATAACCACTTGTAGATCTTCTATCCATAAAATCTCCTGCCCAATCTGCATCTGTGTAACCATAAAGAAAAAGCTTCCCATTCTTTTCATTAAACATTCCATAACTGACAGTGGCTTTCACATATCTCATAATCCGTCTCACTGCATCAAGATGACTTTTACATGGATTTTGCATGAACTGACTCACAACACCCACTGCATAACTCAAATATGGCCTTGTTATTGTCAAGTAAATAAGGCTTCCAACCATCTTGCGATACATAGTGACATCCTCAATGTTATGTCCATCATCAAACAACTTCACATTTTGATCAAGAGGTGTATCAACCGGTTTGCACGCTGTCATTCCATACTTCTCAAGCATATCCAACGCGTATTGTCTTTGTATCATCCAAATTCCTGATAAAGTATTGACAATTTCAATTCCCAAGAACTATCTCAACTCACCAAGGTCCTTCATGTTGAATTCTCTCAACAAACTCTTCTTGACATGCAAAATTTGCTCAGCATGACTTCCAGTGAGAATCAAGTCATCAACATAGATAACAATAACGACGATCTCTCCATCAACATGCTTCAAAAATAATGAGTGATCAGCAGTAGATTGTTTAAATCCAATCTTCTTCAAGAATCTGGTTATCTTTTCACACCAAGCTCTAGATGCTTGCTTCAAACCATACAATGATTTCTTCAACTTACACACATAATATGGAAACTCTGGATGTTGATAACCCTCTGGCTGTATCATATAAACTTCTTCTTCCAAGTCACCATTCAAGAATGCATTATCCACATCCATTTGCCGTAACTTCCAACCGAACATACTTGCCATTGCTATCACCAATCTGACTGTTGTCATCTTTGCAACTGGACTAAATGTCTCATCATAATCAAGACCTTTTGTTTGTGCATAACCTTTAGCAACGAGCCTCGCTTTGTATCTTTCCACACTGCCATCTGACTTGCACTTGACTTTGTATACCCATTTTGAACCAATTGCTTTCTTTCCACTTGGCAAGCGAACCAAATCCCAAGTGTCATTCTTCACAAGAGCATCGATCTCATCATCCATAGCTGACTCCCATTCTGATTTTCCAATTGCCTCTTGAAAACATGTAGGCTCTTTATGTTGCACACGTGAAACCATGTATGCATAATGTGTACGCATGTAACCGTTGTATGTCAATCTATCAACTGGATAACGCACCCTCTCTCATATTCTCAACTATGGTGCACTCTTCTCTTCAACTCTTGCATATGGGGGTACATATTTCTCAATATGCTTACTGCCAGGTGTCCTCAAATGTGGTAAATCATGATCTTCATTGAGGCTTTCATCTCCAGAACTCTCTTCAACCATTTTCTTCTTGCCTTTCTCGTCTTGCTTCTTATCTCGCAAACGACCGCTCCATGGGTTGACATTTCCTGTACTCTCCTCTGCTATATGTGGTCCTGAAATAGTTCTTGTTGATGGTCCTGGCTTATCAACAACATGACGCACATTCTCTTGCTCTTCATACTCATCTTCTATCATCACTGTCTTTGGTTTATACCATGGTTCATGCTCACAAAATCTGACATCTCTACTGACATAAACTTTTCTTGTCGTAGGATCATAGCACTTGTAACCTTTCTTTTCAACTGGGTAGCCCAAGAATATACACTTCACTGCCTTTGGCTCCATGTTCTTTCTTGCTTCATTTGGCACATGAACATAGCAAACACATCCAAAAACTTTCATGTAGGAAACTGTTGGCTTGATCCCATAAAGTCTCTCATAAGGTGAAATTTCATGAATGGCAGCTGTTGGTGTTCGATTCATAATGTGTACTGCTGTATGAACTGCTTCAGCCCAATATGTTAATGGCATATTCATCTCATTCATCATGGCTCTTGCAATCTCTGCTATGACTCTATTCTTTCTCTCAGCAACTCCATTTTGTTGTGGTGTATATCTGCAAGTAATCTGTCTTCTTATGCCTTGTTCACTTAAGTAATCATCAAAACTGTGTGACATGTACTCTCCCCCTCCATCTGTACGTAGGCATTTAATTTGACAACCATTCTCTTTCTCAACCATAACTTTGAACTCCAAAAATACCTCAAATGCCTCTGACTTTGCCTTTAGAAAGTAAACCCATGTCATTATGCTGTAATCATCCGTAAATGTGATAAAATATCGACAACCATTTGGCGTAGCATGATCACAAGGTCCCCAAATATCTGAATGAACAATTTCCAAAGGACTTTGGCTAGTTCTCCCCCTCGTTGGAAATGGTAAACGAGATTGCTTTCCAAATTGACAAGCTTCACAAACATGAATAAAATTCAATCTGCCAAACTTTGGTAATCCACGTACAATCTGATTTGATTGCATATGCTTTAGTCTTCTAAAATTGACATGACCAATCCTCTTATGCCATAACTCTGCCCAATCATCTTGAGTGGCTGATTTGTTTGCATACATACCACTGTGTAAACATGGATCTCCAGCTTCCAATGAGAACAAGCGACCTTTTTTTCTTCCACGTGCCAATATCTTGCCTGGTCTGCCTTTGTGAAACTCCTCTATGAAGCAACCATAACGATTAAAACGGACTTGCAACCCTTGATCCGTCATTTGTCCAACTAATGCTAAATTATTTGTGATTGAAGGCACATATAGAACATCTCCCAATGTGTTGTATGTCCCGTCTTTTTCTAGCAATGGAACTGAACCAACATGTGTAATCCGATGCATAGTATCATCACCTGTAGCGACAAACTCATCCTCTTCTAACTTCTCTTTTCTGTCAAACCATTCACCATGATATGTCATATGATGTGGCACCACTATCTAAATACCAATCATCTGTATGATGTGGCTCCACCATGCTTCCAACAACATGATCCA
Organism: Adiantum capillus-veneris; assembly: GCF_014529385.1. Taxonomy (NCBI): domain Eukaryota; kingdom Viridiplantae; phylum Streptophyta; class Polypodiopsida; order Polypodiales; family Pteridaceae; genus Adiantum; species Adiantum capillus-veneris. The sequence goes on along the minus strand of NC_140952.1, from coordinate 8,873,058 downwards.
TAGGAAATAAATGTCCACTCGACCTATTGTCATATATATTTTGATCATGAGGATTGTATCCAACAAAGTTTCCTCCATGTCTGCCATAACCTCGGCCTCTTCCACCACGATCACGATTTTGATTTAGCTTTGTGTAACATTCTCTTTCAAAGTGACCATAAATGCCACATCTGTTACAATATCCATCTCTTTGAGGATGTACAAATCGTCCACCTCCACGTCCACGGGTTCGGGCTCTCCCCCTACCTCTTTGGCTATAATCGTTGTAACTTTGACTTTGTTGGTTTTTCCATTGACCTTTTCCAACATTGTTTCCACGACCATAGTTTCCTCTTCCACCTCTATTGTTTCCACGACCTCTAGAGTAAAAAACCTGATCTCTGGAATTGCTATTTGATGTAGAAGGACCTGACTTGCCTAACTTCACCTCTTCTTGCAAACAAAGGTTTACTAACTCTTCAAAATCAGGCATGTGTCCTCGAACAGATATAGATGTATCCAATGACTTGTATTCCGGTCCCAAACCATTCAATGTCACTGAAACTAAGTCATCTTCTGGAACTTCAACATTAATGCTCGCAAGATCTTCCTGTATTTGCTTTATCTCTGTCACATAATCTGATATGGATCTATTTCCTCGCCATACACAATGTAACCTTTGCTTCAAGTGAACTTTTTGTGGTTCTGTATTGGAGTTGTTCATTCTTGCTAGTATCAAACCAACCTCGGGACACTCTTGTTCACCTGTAACATAATCCCATAAACCTTTGCTCGTTGAATGGCTGCTACAGGGTAACGATTGTGTGTGTGTGTCTCGATGTGTGTTGGTGTGTGTGTGTAGTCTTCTTTCCTACCTTCTCCATCACCTGCGCACTCTACAAAGTGGTATCAGATCTCAGTTTGAGGAGCTACAGTCAATACACAGGTTTCCGCAGCTCTGGAAAACAGCAAAAAAGAGAGGTTTTTTGGTCATAACTCCCTCACCCGAACTCGGAATACAGTGATCCAGGAGTCTATCTTTATGTTTTTGGGCGTTCCAGACGGATTGGCATACTCAGATTTGCCAAAATCTGCAATTTTCTGCAGCAAACAGCCAGTTCACACAAGCATAGGAGATGTCCAGTTTTGCACTCGGCAGTAGATTTACAGGTTACAGGTGAAGAATTCAGCATTTACACAGGTTTTGGAGAGCGACATAGAGCTTTTGCATCATGATATTGTGTTATCGAAGATTATGTTTGGTTGTTGTGGGTCCGTTATGGACAGCAGTCTATGTAAGAAAGGTTGTGGAAAGAAGTTGAGGCGGTTATATTGTCAGATTGAGCACTTTGTGGTTATGTATGGATATGCGGTCAATGTATTTTGGAAAACTGCAGCCTTTGTGAGGGTCGAGTGAGGTTTTTTGAAGCCTTGCCTTGGGAGCTTTGGTACCTTGGCAAGGTGGATTAGGTACTGGAGCGAACCCCCGACTAGCCCCGCGAAAGACCTCATATGTCGTTTACGACTATGGGAAGAAGGTGGATGTATGGATATGTGGTACAGGACAGCGTATGGATTGCATTTTCATATAGGTCCATGTGGACATTGTTTTAGAGTATTTATACATAGTACTGAGTCAGTCTGTGGCAAAGTGAGTCAGTGGATTTTTCCTTAGAAGTGAGAGATTTTCTGTCAGTGTTTATGAGCACTTTGGTTGAGATTGTCACTTGAGATATTGTCCAAATACAAACGAAACTCTGTCGAATTTTTGTCAAAATCCTTTGGAAGAAATTGAGAGAGTGAAGATGGCAGAAATTTCAACTCAAGTCACACAGATTGTTGGAGAGAAGCTGACCAGAGAGAACTACAACATATGGTCTTACAAGATGGAGAAGGTAGGAAAGAAGACTACACACACACACCAACACACATCGAGACACACACACACACAATCGTTACCCTGTAGCAGCCATTCAACGAGCTGCTCTTCTCTTCTTCATCTCTTTGAACTATTATCCAAAGTATATTTACAACATAGTGTAGTCAGTGTCCGGCCGCCCATAGCACAATGGATATATTCTTTAACAATAAAGACACATATATAGATAAAGAGAGCGAGAAAGAGAGAAAGAGAGAGAGAGAGAGAGAGAGAGTGAAAGGTTTAGCATTTAGTTTTTATATTTAAGTTAGAGTTTATGTTAGTGCTAGAGTTTAGGTTTATATTTAATGTTAGAGCTTTGGGTTTATGTAAGGACATGGGTCCTACGGGCAAGGCCACTGGCACGACCGAACAATGTGTACGCTAGGGGGAGGCTATAAGATAGCACGGTTAGAGATTAGGGGTCATACTTTCCAATGTACCAGGAACGCTTCCAATTTCAAAGAGATGAGTTGGATTTCTTTTAATATTAAAAATATGATTGACCCTTCCATCTATGTTTCTCTCTAGATTCATTGCTTGCATCTCTATCTATTCTTTGTGCACAAGTGTAGTAATGTTTTACGTCATCACCTAATACAATAATGCATAAGTAGCTTAGTACAATAATATGCACACTATTTGTTCATGTGCACATTCCCGCCAATGCACCTTAAAATTTGATAGAAAGAAAAATAAGGTCACTCAATAGTTTATTTTGCCAAGAGTTTTGGCCATTATGTTAAACTGAAGGATGTGATGCAAAATTGAAGTTGTGACCTAAAATCATGCATGTCATTGATCTCTATCTCCCTCTCTCCCCAAATTATAAAAGCATGTTCCTTGTTGAGAGAGTAGATTGTATTTAACCATTTACATGCTTGAGCATATTCTCTTATGCACAATCTATATCATACCAACCATTTGGTTTAGCTCTTGCTTCCTTCAATGTGAGACCAGACATTGAGGCAGTGTAGGAGAGCCTCTTCTCGTATGCACATTATGTCCCTTGAAAATTGGAGAGTATAGATATCATACCTTACTAGAGTGCTCAACTTTTGATCACATGAAATTTCTTGTCTTACATTTTAGCATGGATCATGGCCTACAATTCTTTGCCTCCCAAAAACTTCATGGATTTAATTTATTAGTTTCCACCATTATGTCCATGGTCTTCAAGCATGCTACCTATAGTATTTGGTCCCATAGATCAATCTAATGTTTAAGAACGATGACTCTCTCTCTCTCTCCCCCCCCCCCAACTTTGAGGTCATTGTGATTGTTTCTACAATTTTAAAAAAATCCCACCCCCTCTCCCTTCTTGAGAAAGTATGCGATTGTGTAAGAACTTGCATTCAAGAATTGAGACTTGGCAACTACATTTTTTAGGCCTCTTGCCTTCTTCTTCTCCTCCTCCTCCTCCTCCTCCTCTCTCTCTCTCTCTCAAACGCAGCCGTTTTTTGACCTAGTAGACAGCAGTCCACTCTTTTGATCATAACTTCTTCATCCGAACTCTGATTTGGGTGATCTATAGCCTCAATCGAAGAGCACGAAGTCCTCTACGCATTGATGTAAAGACAGAAATTTTCAGAGTTATGGAAGGCGTTTCTGTAGTAGAATTTCCGAAGTGAACAGGTTCAACAAAATTGATTCTCATCTTCTATTTTACATACAATGTCTTCCGGCACTCGCAAGGGTTCTTCTCCTTCAACAAGGTCCACAACCATTGTGGAAAATGATCCAAAATCTCCTAAGTGTGGAGATAGCAACACAACCACCCAACCAACGACATCGGAAACCATGATCATGGCGTACTTGGTATCATTGCAAGAGACCGTAAACAAACAAGGCGAAGACTTACGACCACTTGCAATGGAGAATGGCACACTAAGGGTACTTGTGGTTGAGAATGAGAATCTCAAGAGGACACTTGAGATGCAAACAACACGTTTGATGCAACTTGAAGAGGAAGTCAAGGAATGTAAACGCTCTCTTGTGGACTTGAATGCTTTGAAGGAGCGGATGAGCAAAGTAGAGCATGACCATGTATTGAAAGAGGAGAAATTTGACACTATGAGCCGGGATGTATGCGACATGAAAAATGTATGCACAAATAAGTCTTGGGCTGATGTATGTGGTAGCAATGTGGTTTCTAATTCCTCACTCATGCAAGCTATGGTTCAAACAAAGAATGTTGAGAATGTGGATGCGGAGGAGTTGAAGGAACGGGAGCGACGTTCCAAGAACATTGTCATTCGTGGAATTCCCGAAGAGAAGATAGAGACACCTCCTTCTCTTGCCATTGTTATTGAAGATTTCTTCAAAACCACTTTGGCATGTCCGGAGTTATGGTCTATGGAGCACATAGAGTGGGGAAGCAAGGAGCTCCTCGCTCGGGAAAACGGCCAATTGTATGCACCAAGCCGGATGAGACCAAGCGAAAGATTATCCTTGATAATAGTTGGATCTATTTGAGGGATACAAAATGTTTTGTATGTGAAGATCGCACTATTAAGCAACAAAATATGCGTCGCAAGGCATATGAAGTAAAGAATAATAAAAACAAGGAGATCTCTCATGAAGAAAATGTGCCCAAGGAGGAGGCAAGTCTCTCAAGCAAATAGGGATGTGTGACCTATGAGACCGAGTTACAATTGAAAATATGCTTTTGGAATTGTAATGGATACCCATGGAATGCAGGGGTTGGCATTGATGAACTAACAAGCAAAGACGATGTTGTACTTCTTGTTGAAACTTGGGAGCATGATACACAAAGGATTAACGGCTTGGAGGATTACAATGTACATTCATTGATGTGGTCAAAGAATCTCAAGCAACGAAGAGGACAAGGAGGTTTAGCATGTATGGTTAAGAAAGGATTGGAAGATTTTGTATCAATTGTGAAAGATGACAAGTACAAACGTTATGTATGGCTGAAAATGATGACACCAAAAAGAGCACCCATTTTTGTAGCCAGTTGCTACATTCCTCATCATGATTCTTCCTTCTATGCTTGCATGGATAGAGATCAACCATTTTCTGATTTGGAAGAGGACATTGCTTATTTCAAAGGTGAAGGTGATGTTATTGTATTTGGGGATATGAATGCTCGCACAAAAACATTGCAATATGATACTCAACAATTTGATATGCCATACATTTCAAGGGAGTTGGAGAAAGTTCACCTGTATGATCGTACTTCAATGGATGAGAAAGAGCCGGATCACTATGGAAAGTTACTTTTACACATGTGTAATAGCACGGGTATGCTCATTGCCAATGGTGTATCTTTGTGGAGTGGAACCAATGGATTTACATGTAGGAGACATAATGGGGATAGTGTGATTGACTATATGCTACTCTCTGAAGCCATCATGTATCGCATAAAGAGTTTTATGTTTGGTCAATGGACCCCGGAATCCGACCATCGCACCTTATGTATTGACCTTTCATGTGGAGAAGCAACTAAGCATGATAATCTCAGCCAAAGGAAAGAGAAGTTATCACTATGTATGGATTTCAAACGGGCACCAATGTACATTGAAATGGTTGAGCAAAAATTATGGATGACAAAGCTTCAATGTGATGCACCATTGGAAACTAAATGGGAAGCTTTCAAGAAAGCTATTTGTTCTTGTGCGGAAGAATGCTTTTCCATAAAGCATCTCCATGGTATCAACAAAGATAGATCACGGAAAAGGTGGTTTGATAAAGAATGTCAAGATGCTCGAAACTCCTTGATAAAGCTTGATGCAACTATGGACAAAGACAACTATCAAAGTCATTTGCATACATACAAGGCATTGATTCAAAAGAAGAGAAGAAGATGGGAAGTAAAGCAACAAGAATTTCAAGTCCAAGAAAAGGCACATGCATGTGGAAGATTTTGGAGAAACTTGAGAGGCAAGCGGGTTGAGAAGTTTGGTAACTTGAGTCTAGTGGATATGTACACACATTGTAGGCAATTATATGAGCAAGCAAATACTGAAAAAATGCCATTTTATGGTTCACTCCCATGTATGCCGTCTTTTTTTACTATTGAGGATGTATGGGGTGGGCTTGAAAAGTTGGCCACTCGCAAAGCGGGAGATCTTCAAGGTATCAAGCCGGAGATGGTCAAATGGACGGGAGATTTTACCCATGAGTGGATGTGTGATATGTTCAACCTTGCACTTCAACATGGTATGCCTTATGATTGGAGTACTAATTGGGTTAAGCCTTTGCATAAAGGAGGGTATGTAAAGAATGTAAGCAACTACCGGACTATAATGATTGGGTCTCTTATGGCAAAGTTGTTTGGGTGCATAATGGAGATGAAATTGAGTGATTGGGCTGAAGAGAATGACAATCGTGCAAAGGGACAAGCGGGTTTTCGTCGATGCCATAGCACAATTGATCATCTTGTCACTCTTCGTGTTCTTATGGAGGAAAGTCGGTTGAAAGGCAAGCGATTGTATTGTTGTTTTGTGGACTTTAAGAAAGCCTTTGATATGATTCCACGTAACAATTTGTGGAGAAGGATGGAAGAACTCCAAGTGCCAAGTGATTTTATGCTTGCGGTTTCTCGAATCTATGAGAAGGTGATTTGTCAATTGCGCATGGGAAGAGAAATTTCAGAAATTTTTGTAAGCACTATTGGGGTTAAACAAGGATGTCCATTGTCACCAACTCTCTTTGGTCTATGCATCGATCAATTGGAACAAATGGTACTTGACTTTATGCAAGAAGAAGGCATTGAAGAGGTCACTATTTGCAATGCGGTAATCATGCTTTTGTTGTATGCGGATGATGTAGTGCTTCTAGCACACACTTTAGAAGATGCACAAAAGCTTATGGTTGTCCTTGAGAACTTTTGCTTGCATAGTGGGCTGATTGTAAATGAATCCAATACAAAAGTTATGCTTGTGAAAACCAACCATAAAGAGAAGCCATGCATTGTGTACAACAACGAGACACTTGAAGTTGTTGAGAGCTTTAAGTACCTTGGCCTTGAGGTTCCATCCAATCACAAGTGGCATGAATGTGCTATGCGTCGTTTGGAAGCGGGAAAGAGAGCATATTATGCATTTGAGAACATGTGTAATGCGGGAAACATCAAGTGTTGGGTTCTCAAGAAGTATCTTTTTGATGCATTGGTGACACCGGTTCTTCTTTATGGAGTTGAAGTGTGGGGCGGGAGCATTTCAAAGTCTACTTGGAAAGAGTTTGAGAATGTCCAAAAGCGTTTTCTTACAAACTTTCTCCAAGTTAAGACACAAACACCATATATGCTCCTACTTCTTGAGTCGGGATCTCTTCCAATTGAGGTTATGGGCATGGAAAGGGTTGTGGAGTACATGATAAAGATGCGTCAAAACCCCTCACATCGACTTCCTACAATTGCATGGGAAGCAAGCAAAAAAGTTCAAAAGACGCATAAAAGCAAGATCTTGAGCACGGGATGGATGCAAGACATAAAGAAGTGGTTTGGGAGATGGGATGCATTACACCAATTGACTCTCAAGTGAATGAAGCTTTTCTACAACGCCAATGTATTACGGCTTGGGAGAAATCCGGTGGGTCACGCTTCATACATTACACCACCTATATTGCCCCCAACTACAAAACCATGTTCTTCGCTGAGAGAGGAAACCGTACTCACACTTACATGCTTGAGCCTATTCCCTTGTTCGCGATACGCACTATCGCAGCAATTCGGCTTAGCTCCCATTTCCTTCGATGCGAGATAGGGCGTTGGGGCAATCGAGAAGAGTCAAATTGATTGTGCACATTATGCTCACTGCAAGTTCGAGAGTCTGAGTACCACACACTACTAGAGTGCTCAGCTTTTGATCACATCCGAACTTGCTTCTCTCACATTTTTAGCCATAACTTAAACCTACACACTTTTCTCTCCCAGCCAAAGTGTGGGCTCTCCATTGCGACTCTCATCACTACAATTTTGGAGCATCGAGAGTCACTCATCAGCCATACACATACTACATCACATGTAACTTTGGTCCCATAGGTCATATTTGACCTCCGAGGACGATAATAAAATCTATCTATCTATCTATCTATCTCTCTCTCTCTCTCTCTCTTACACACACACACACACACGCACACTCAAAACTCATTGGATAGTATTTGTAACTCAATTATTTATTTTGGTGATGTTAAAATTTTTGTGTGTGTGTGTGTGTGTGTGTGCGCACACACACACACACACACACACACATGTATATTATTGAAGCTATGCAACATGATGAATCCTTTCTAGTAGTATTGGGAGAAGGTTTCTCAAACCGCACTAATAGGAAGTAAAGTGAGTAAACATAATCAAAAAATGCTCTAAAATTATGGATTTTAGAGATTATTAGTACTTTTGGTGTGCATCTTAATGGAAAGGAGATGTTCATTGTAGATACATCAACAAAGTGAAGGCTAATTTGGCTACAAAATGAGAGGTGCTTAAAGGTTCTCGAGGGCATGAGAGAGAGAGAGAGAGAGAGAGAGAGAGAGAGAGAGAGAGAGAGAGAGAGATTTTATTATGGTCCTCGAGGGTTAGATATGACCTGTGGGACCAAAGTTACATGTGATGTAGAATGTGTATGGCTGATGAGTGACTCTTCATGCTAAAAAATTGTGGTGATGAGAGTCGCAATGGAGAGCCCTCACTGTGGCTGGAAGAGGAAAGTGTGTAGGTCTAAGTCATGGCTGAAAATGTGAGAGAAGAAAGTTCGGATGTGACCAAAAGCTGAGTACTCTAGTAGTGTGTGGTACTCAGACTCTTGAACTTAAAGTAAGCATAATGTGCACAGTTATTTGACTCTTCTCCATGGCCCCAATGCCATGCCTGCATCGAAGGGAATGGGAGCTAAGCTGAATGGCTGTGATAGTCTTATCACCGACAAGGGGATAGACTCAAGCATGTAAGTTTGAGAACCGTTTTCTCTTTGAGCAAAGAACATGGTTTTGTAGCTGGGGGCAACATGGGTGGTACATAATGCATGAAGCATAACCCATCAAATTTCTCCCAAGCCATAATACATTGGCATTGTAGAAAAACTTCATTCCCTTTGGAGTTAATTGAAGCATCATGTAGAAAGCGTTGTGCATTCCATATCCCAAACCACTTTTTTATGTCTTGCATGCATCACGTGCTCAAGATCTTGCTTTTAGGCATCTTTTGAACTTTTTTGCTTGCTTCCCATGCAATCATAGGAAGTCGATGTGAGGGGTTTTTAACCATATTCATATGTACTCCACAACCCTTTCCATGCCCATAACCTCAATTAAAAGAGATCCGGACTCAAGAAGTAGGAGCATTTATACTTGGAGAAAGTTTGTAGTAAAACGGTTTTGGACATTCTCAAACTCTTTCCAAGTAGACTTTGAGATGCTCCCACCCCACACTTCAACTCCATAAAGAAGAGCTGGTGTCACCAATGCATCAAAAAGGTACTTCTTGAGAACCCAACACTTGATTTTTTCCCGCATTACACATGTTCTCAAATGCATAATATGTTCTTTTTTCCTGCTTCTAAATGATGCATAGCACATTCATGCCACTTGGGATTGGACGAAACCTCAAGGTCAAGGTACTTAAAGCTCTGAAAAACTTCAAGTTTCTCATTGTGGTACACAATGCATGGCTTCTGCTTATGGTTGGTTTTCACAAGAATAACCTTTCTTTTGGATTCATTCACAATCAGCCCATTGTGAAAGCACAACTTCTCAAGGACAACCATAAGCTTTTGTGCATTTTCTAAAGTGTGTGCTAGAAGCACTACATCATCCGCATACAACAAAACCATGATTACCGCATTGCAAATAGTGACCTCTTCAATGCCTTCTTCTTACATAAAGTCAAGTACCATTTGTTCCAATTGATGAATGCATGGACCAAAGAGAGTTGGTGACAACAAAAATCCTTGTTTAGCCCCAATAGTGTTTACAAAAATTTCTGAAATTCCTCTTCCCATGCGCAATTGACACATCACCTTCTCATAGATTCGAGGAACCACAAGCAAAAACTCACTTGGCACTTGGGGTTCTTCCATCCTTCTCCACAAATTTTTACGTGGAATCATATCAAAGGCTTTCTTAAAGTACACAAAACAACAATACAATGGATTGCCTTTCAATCAACTTTTCCTCCATGAGAACACAAAGAGTGAAAAAATGATCAATGGTACTATGGCATTGACAAAAACCCGCTTGTCCTTTTGCACGCTTGTCATTCTCTTCAACCCAATCACTCAATTTCATTTCCATTATGCACCCAAACAACTTTGCCATAAGAGACCCAATCATTTTAGTCCGGTAGTTGTTTACATTCTTGATATCCCCTCCTTTATGCAAAGGCTTGACCCAATTAGTAGTCCAATCATAATCCATACCATGTTGAAGTGCAAGGTTGAACATATCACACATCCACTCATGGGTAAAATCTCCTGTCCATTTGATCATCTCTGGCTTGATACCTTGAAGATCTCCTGCTTTACAAGTGGCCAGCTTTTCAAGCCCACCATATACATCCTCAATAGTAAAAAAAGAGGGCATACATGGGAGTGAACCATAAAATGAGTTTTTTTTGGTGCCGGTTTCTCATACAGTTGCCTACAATGTGTGTACATATCCACAAGACTCAAGTTACCAAAATTCTCAACCCGCTTGTCCATCAAGTTTCTCCAAAATCTTCCACACCTTTTCTTGGACTTGAAAACGTTGCTGCTTTACTTTCCATCTTCTTCTCTTCTTTTGAATCAATGCCTTGTGTGTATGCAAATGACTTTGATAGTTGTATTTGTCCATAGTTGCATCAAGCTTCATGAAGAACTTTTGAGCATCTTGACATTCTTTATCAAACCACCTTTTGCGTGATCTATCTTTGTTGATACCATGGACATGCTTTATGGAAAAGAATTCTTCGGCACAAGAACCAAATAAATTTCTTGGAAGCTTCCCATTTAGTTTCCAATGGTGCACCATATTGAAGCTTTGTCATCCATAACTTTAGCGCAACCATTTCAATGTATATTAAGTCTGTTTGAAATCCTACCTAGTGATAACTTCTCTTCCCTTCGGCTGAGATTATAATGCTTAGTTGCTTCTCCACATGCAAGGTCAATACATAAGGTACAATGGTCTAATTCCGAGGTCCATTAGCCAAACATAAAACTCTTGATGCGCTATATGATGTCTTCGAAGGGTAGCATATAGTTAATCAACTAATCCCATTATGTTTTCTACATGTAAATCCATTGGTTCCACTCCACAAAGATATACCATTGTGGAAATGAGTATCCCGTGCTATTACAGATGTGTAAAAGTAACTTTCCATAGTGATCCGGCTCTTTCTCATCCATTGAAGTACGATCATACAAGTGAACTTCCTCCGACTCCCTTGAAATGTATGGCATATCAAATTGTTGAGTATCATGTTGCAATGTTTTTGTGCGAGCATTCATATCCCCAAATACAATAACATCACCTTTTCCTTTGAAATAAGCAATGTTCTCTTCTAAATCAAAAAATAGATGATCTCTATCCCTCAACTGTTGTTAAGTTCTCTAAAATCTCTCTCTTGCAAAAGTATTGTTCATGCCAAGTTAATTAAGTACAATGATTATGTTGCTACTAATAGCCATTTGTTGGCTATCTGGAATTGCCATAGTGAGCTATCTCACTCTATAAAAGTCACTCAAACATTGTGGCTATCTTCAGCCTTTCATTGTACATATGCATGTGTGCGCTAAGGGACGTTTTCCATATCTCCTTTAAACCCTCAGCTAGTTAGTCATTGGTCTAGTTGAGCCAAAATAAATAAATAGAAATATATCATGGCCCATTTGTGTGTAAATATTTCATTGTATATAGGGCCTAAATATAATAAATTTTTACTATAATTATTTGGATATTTATTTAAATATTTTTACCTGGATGTGCTTTATTTTCCTAAGTATGTTATACTCACATTACTACTTTTTTCTTGCATACTCTTTAGTGTATAAATAAATATATTCATGCAAGCCTCTCTATATCTTGGTGTGAACCCACTCCGAGAAAAAATCACAAAATTACCTTTGACCTAGTCATTCCCTTTTACTAAATGATCATTTTTCTACATGCACTTTTCCTTACTTCTTGTAAATAGTCCTTAATCAATAAAACAAACAAGGGCCCCCTCATTTGATTCCCTATATTTTTATATATTTCTTTTTTGTATTTTATATTTATATATAGCTGACACTATCATAGATTCCACAAATTGTTTATAACCTAACTTGTTTTTTCCGATCAGATCCATATATCATTTTGTGAATAATCCTACTCCATGTATATTTTCAAATCCTCAAGAATCTATTAGGTCATTCTCTCGTGCAAGAAGGGACTCACTCTTGGAGATTATGCAAATTCAACAAAAGGGGAGCCATTGAAGACTTTTCTAGGTGGAAAAATATGCATTTTGGTGAGATTTTGGGCATCCACATCCACTCCAGATTTGAGGATGTGTCCAAAATGGAACATTTAGCGCACAAGTTGAATAATCACCTCAATGTTTTATATAATTTTTGGAGATACCAACGGTGAGATATGATACTTTTGGTGGGCCCCACTTCCACACACACACACACACATTCCTCTCCATCCCTCACTCAAACCAGAACCTTCCATGGTTTCTCTCACCCTCTTCACCATTAACCTCCCCCCTTACTTCCATAACTCTCATATGATCTCTACATATACATACACTATCTCTATGCCTCTCTCTATTACCTCTTCTCTATATACATAAAATTCAGCATGTAAAACCTTGATTAATATCTACAAACTAAGTGAGAGTTTGTGAATGCCTTATCTCAAACCACTATTGTACATGCTTTTCCACTATCAACAATTGAGATTTTGGTGCTTTGAAGGCATGTCTTGGTTCTAGAATCGTCATCCTTTCACTTGTGCTACATGGTATAATGAAAGCAAGGTGACTTGTATCTTTTAAGTTTCATCATTTGAGCTTGTATGAGAAAGTGGTTAATGTGTTTTCATTGCCAAGTTTCTTGTTCATTGTAAGAGGATTTGGTGGCGAGAAGTTTCCTACACCCTAAGATAGTGTGTGTGTGCTAGCAATGTTTGCCATTCACTAATCTAGCTTAGTTTATGCAAGCTCTATGATAGTGTGATAGTATACATCGTTACCTTGAATATCAAGTAGCTATTTGTACAAACTCCATTCCTCTCTCTCTTTATTCCCTTTGCTTTGACTCTCTCTTACTCCATTTGGTGTTGGTCTCCATTCCTCTCTCTCTTTATTCCCTTTGCTCTGACTCTCTCTTGCTCCATTTGGTGTTGGTCTTGGTGTGAGATTGCTTGTGTGTTTTTGTTGCGCCTCTTCTTGGTGTGGTGAGAAAATCTCTCTTGCATCCTAGTTTACATCCCATAACTAGGTGGTGCCCCTTCACTTGTTTGGCTGTGGGTTTTTTGTTGTCGTTTCTTGCTTGTGGTTTCCCCAACCCCAATTGAGCAGCACGAGAGCCTTGAGGGGTGTTTAGAGGTTGCCTCTCTTGTTGCCCACCCCGGACTGCCTCAATTTTGGTGTCTCCATTGAGGAGGGCTTGTGTATGTTGTTATGAATACTCAGCCTTTAGAGTAATCAAGTAGCCTGTATGAATCACAAAAAATTGTATGACCCATTTGTTTGCATTGCAAGGTAAAAAGTGCATATCATTGTAAGCACAAAATCACAATTTCAATGAGTAAATCATAGAATTTTGGGCCATCTTCGGTTGGATGAGATAAACGCTTCAATAAATCCTTTTATTTTGCCTCTCATTAGGTACTACCGTAGTTTGGACGTCTATATTTTTGTTTTGTTTTAAGAATTAGGTCATGCATATACCATGGATAATGGCTCAAGAATAGACTTGTTCCCTTCCATTTCACTCCACACAATAGAATAAACAGTGCAATTAGTAGAAAGATCCATTTTTAACAACATATGGTGTTCATGTTTGGTGCCCAAAGATTAGGAGAAATTCTTGCATCACCAAACTCTGTCATCCTGCCTCTTGTTATCATAGATCATTTGATATGCATATTTTTATTTTGTTGTAAAAAAGATTGCAATTTAGAAAACGTTATTGTGTAAATCTTTTAAAAAAAAAGAAAAAACCTTGTGTCACTTTGAAATCAATTTAATGCAGGCCCAACACCAAATGTCCGGATATCCCCTCTTCTTTGCTTGGTGAGGATGCCGAACTATTTTTAGAAAATTTTTAAATGGCTTGTCGTATAAAAAGAGTGATAGGAGATGATGAATTCTTAGAAATGTTTGAGGTAGTTTTGAGGAAGGATGCTAGCACTTGGTTTGACTCTCTATCTCCGTAGGTTAAGGGAAACTATAAGGAAGTCATTCATCATTTCAAGCAATACTTATTTGACCCCCAAAACACTCAAAACCTATGGCAAGACATCGTTCTCACAAGCAGAGATACTTGGATGACTACTACATGTACAAACAAGAGTTTCTACGTCTTTGGGCTCTTTGGGTGAGAAATGTTCCCAACCTTGGTTATGGTGCAGAGTTTCTAAAGAAGGAGAGGTTGATAGCCGATCTCTTTCCCACACTCAAGATAAATGTTGAGGCGGGTGCACCTACTACCTTTGATGTAGCTGCAACTAGGGCTACTGAGAAGTATGAAAGCACAAGTTCCTAAGGGGAGAGGTTCTAATAGAGGGTCCTAGATCCAAGGAAAAAAAAATGCAAGCATCAACATCTAGAGAGATTCTTGAGGTAACAGTTGAGGTGATTGAGAAGCTAAATGAGTCCTTGAGAAACTTACAAGGCAACTTATCAATTCACCTTGCACAAGTTGTAGGTCCCAAGGGACAAATAAAGGAAGTTGAGGAGCAAGAGCCACGACCTAGGTGAATTTTGCAATGGTGGAATTGCGGAGAGTCTGGAATGGGATGTATAATTGTCTCTGGCCTCGTGGGGAGCCAGGGATACCTAACTTGAATTACCCAGTAATGAATGCAGGTTAAGGAACTAGTCAACAACCAATGCTTCTACAAAGACCAAATGAAGCAAGATCACCTCCACGAGGAGTCACGAAGGAGTTCCACATTTTCCAGATCCAAATGTGCATGTAGTAGAGGTGAAAAATGGAAATGAGATTGATATAGAAGCAAATGGCATTAAGTGCGGTCGTGGAAAGGTAAGGAGAAAGAAGGAGTCACATCACAGAGTGACCATGGCCAAGGCAAGAAGGAAAAGGAGACGAAGGAAGCAAAGAGGGCTCAACGTTGCATCAACCTCCAAGAGTTCGCTCTTTGACATGGTATGGCTCCATACAAATTGTTGGAAGAAGGTAAGGGTCTTGATATCTCATGGCCTCAATATCTTGCATTATGTCCACAAGTTAGGAGGGATTTAATGAAGTTAGTTAGCACAAGGAGAAAGGTAAAAGAGAGTGTGCCTGTTGTAAAAATTGCACAAGCTGAAATGAATGAGGACATTACACCAGTGGACTATTTCATCAAAGGCATCGGTGGGATTTGAGGAGATGTCGCCTGAGCTTGCGGAGCATATGGTCGTTCTCTCACATATCCCTTGTTATAATAACACTCCTCCATCCCATGGTTTGTCCATTTTTGTTCAATCGCACACCATTTTGGTTGTTTAGCTTGTGGTTTGGAATACAAGTTAATCTTTTTAAGCACCTCCTCTACAAGCTGCTCTTGGCTTATTGCTACTTCTCCTTTTAGTGTTGTCTTAGCAGACTTGCTTCCGCTTTGTTGCGAGGAAGAATCATCGTCAAGATCCTTGAACTCACCCTCTTTGTAGACCGCACAATTGTCCACAAGGTATAGAGCTTCCTTGGTTAAATCATTCAACGTAGTGCTCCTTTTCATATGTAAGTCCTTTTGAAGATCTGCATTCCTTAGTCCTTGGATAAATATAAGCATAAGTCTGGACTGAGTTGGCAGTTCTTCCACAGGGCAGAACTTAACATATCTTTTTAATCGGAGGGCCGCCTTTCGCACAGACTCTCCATCTTTCTGTTTGAATTTATGGATTTGCGAGACTGTATTATGAGCTATTCCCCTTTGTGAGAATTCCTCGATAAACTCGTCAAACACTTCCTCCATAGACTCAAAGTCTCTTCGCTCCACCGAGTCAAACCATGTAGCAGCATCATCCTCTAAGGTTAAACTGAATCCTGCAAATTGGGTAGGAAAGTCTAACACCTCTTCAGCTCTAATTACACGCACAAAGGCTGCTACATGATCTCTCGGATCCCTGCTTCCCGTATATTTCTTGTTTACCCATTTTTGCACTTGAGAAGGTCTAAATCTACGTTGGTCTACAAATCTCATCATGGGATCTCCCCGTCCTAGCCGATATACCTCCTCTGGTCTTCTGTAGTGGCCAGGTTCCTCTCCCAATGGTGCTCCTAATCCATAATTTCTAACAGTTCTTGTGAGAGATGGTTCATCTCTCCGAACTCGTTCTCAGGGTGTTCTTCCAAGCTCAGTTGACCCCTGAGTCTTTGGCTTACTCTCTCCTTGATACTGTGCATAGAGTGGTCGTTCTTGTAGATCCCTTAATCCTCGTGCGGTTTGATAACCCTCTCGGGTTCGGTCTTGTTTTAATGTAGCACTCTGTCGAAGCCATGCCTGCAATGATGGCTGAGTAGCTGGTTGGTCCTGGTAGTTGGACGTCGGTGGTCGGGTAGAATGTGAGGTAGCGTCATAATCTTCTGAAAAGGGATTAGTCAACTTGCTAGGGGTGTAGGTGGCTCTTGGTACTTCGTCGGGGCCATAGGTCGATGCTCCCGGAACGGTTGCCCTTTCAACCTCTTCTGGGAGAATACGTTTGTAATCTCGCCCGTATCTGTCAACAAAAACCATATCCTTCCCCATAGCAGTTTCATAAGAAAATAAGTAAAGAACCTTGTCTTTGCTTAATTCATTTGGGTAGGGTTCATTGCATCGAAAGTAAGAGACTATTCCCTCCCTTTCATGCTTCTAAATCCCTATATTCTCATTATAGGTTGGGACCTTGGTTGTTTTCTTATCATACATAAAAAGCGCTCCAGGTCAATCGATGTTAGGAGGCGGTTCTTGGGTTTCTGAAACCATTTTCCCTTTTGCCACGTTATCCCCATATCTGTTGTAATCATCATGGTTACTCACTATCAGATAGTGGTTCCCCTTTTCATCTCGAAATCTGTCACCATCATCATAGACTCGAATTATCTCTAGTCTCTGAGCCAGTCTTTCTTCAATACAAATACACTTGAGTCCTCGATAGTCAGAATAAACTAAGGCTCCCCTCGAGTTAGTTCCTTCCAAGAAGATTATAGTGAACTGGGTTTCATTTAAAGGATGTAGGGAGGTGCTCCCCCTTGGCATTGGTCCTTCACCGTTGAAACCTCCTGGCTGTTGACTCCCCGTCATGAAGAAGGACTTTTTCGATGAAGTGTCAGTATCACTACCCTCTTCAATGATTGGTGCTAATGGATCTAGCCTCGTGTGAGTTACACTCTCTTCGATGAACGTGGTGCTAATTTGACTTTTGACACTTTTAGCTCCCGACTTAACAAAGGCTCCTGACCTAAAATACATAAGAGTGAAAGTTTGGTTGCAAAATTAAAGCTTACCTGGACTCCTTCTTCCTGTATGGCTTTTTGCTGATCTCGTTCTGGGATCTACACAAGGATGGTTAGTTTGTTCACAAGGGTTTTCCCTGAATTACCAAAAATCTTTCAAGTATATACAGTAACCCCTTAGTCAGTCTTCTGGTGGCCCAATTTCAAATATGAAATGATGGCTGGGATCTATATAGAGAGTATGTCCTAGCAGTATAGTCACAAATTGCAAAAAGTGTCTAATTCACTACTTTCTTAGTCTATCGCGATAGACTGACAATTTGCTCAGCACAAGTCAAGTCAAAATTGTGACTTTACCCTTGAGTTCTAGTTACCCTCTATAGCCTATCCCTCAAGTTTTATGAAGTTTGGACACTTGGGTTGGGTTTTGGTCCCATTTTAGTATTTCAGTCAGAGCTTGATTCTCTATCTGACCCTCAGATTGACCTTCAGTGTTCTAAATGCCTTGAATTTTGGTGTGTCTGCTATTTAGGCCCTGATAAAACTCTCCCTAGGGAAAATTTGAAAGAAAAGTTCCCCAGCAACAATTTCCTTGGTCTATCGCGATAGACTAGGCACTTTCTCCAATTTTAGCATTTTTCTCAAGTTTTCACCACAGTTGGTTCAGCCTCCCCTTATGTAGTGCATTGACCAATTTTGGCACTGTTTGGACATTTGGTCAAAGACTTCTTGCCCTTGTCTCTGAATTCAGACTCTAAACACCAATTGTGAAGTTTTGTGGTCAAAATGGTGTTCAAATTCACTCAATTTTTGTGAGTACCCTTGTATTGATGTGTTAAACCTGTGGTGTAAAGGTTTTTTGCTTGTTGCTAGTCAATCACCACCTTCATCAGTCTATCGCGAAAGACCAGGCAGAGAGTAATGGGAACTTAATTTTTTGTCTGTTTTTGCATAGTCTTGTTCCCTGTGCCCATATAAGTCTATCCCCCAAGTTTTATGAAGTTTGGACTTATTTTGACCTCAAACTCAAGCACTTCACAAATTTCACTTTTCTCTGACAATTCACAACTCCATTGCACTTGAAGTGATGCAAATTTGATGACACTTCATCTTAAACTTGTGAACATCAGTCATACCCCATGACACAGTCAGTTTAACCTTGGCTAATGGTTATATCTCTTCTTGGCCTCTTTAGGTTCAGTTAGTGTTTCCTTATGACAATCACCTTGTTAACCCTCACGGCTCATGGACACCCCATCACCTACGACGGACGTGTATTATGTATTTGGTAGAATCAGTTACCGGGCTTGTCGGACCAATAGGAAAAGGTTAAGAGTGATCGCCGATGAGAGGCGCACTCTAACTAGGACATTCAAGGGATTAGTTGGCTAAGCATGGGCTCCCAAGTGTGAATGGGGTGAGATCATATAAAAGCCAACTAAACCTAAAATTCATTCATTCACTCATTTGTGCAATAGAAGAGTGCTCTTTCTCCATCTCCATCTCCATCTCCTTCTTCTTCACCTCCTTGTGTGTGTGTGTATGTGTGTGTGTGTGTGTGTGTGTGTGTGTGTGAGAGAGAGAGAGAGAGAGAGAGAGAGTGCGGCGGCACGACGGCGGTGAAGCGGTTGAGGGCGACGTAGCGGCGGCTCCTTCTTCTTCGCAGCGAGGAATCCTCCACGGCAAGAGCATAGAGCGGTGAGTGACACACCATTGCCCTCTTTTGAGCTTACTAGTTAAGCTAGTTGTGTGCTTGGAGCCGTCTGTGGCTCGCACACATTGTTAGGCAAGTCCCTTGCTTCGATAGTGCGGCAAGGAGCGCACATTTTTGGCGCCGTTGCCGAGGAATCACCCTGCACTAAGCCCAAGAGGCACTTTGTGCTTCTCCTATGAGTTGTTTGTAGTAGGAAAGAAGAGGGAGAGGAAGAGGAATGAGTTGTTTTTCTGCAAGTTGTTAATTTCTGTATTGTCTGCAAGTTCTGTGATTTCTGCATAATGTTGTGTTTTCTGTTTGCACACAGTCTTTGCACAATTAGTAGTTGTTAGCTTGTTTGTAGTGAATGAATAAGTAGGAAGGCAGTTAGCAATTTCTGTTTGCACACAGTCTAAACACAGTTTTCTGTCAAGGTTTGCCTGCACACAGTCTTTGCACAGTAAGGTAGTGAGAGAGGAAGTAGGTGGACAGTTAGCTCACTGTCAGTAAGCACTTTTTTGTCAAGGTTTGTCAAGGTTTTCTATCAAGGTGTTGACAGTGTGTGTGGCCAAGAAAGGGTCACCTAAACCGCGCGCGGTCGCCGCCAAAAAAAAAAAAAAAACAAAAATATTTAAGCGTGAGTGACTGGGGGGCTACACTAAAACTTTGATCGGGATCGGGATCATAAGCCCAAGCCCAAGCCCAGGCCCAGGCCTCAGTCCTCAGTCTTATGATATATACTAGACTCACTCTTATATATATACCCTACCCCCTCAAGAGGGAATGAGAGCATGTGGGGCAAGTCCTCCACTCTCCTCCCTTCTCTTCCCACTTACACCCTTAGACTTTCTAATTTGGGCTTAGTTCCCTACTAGAAATTGACGGTTTTAGGGATTCCGAGGGCATAAAGTTACCAAACGGAGGGCTGTAAAGCACGGCACGTCCCTCTAACCGAGACGCTTGTTTTGAGCTATCATACGTTCTATTCTATAGCTGGGTCAAAAAAAAAGGACCAAAAAATCAAAAAATAAATAAATAAGAAAAGACTTGGGTTGCAAAACACTCAAAATTACTAGGTGAGCAGCCTTCACGGGCACTCACTGACACTTCTAGGGGATCCAAGTCATATGAACCTATGCTCTGGACGAGTGTTAGAGCACGAGCATATTGGTAGTGCCTCCATTTACGAGGGCACCCATTATTCCTCCACCCTAGGTTCTGGACCTTCGTCCGGGACTCAAGGTAGCGCGACCCAAGATCCTCATATCGCGTCTAGTGATTCTTCCTCTGACTACAAAGTCATGGAGGGGTATCCTACACCAAACCCTGATAGTTCAAGTCAAGACATGCATGCCATGGGCCCACGGCCCGGGTCCAGCGTGTTTAGCCGCTTAAAAGAGACCCTTAGTAGAGCTACTCGCTCCGAACATGCGGTTAATGAAATAAATGAAGGGAGTGGGGAAGTAGATTCGTCATTCATGCCTAAAATAGACCCTATGCTTCTTGAGAGTGTGCATGTGAATGTTCCATCCACTGCACCTCCTGATCCTTTAGGACTATCTCCCTCTGAGGTTTTACTACCCGATGGTAGGAGTCTTGCCGAAGTACAAGAGATCGAACGCTATATGCAAGCAACAAGGGAGAGGGAAATTGAGAACCTACGAAGGCTAGAACAAAGTCAAGCCCTGAAAGCAAAGGCTCCTATGACAACAATCATGCCAGCCAAGCAACCGAGTGCCCCAAGGTAGCAGTCACGGAGGGGCAAGCGATGGGGAGCAATAATGCTTCCACCTTGAGGGAAACCTCCAGCACGCCAGGCCTAGATGGGATATTCCTAAACGAAAATTGGGAGTATGACCTACAAGCCGAAGCTTTAACTGATCGGTACACAGGACACACCTATCATGTGGGTTGGTTAGATGTTCTACAATCCACATCGGGTGCTACTAGCATAGATGAGCAACAACAGAAAGTCTGTGATGTCCTCCATAGGATTGTCGAGTTAGAAAGACAGAACACAGGGATCAACATGACTTTAACAGGCCTAATGAGATTCTTGGATACGAGAAAGGCCAACCAACCAACCCTATCACAAATGGAGACTCCCTCAGTGAGCCCCATTGATCCTCCATATGTTGTTTCGCCAGGAGCCTCAGTACAATCTGAGCCCACAAGTGGCAGCTTTACCTTCCCAGATCTAGCTCATCTTTCTCTTAATGACACTACGGCTACCATGCACATCCTAGTGGTGAGCATGACAAGAAGTACACCATGGAGTTCATTTGTTAACACTGCGCCGATGCCTAGTAGCACAGTGCCCCCAACTATACCTACATGTATGTATCAATCGTGTGCACCTGTCGTACCTCAGCCTCATGTAGCTCCTACACCTCCGATTATTCCAAGAGCATACAATCCACAATGGCATTATCCAAGCTCTTATACAAGTGGAGCCATGCCATTTAATAATAACATGCCATATCAGGCACCCCCTATGCCTAGGGCCACGCCTGTAAACTTTGGACCACCGTCTGGTACACCACCATACGAAATATGGGACCCAAGAGCCGCGCGTATGCCAAGGCCAAGGCCAACTCCCATCTCACATGTGGTTCCAGGAGCACATACACCCATTATACCTGCTCAAATAGGAGATTTGGCAGCATTTGCTCAAACTATCGGTCGCTCTATTGCGGAAAACATGCGTAGTGCGCCTGATAGAGAGCCTAGGAGCAAGGCAGTTCAAGTAGCTAAGCTCACACAGAAATTCAGTGGAGACGGAGATGCTAGAAAGCATATGGAAGTCTTTGAACATGTGTGCGATTCCTTGGAAGAGCACAATGAGCTACATAAGTGTAAGGCTTTGAGTTTGACCCTAAGCGGAAAGGCTGGAGATTGGTATAGGACCTTAAGAGTAGAAGAGAAAACGATCTACTCTACTCTTAGGAGACTGTTCTTAAAAGAATACATACGAGAGGGAGTACTTTGGGGTGTAGCCTCTCAGCTCCAGAAAGCCCAACGAGAAGAAAGTGAATCCGTGAGAGACTTCATTAGTTGCCTAAAGAATTTGAATTCTCGATGCAATCCAAATGAGCGATTGAACAACAACCAACCGCTCGATAGATTCATTAGGGGACTATGACATGAAAGTATCTATAATGGCCTAGTCATTAGAGGTATCACTACTTGGGAAGCAGTCACCATGAATGCAATCCAATTGGAGGATAATTTAATGATTGCAGGAGAAAGAGTGTCTATTGAGCCGAAGTTTAGTAGCTCACAAGCATCAGGGCATGAGCCAATGAAGATAAAGCCAATCGTGAAAGAGCAAACGATATCTGAGATGACTTTGGCAGATCTCACCAAGGCCATCCAAGAAAGCCTTAGGGGTAATCGTGCTCCACAAAACACTCATATGTATCTAAGAAGGGAGCAGCAATGGTGCTCAATCTGCTTGGGCCCACATACTACGAGTGAATGCCCTACTTTCAGAGTAAAGTTTAACGGGATTTGTAACGCGTGTGGTAGGTATGGCCATCAAGCGAAGGATTACCTAATGCTTAAACGCATCATGGAAAATATACCGCCTATAGCTTGGGCAGACTCACCTCGAGTTCTTGCATTGATGCCTACCCCACCCATGGAGCAACAGTTGCCATTACAGCACATGGTCCCTAGAACCCAAAATGTGGTCCAAACCACACCGTTGCCACCTCCAGTGCTAGGACCGCAACCCCCTCATCCAAGAGTTACACCTATGAACCAAATAGGTTGCGAGTCATCTAGTACTTATGTAGATTGCGAAGAGGACATAGACTCTAGTGTCACCTATGGAGTCGACATGCTTGAGGAGTGTCCCATGTACTATATGGAAGACCATTGGGGAAAAATCAAACCAGTATATCAAGCTACTGTGCTAGCAGCAAGAGGCCAAAACATTAATAGTTTTGCCCGGAGACCACCTCTTTAGTGCTACGAATGTGGTGGACCACATCGAGTAGCTGAGTGCCCCATTAGAATGCAAAAGAATGCCGCACTAATGCAAAAAAGTCAATGGAGTGCATTGGCAATGCCAATACTCACTTGTAATCGTTGTGGCATAGATTATTTGATCGCACAGTGTCCTAACAATCCAAACGCACCGAAAATCACACCATTGAACATAATAGAGATTGTTGAGGGGACACCACCAACTATAAACATAGCACCAATGAATGCACTCACATGGTCGATGCTCCAAAAGCAAAATTACATCCTCGAAGAGAGAGATGCTGCATCCATCGGCTGAGCGAGAAAGAAGAAAACACGAAGAAAGAAATCCCTTAATGCTTCTAGCTCAAAACCTAGTTCAAAGACTAACATAGAGGCAGGAGAGGATCCCGTGTATATGAATGACCCTGAGGATGACTCAGATTCGATAGAGACCACGGAGACCAAAACTATTACTACAAAGGAAAAAGCCAGTGAGGAGGATCACGAGAGGGAATTACGACGAACACCAAAAGAGTATTCAAAGTTAAACCACCCAGTTGCGAACCCCCAAGATAAGCCACGAGAGACAAAAAATGAAGATTGCAAGGGAAAGATTGGAACCTATCCAAACCCAACAGTGGAAATTGAACGAGTCCAACAACTGAGGGGTTTGGTGGAAGAAACTCAACGAAAATTAGAACCTGAACCCAAACATATCCAAATGTCAGACACAGTGTTTCCCTCACAAGTTCAACCTCACAAGAACTACAGGCCGTTAGCTATACCCAGTATCATTCGGGAAGAGAGTGAGAGTAGGACATCTCAAAGTGGACACACACCTTTCCTACTAGAGAGAATGTTTGGTGAGGGAATGCCCGACCCCCTTGAGGAAGTGGAGATTCCATCTTCACCATTCTCTTGTCAGGGTCCTACGTCCCACAAGATGCCATTAAATGTTTCCAAATTGATGGATTTCATGTCTTCAGAAGTTAGAACCACCATCATGTCCAAACTATATAAAGACCCCGCGCTAGTCTCAGCTCTTCGAGCCTTCCTCAATGGAGAATTACAGGCCGGATTACCATAGTTTGCACATATGAACAAACCTGACTCGGTAATGAATGATGAGGAACATTTAGCACCACCATCTGACCTAGAAGGACATGAATCTGTAATTGAAGTACCCGTTAACAAGTTGGGGCAATACGTTGAAGGTGATGAATCTAATGCTACTCTACCAATCACTACTAAAGGATTAACTGTAAAGGGGGTCCTTGACGGTGGTGCGGGAGTCAGCATGGTGATAAAGAGTTGTTGGGAGTCTATGGGGCGACCTCACCTTGAAGCCACAAGCGTAGTGGTAAAAATGGCTAATGGATCTATTGTTACGCCTATTGGAATGCTAAAGGATCTCAGGATCAAGGTCTTGGGACACAAGGTAAGGCAGACTTTCATTGTTAGAGAGTTAGCACAACAACAAAAGGAGGCAGAACTAAAAGAAAGGTCTCTGTCAGGACAAGAGCCTGCTGACTTACATACGGCTCCTGAACATTTTAAATCTTATACCACGGGGGAGCGAAAGGTTGTGTATGAAAAAGCCCAACGAATACCTACCAATGGAAGCAGTGGAGTCTATGATGGTCCAGCGGTAGTTAAAGAGATAGAATTAGCAGAACCAGGTGAGGAGTCTAAACCAGTCTTTATTGCTCAAGACCTTACCGAAACTGAAGAGGCTGTACTTAAGGAGCTCCTCAAGGAATACAAGGATATCTTTGCTTGGACATATCATGACATGAAGGGCGTTCCACCTTCTGTGGTGCAACATACAATTCCCATGATCAACACTGCTAAACCCGTCCAGCAACGACCCTATCCAATGAATCCTAAGTACGCCAAAATTGTACAAGAGGAGATTGAAAAACTTATACAATGTGGATTCATATACCCTATTGAGCACTTAGAATGGGTTTCTCCAATAGTCATTGTGCCAAAAAAGAATGGGAAACTAAGAGTGTGCGTGAACGTCAAGAAAGTTAATGCAGCTACTAGGAGAGATCATTATCCCTTGCCATATTCAGAACATGTGCTTGAAAGAGTTGCGGGCAAGGAAGCTTATAGCTTTTTAGATGGGTACTCTGGTTACAATCAAATCACAATTGCATTAGAGGACCAAGCTAAAACTGCTTTTATCACAGAGTTTGGAGTGTTTGCATTTTGTGTTATGGCTTTTGTCTTAACAAATGCCCCTGCTACATTCCAACGATTAATAAACACTGCGTTTAAAGAATTTCTAAGGGAGTTTTGTGAAGCTTTCCTAGACGACCTTTGTGTTTATTCTTCTTGGGCGAAGCATTTGTTATATCTACGAAAAATATTTGAAAGGTGCAGATTTTATCGCATCTCATTGAACCCTTTCAAATGCCAATTTTGGGTTAAGCATGGAGTCATTCTAGGGCATATAGTGTCCGAGAACGGGATATCCACAGATGAGAGTAAGATTAAAGCCATTGCCGATTTGCCACCACCTACGAACTATAAAGGAGTTCAAATATTTATGGGCCATGTTGGTTATTATCGAAGGTTTATTTTAAACTTTGCCGAGATAGCGCGTCCATTGTACAAGCTTCTTATCGAGTTTCACTGGATGGAAGAATGTCATCAATCTTATGAGTTATTAAAGAAGGCCCTAACAAGTGCTCCCATCCTGCGAACACCTGATTGGAATGTACCTTTTCATGTGCATATTGATGCATCAAATTTTGCTATTGGGTGTGTTCTAACTCAACCAAGAGAACATAAATTGGACTACCCTATTAGCTTTGCAAGTCGCCAATTAAATGATGCCGAGATGAACTACACTACTACAGAGCGCGAAGGTCTAGCTATGATTTACGCAGTAAAGAAATTTCGCTATTACCTTCTTGCTACCAAGTTTGTGTTTTATGTTGATCATCAAGCATTGCTATATTTGGTAAACAAGCCGTGTTCCACAGGTCGAATTACACGATGGTTGCTAATTCTTCTTGAGTTTGACTTCACCGTTGTTGTGAGGCCTGGGAGGAAACATGTCATGGCGGATCATTTATCTCGTATCCCTAATGGCGAAGCTCCTACGGGGGTTGATGATGAATTACCTGATACTCCTTTGTTCATTGTTGAGACAATGCCTGAATAGAGTGAAAAGATTGTTAATTTCTTAGTTAATGGTTTTCCACCCAAAGAGCTGCGAAAAGATATAGCTCAAAAATTAATCAAGGAAGGTTACTTAGGAAAGGTCTAGTGGATGGGGGGTGCACAATTTTGCATCATGATAGAGGGACTCATGCAGAGACTGGGCATGTACATCCATGAGACACCAAAAATCTAAGTAAAAATGGAAAACAATAGCAAGGCTAGGTGCATAGGCATTTGTAAAAATGTTTTTGGGATGCCTTTGGCATTAAGAAGGAAGTGGATTTCTATGTTATATCTACCAGAGGAAATGGTTACCCATTTCCATGGTTAGTGAAAATGCGAGCTTTGCAGGATTTGGAGAGTGGAAAGTTAATTTGTAGGAATGACAATCATAAGAAGGTTGTCTTTGGTATGAAGGAGCAACGCCAAGAGGAGCTCCATGAAGAATCGTCTCAAAGTGAGACAGAAGAAGACTAGGCCAATAGCACTTTAGAAGAAGAAATTAGCGGCAAAATTACTAAAGAGGAGTCTTCCATAGAAGTCATGGGGGTAAGATTTAAGCCAAGAAACCAAGAGACCTCTTGTCAAGGCTTGGAAGAGGCAGGTCGTCAAGAGAACCAAAATGTGAAAGATGAAGGAATGCTAGAAGGTATGTTGTCTACAACACTTACAAAGGACGAAAGAGAGAAATTCAAATGTGTGCTAAGGAAGTTTCCTAGGCTTTCTGCTAAAGACTACATAGATGTGCATGGAGTAGATGTTGTTAAACACAAGATTGATTTAAAGCTTGTGGCCACACCTAAAGCTCAGAAGCTACAAAGGCTAGGAGTGTTCAAGGAACAAGCTCTACTCAAGGAGGTAGGGAAGCTTCTAGCAGCAAGTTTCATTTATTCAGTGAATTCAGAGTGGGTCTCTCTCGCTGTTGTCACTCCCAAGAAGAATGGAAAGTAGAGGGTGTGTGTGGATTACCGTCCACTCAATGAGGCGACAAAAAGAGATCACTTTCCTCTCCCATTTTAGGATGAGATACTAAATGAGGTAGCGGGTCATGAGAAGTATACCGTGTGTGATGGCTACTTGGGCTACTTTCAAATAGGGATCTAATTAGAAGATCAATTGAAAACAACCTTCATCACTCCTTGGGGTTGTTATTCTTTTAGAGTCATGCCATTTGGCCTAACCAATGCTCCTGCAACTTTCCAATGCTTCATGAACATGGTGTTTCAAGCATTCTTTGGAAAGTCAATTAGGGTGCTCATTGATGATTTTTGCATTTATAGCTCAAAATCATTGTATCTACAAAGGATAGAAGAAGGATTGAAGAAACTCTACGACACGGGAGGTCAGCTCAATCCTGGAAAATTCCACATAGGTGAGGATGAAGTGATCTTACTTAGTCAATGGGTTTCCTACAAGGTCATTGAGGTGGATCCTTCGAAGGCAAAGGTTCTCATTGAGTAACCATCACCCAAAAGTCTCAAAGGAGGTCATCTCATTCATTCAAAAGGTGAAGTATACGTCCTGATTTATTCACCTGTACTCAGAGTTACTTCATCCCTTGCAAAAATTAACACAGCAAGTCAAACTTGTTTAGTCTGATGACCTGGGAAAGAAACATTTGGCATTGTTTTATGCAACAAGATCCCCACAGTACGAGGATGCGATCCATCTACTTTTCTAGTAGGGTCACGAATGATTTGGAGAAAATCTACATGGAAGAAAAACTCATGATGCTTTCTCTGTAGACGGCTGAGACAGCTTCACTAAGTGGGAACGTTCTCTTATGAGACGGACAATGAATTAGTCAGCAATTACTCCGGTAATTACTATGGTAAACCCAAGGTGTATAAATAGGGCCCATTACATTGTAATCGGGTTGGCATTTGGGTTAGCATTCTGGCGGCATTTGTACTTGAGTTGTCAATCATTGGCAGTTGTTGTCGGTTGTATTCTCTCTGTAAATCATATCATACTCACTGTAATCTTTTATCTGAAATTCCAATCACGGCAGATATTCCAGTTACACTTACTCTGTATTCAGTACTCTGAATCTGAATCCGTAATATAATTTATCATTTAAGTGCTCTTTATGAGCCATGGCCAATTATTGCCCGTCCGGTCAATATGTATTCATTCGAGCATTCACTAATCTATAAAATAAATACGTGCAAGAGGAAAATGCTCACACTTGCACCGGGGGAGATTGCACCCAATGTTTGTGTTGTTCTTCTCTTCTCTTCTCTCCTCTCCTCTGCTCTCTCGTGTGTAAGCGTAGCACTCCGCTCTAGGAGGTGCGTGTGCACACACTCTCTTACACTATCTCGCTCACGGCCTCTTTCTCTGTTTGCATATGGCTTCGATTCTGTGCTATGAAACTCGTCAGGTATGTGGATTTGTCGGCTTTGTGGTTGCAACGTATTATTTTATGTATTTTGCAGGCCTTCCACGCTCTCATTTGTAGCAGTGGTATCAGAGCTACGGCTACGTTCCCGAGATTGCAGATTCGGATAACCAAAAGCTAAGTGCTCTTGTTTCCTTTTGGTTTTCAAAATTTATAATTCTATGTCCTTGTTTTACATTATTTTTTATGTTTTTATAAAAATCTGACATTAATTCCTTATTAATTTGTAATTAGTGGAAGATATCTGAATCAGACAATTGGAATGACAAGTTTATACTATGAGCAAAGTTTACACAATATTAACGTGTATATATATATATATTAATAAGCACCATAAATATCGTCATAGGATCTGTATAGTAGATGACGAAGAACAGTAGTAGGAGAAGGATTGGAGGTGTTCTGTCATAGGTAGGAGGAGGAATTAAAAAAAATAACATAAAATTTAGCCTATTCGCATTTTCTCTTGGGAATCTACCCCGGTTAGGTCCGAAATTTATAATTAAGGAGGGTATTTTTTGTAATACAAACGTAGAAGATCCATCGTGACAAGCAGATGCATAATATTGCGAGCAGCATGGCAGACAGAGCTCACATGCAGCATGGCCGTAGTTGACCTTGACAAAATACACCAGCGCTGCATGAACACCCAACCCTCTAGCAGTCAATGGCCACCTGCCAAGCGAGCTATAGAGATAGCACACGTGCTGCTACTATTGAGCGTGTGTGTGTACGGAGGGTTTTGGCGAGCCAAGAATAATAGAGAACGCAAGCAGTGGACGAGGCAGTAACTCTCTGTGATCAAGAACTAAGTCTCTCTCGACTCGTGCTACCAACGGGCCTCAAAATCTCTCTCCTCATGCAGCCGCCACCAACCATTCCTTTTGGGTCGTTTCTCAATATTCCTTGCTCGACTCCCTCACACCAATCATGCACAACCGCCTCTCTCAGGCCATGCGAGTCACAGCCTCTCAATGCTCATGCATCGACTCCCGTTTTCCTACCTCAACCACCCAATCTCTCTCTTTGTTTCTCTGTCTTTGGCCGCCACCTGGAATCCGTCTCTCTCTGTCTCTCTTTTGCTGACGACCCCTTTCTTGTTCACCAACTCATTGGGCACGCAGACTTTCTCTCCCTTACTTGACATTCAGTTGTTTTATTTTCTAACTCTTGGTTGATGCCGACCAGCCATCATGGTTACCGCCTACTCAGTCTCTCGGAGTTCTCCAACCTCGTGCTCTCACTCAGTTGCCCGCAACCACCACAAGCAGTCCGCCATGCACCCCCCCCCCCCCCCCCCCCTTTCAACCCCAACTCACTATGCGTGTGTCTACGCAGGAGCAGTTAGCGCCTCACTCTGCTTCTCAATTGGCGACACCATTTGTGCTACTGGTAAGGACCAAGCTTCATCCCATCCCAAGTCTTCAATGTCCATCGAAATTCGGCGCATAAGCTTAGGAATGGCTAGTGTTGGGGATGCGTTGCATAGGAAGTACTGTTGCTTAAACCTTTCCGTCCTCTGTGGTATCACCAGGATACAATATACTAAAAGTCTGATAAGCCTGAAGCCCTTGAATGTAGGTGGGTTGCTTTTTCACGATGATCATCGTTGAAAGCATAAAGGTCAAAGTCATTAGCAGATGCCCTCGCATTCCAAACCCGAAGGCTTATGGTCTTCGTAGTTTTGGTATAACGTCATACGCCAAAGCTTGGATTACTTCTCCATTGCTCCATTTGCGGCTGCCGTTGGATTGTGCTTGCACTTCACCAAAAAAAAATTAAAAACATTGTATAGGGTACACAATGTCGTGCCTCATAGTTACCCCGTTCCCAAGCGCAGCATCTCGTTCCTACTCCACAATGTTCTCCAAGCATGTTAAGGATTTCCACAAATGCCTCTTTCTGTCAGACTGTCAGACCATGGTTACCCACAAAATTAGTGAGAGCTCTGCCTCTTCCCTCTACCTCACTATCAACCTGCAGCATTGGACACGTCAATTGCAGATTTTGTTCGATTACACGATGGCTCTGAGGTGGTTGTTTTGGACGCCACCAAGCATCAGTGGCACAAGTGCATGGAGCAGCATTAAAAAGTAACAGAAGGCCAGCACTCTCATTTTTAGCTCCCCCTCCTTTCCAGAGCTCTCTCCATTGTGTACCCACTTATCGCATGTCCACCACTGTCTCGACCCTGCTCGATCCTCGTGTAATCAATACCTCTCTCCCCCAAGTGGCCTGCTTACAGAGGTGGACATTGCTGAAGCTCCTCCCTGGCCGCTGCAATACTCTCTGCGAAGCCGCTCGCTGTAGTGCATTCTCGGGCATCCACGGTGATGATATTGGCGATTAAGTCTATTTCGGGCTGTAGCTTTAGTGTTCTTACATTTAGTATTTTATTGTCTTTCATTTTATTTTGTATCCAAACATTGGATTAGATCCATCAGGACTGTGTGAGTTTGATCCCACGGTCTTCTGGAGACCAATAATATAACATTTCATTTTTGTTATCTCTCTTCCCCCTCCCACTACGACTCGTTCCAGTGGCAGACATTGAGGATGCTCTTCGACGCCCACTATAATACTTTCTCCAATGCCGGAGACCCACGTGCATTGTCGATGACAATATTGTCGTTCATCCTTACAACTTTTAGCTTTTAATTTAAAACTATCCTTTACTTCATTTGGTTTTTGCACCCACACATTGGAGTCGATCCACAAGGATTGTATCACTTTGGTCTCATTATTCCTATATCACTTTGGATTTTGTCCACGTTTAATATAACAGTTCCTTTCATTTCTCTTTCTCTTTCTCTCTCCCTCTCCCTCTCTCTCTCTCTTCGCTCCCCATTCAAAATTTGTTACTATCGCTAATAAAATCTCTCTATAATGTGACCAATATCTCTGATATATGTTGTTTTTAAATAAAAGTTTTCTTTAAATTTTCTTTACTTGGCATAACGGTTGCCTTGATAAATCCATCCTTCTCTTAGGGCTTGAAATACCAAACCCAAATTAAAGGTCATCAATAATTAAAATGTACAAAACAAATAGCTCGTGTAGCCTAGAGATCAAGAATACAATTTGGTTTGAAAACATAGTTATATACTTATAATATATATATATATATATACACACACACACACACACACACACACACACACACACATATATATATAGATATATATATATATATAGATAGATAGATAGATATACATTCTTATAATGCATGTTCCTTCTATTACATGTGATGATGCCATTGTTCATAAACCTCTTTCCAGACAAGAAGGATCTTCGTGAAGTTAGTGGTACTTAACCGCTTGAATAATTCTAGAGTTTGTCATGAATATAGATGTTCCATACATCAGTGGAATTTTGATTTTATTGAGAGTCTACCCGTCTCAAGGTGCACATGTCTAAGGATCCTCATTTCTTTATAAAGCTAATCACCGTACTCTCATATCAATGAACCTCCAGGTAGCAGTTTTGTTTGCAATGTTCTCTGCAGCATTTTAATTGTCCTTGCTTTAAGATCTCATCATTATAAATCATCTCTCATCTGCTCATACTGCAATGTACTTGATTATTATAGTACTGTGATAATATTCACCTTCTCAACTCTTTTGAAAGATGTTTCTTTTTTTGTATATATACCGAATAAGCTGAAAGAGTTTGCAACAAGGATATTTTGCTTCTCTACATTCTTTTACGACATGTGAAAATTGACCATCACTAACATTGTGTCTTCTGCTTACACTGAATGCAATTTCTATCGAGATGAATTGTCATTAAGTTGTACAACTCCCACGAGAGCTAAGGTGCTTTGGGATACTAGACAAACCATTTGTAAGTACTTTTTTTACCTAAGAATAATGCAGTTTTGTGTCAAACAGATAGTAAATAGTTTTCTATTTTATGTCTAGTCTAGTCCATTGGTCACTTTCACACAGATTTGTCGGTTTAGGTAGTGTGTCAATGCTCATCCTAGTGCAGATTCGCCAATTTAGGCAGCACACCAACAAACTGCAGATTCACAAATTTTTAATATCAAATGCGGATTCACCGATTTAGGCATCATTAGTGCACATTCGCCGATTTAGGCAGCACGTCTTATTGGTGTAGATTCGTCGATTTAGGCAACACCTATCACAAAATCATGCTACAGTGGCTGGCCACCACTGTAACTGGTATGATTTTGTTACCCGGGTACATCATGAAATTGATTTGGATTTGGACTTATATTGTGGAATTGGAATTGGATTGGGATTTGGTATCTACTGCTTATTACGGCAGTGTTTATATGATGAGACTTGACATTATGAGAATTGATTATGATGAGTGTGACCAATGATATCTTGATTCATCAGGGTATGACATATACTGCTTATTCTAGTGGTATGGGACACTAGAATAGGTAGTATGTGGATGACGACAGGCATAAACAATAATGTCTAATTTTATAAAAATTTTCTTTGTGATAATTTCAAAATAGATTTCTAATCACTATTTTTGACAAGTATTGTTTGCAGATTTTTTCGCAACTGAGGAAAATTGCTTTCCAACGGAGAGGTATGTTATGGAATTGATATTTTGATATTTTATGCAGCTGACAGGTGGAAAAGGACAAGGGTTATGAAAAAGGATAATATAATTTATCATTTAAGTGCTCTTTATGAGCCATGGCCAATTATTGCCCGTCCGGTCAATATGTATTCATTTGAGCATTCACTAATCTATAAAATAAATACGTGCAAGAGGAAAATGCTCACGCTTGCACGGGGGGATATTGCACCCAATGTTTGTGTTGTTCTTCTCTTCTCTCCTCTCCTCTCCTCTCCTCTCCTGTGTATAAGCGTAGCACTCCGCTCTAGGAGGTGCGTGTGCGCACACTCTCTTACACTCTCTCGCTCACAGCCTCTTTCTCTGTTTGCATATGGCTTCGATTCCGTGCTACGAAACTCGTCAGGTATGCGGATTTGTCAGCTTTGTGGTTGCAACGTGTTATTTTATGTATTTTGCAGGCCTTCCACGTTCTCGTTTGTAGCAAGAGAGGCCAGAAAGCAACCAAAACACCATTATCACCATTTCACATGATGAGTAGGAGTAGAGTAAGTAGGACATCATGATTCAGGATCTAGAGCACTTCATGCATGTATACTTGCTTGGTAAATTCATCACAAGTTTGTAAAAGACGCAAAAGTGTGTTTGAAAGTTGAAGTGAAGTCCAAAAGTTACTGTGAGTGTTTTTGATAGAGCTGCTGAGCATCAGGAGCATTTCTGTTAGGAAAAAAATTAATTTCAAGCCAGGAGACATCCTACGCGTAGGATATCTACAAGCTAATCTCGTCAGAATTTTGGGATTTTGAGTTGACCAGTGTATTGAGAAGGTGGGGTTTACCCCATTTACAATTGGAAAGTGAAAATTTAACCATATCTTGACAGGATAAGGCTAGATAGACTGAAATTGCCAGACATCCTACCCAAATTGTGCCAAAGCATTATTTTAAGACCAAAACCATATGATGGCTATATGAGCATGATATGCATGATATATTGAGTGACTGAGAGGGGTTTCATCTCATTTGGGTGAGAAAATTGGGTTCAAAGAAGACTTAGCACTTTTGACTGAAAAAGGCAAGAACAGCTAAAATTGGGGACTTTTGAAATCCAAACCAAAGTCGCAAACCAAAGTCTAAGCATACCACTGGGTTGCTGACATCAAGGGGAATCTGTGGGTCAAGTCTGGGGTCAAACATGCCAAAAAGACATCCTACGCGTAGGATATCTTCTTTGTGATTTTGTACTCTAAACCTAATTTTGAGCATACAAAAGTGATCAACAACTCAAGGGGAGCCTGTGTTTTGAATTTGAAGCCATTCTAATGAAAAAGACATCCTACGCGAGAAATTGAAGCCAGAAACTGTTTGTGGGCATAGCAAGGTGTTGTATAGCCTGTGGCAAGCCTCCTAGTCAATTTTGGTCCACATTGGAGTTGATATGACTGATCAAGATCAGCAAAACAGGCTGTCAGAACAGATTTCTGATCCATTGACCAGCTTATGGGTGTCCAAATCAAAAGTAAAAACAGTTGTGGACTCAGCACATCCAAGGGAATCCATAGTGCAAAATCCAGGCAAAACAAAGCAGGAGACATCCTACACGTAGTATGTCTATTGGGGCCTACTGGAGAGAAAATTTGACTGGGCTTAGACAGAGAGATTCCATTTCACTTAAGGATTCCAGAACTTCTTTCAGAAGTGAATTTGGACCTTGTTTGTCCATTTGACGGAGCAAAGACTAGATTTAGAATTTTTCACGTAAATTGACCAACATCCGAGGGGAGTACAGTTCCAGATTAGCAGACCTAATCCAGAACATCAGCAGTGTATAAAATAAGTAGTGATTGAGATTAACTCTCCAAATATACCAATCATTACTAAGATAACCTCTAGCAAATAAATGCTTTGATTCGATTGCCGAAATTAAACGCTTGTGTACAGGTATATTTAGTAGCAAAGCAAGAAGTTGTGCGGAGGCTGATCCTTTGCCAGGTGAGTGGTTGGATTTGTGGTAAATTGCATTGATAAGTTTGATGAATTTAAAATCAGGAAGATACATTTTTAGAGACCACAAGGTGGCAGGTGACCAAGGTAGCTTAGTGTCCACCGAGGAGAGTGTAACTCAGGCAAGGCTAGATCCACTAGCACCGATTATTGAGGAAGGTAGTGATACTGATACTTCGTCAGACAAATCTTTCTTCATGATGGGTAGTCAACAATCAGGAGGTTTCACCTATGACGGACCAATGCCAGGAGGAAGCACCTCCCTAAATCCTTTGAATGATTCCAAGCTCACTGTGATCTTCTTAGAGGGAACAAACACGAGGGGAGCCCTAGTCTATTCCGACTATCGAGGACGCAAGTGCATTTGTATCGAAGAAAGGCCGGATCAGAGATTGGAGATAATTTGAGTCTATGATGATGGAGATAGATTCCGAGACGAAAAAGGGAACCACTATCTAATAGTCAGTAACCCTGAAGATTACAACAGATATGGAGATAACGTGGCGAAAGGGAAAATGGTTTCAGAAGCTCAAGAACCGCCACCAAACATTGATCGACCTGGAGAAATTTTTATGTATGATAAGAAAACAACCAGGGTTTCAACTAATAATGAGAATGTGGGAATCTATAAGCATGAGAGTGAAGGAATAGTCGCTTACTTTCGATGCAAAGAACCATACTTAAATGAGTTAAGCAAGGAAAAGGTTCTTTACTTATTCTCTTATGAAACTGCTATGGGGAAGGGTATAGTTTTTGTTGATAGATACGGACGAGAATACCAATGTATTCTCCTAGAGGAGATAGAAAAGGTGACGATTCTAGGAGCATCAATATATTCCCCAGATGAAGTGCCAAGAGTCACCTACACCCCTAGCAAGTCGACGAATCCCTTTTCAGAAGATTATGATGCTACCTCACATTCTACCTGACTGCAGACGTCAACAATCAAAACCAACTAGCAACTGAGCCATCATTGCAGGCATGGATTCGACAGAGTGCAACATTGGAACAAGACCGAAACTGAGATAGTTATCAAGCCGCACGAGGGCTAATGGATTTTCAAGAACCACCACTCTATTCAAGGTATCAAGGAGAGAGTAAGCCAAAGACTCAAGGGTCAACAGAGCCTAGAGGACCACCCATAGAACGGGTTCGAAGAGATGAACCATCTATGGCAAGAACTGTTAGAAATTATGGCTTAGGAGCACCACTGGGAGAGGAACCAGCCTACTACAGAAGACCTGAGGAGGTATATCGATTAGGACGTGGAGATCCAATGATGAGATTTGTAGACCATCGTAGAATTAGACCTTCTCAAGTGCAAAAATGGGTAAACAAGAAATACACAGGAAAAAGAGATCCAAGAGATCATGTAGCAGCCTCTGTGCGTGTAATTAGAGTTGAAGAGGTGTTAGACTTCCCTACCCAATTTGCAGGGTTTGGACTAACCCTAGAGGATGACGCTGCTACTTGGTTTGACTCTGTAGAGCGTAGATACTTTGAGTCTATGGAGGAAGTGTTTGACGAATTTATCGAGGAATTCTCACAAAGGGGGATAGCTCATAATACTGTCTCACAAATCCATAAATTCAAACAGAAAGATGGGGAATCTGTACAAAAGGCATCCCTAAGACTAAAAAGATATGTTAAGTTCTGCCCTGTGGAAGAACTACCAACTCAGTCCAGACTTATGCTTATATTCATCCAAGGACTAAGGAATACGGATCTCTAGAAAGACTTACATATGAAGAGGAGCACGACGTTTAATGAGTTGACCAAGGAGGCTCTTTACCTTGTGGACACGGTCTACAAAGAGGGGGAGTTCAAGGACCTTGACGACGATCATCTTCACAACAAAGTGGAAGCAATTCTTCTAAGACAACACCAAAAGGAGAAGTAGTTGTGAACCAAGAGCTGCTTGTAGATGAAGTGCTAAAAAAGTATACTTGTATGCCAACCCCAGGCTAAACAGCC
The DNA here is from genome assembly GCF_014529385.1 of Adiantum capillus-veneris. Taxonomy (NCBI): domain Eukaryota; kingdom Viridiplantae; phylum Streptophyta; class Polypodiopsida; order Polypodiales; family Pteridaceae; genus Adiantum; species Adiantum capillus-veneris. The sequence goes on along the minus strand of NC_140952.1, from coordinate 8,835,791 downwards.
CAAGTGGTGTGCTATTGAACAAAAATGGACAAACCATGGGACAGAGGAATGTTATTATAACAAGGGATATGTGAGAGGAAGACCTTACGCTCCCTAAGCTCAGGTAGCTTCTCCTCAAGTTCCACCAATGCCTAGGTATCAAGCAGGCAACCTACTAGGACCTGTAGGTGTAGAAAGACCACAACCGGTGCTGGGGAAACAACCACCCCTACCAGGATTACGACCAGTCGGTATAAGATACACACCAACCGTAACCGAATCAGAGGAAAAGGCTTTGGTGCCTATGCATGCATATTATGAAGATCCCAATGGATATGCGGAAAACTCTGTCTATTATCCACTGGAAGAACCCTCGATACCAGAACCATGGAGCATGATAGGAAGTACAGGACCACCAACAACTGCACAGGCAATTGGAGAAGGAAGATATAGCTTAGATGAATGAACATTGTTGTTCATAGCCAATGGAGGCATGGGTGGACAGAGACATGCATACCAACAAAGAGGAGCTCAAGGAGCACCTCAACAACCCAAGGGATCCTGCTACAAGTGTGGTGGAGACCATTGGCTAAGAGACTGTCCTCATGAGGAAATCATTAGGGTCAACGCATATTGCACCGAGTGTGGAGTTACTTATCTGATTCTCGATTGCCCTAAAAACCCGAGCAAAGGAGCAAAAACCACCTTTAACATGCTAGAAATAGTACCTTCCAGTGGAGGGTTAGAAAATGAAACAGTCATACCTATTCAGGCGGTGACACGAGCCCAAGCTCAAAGAATGACGAACGAATCCATAATTGAAGAGCCAAAAACCGATGCCCAAAGTTCAGAAATGAAAAATCAAAGAAGCACTTGGAAAGATAGAAAGGCGCGTATAAAATCCAGGAAAGAATGAGAGGAAACAGCTCTATCCGAGGAGTTAAAACATACAAAGGATAGATTAGAGCGGTTAGAGGATCTAGCTAGCTTAAGCTCACACACCATAGAAACCATAGCACCCAAGGAAATAGCAGAGCCCAAAAGTGCATGATCAGGAGGATCTGTACTGGCAGACAAGGTAAATGAGCAGTTGGAAAGCTTATGAAGCTAGACTCAAAAAGAACCAAACCCAGGAGCAAAGTTGGTTGAATTATCCATATGATGAAATAGAAAAACAAAGGTTGGAAATGTGTAGAAAGATGATTGAAACAGCTAAATCATTGATGGAAGACCCGCTGAGTAAACCTGCAAATGGGCATGAAGTACCAGCTCCAACCCCTATCCAACCAACTTTAGAGGAACAAGTAGAAATGAAAGAAAGACTCATGAATACCTATGAGTCCAGAGGAGAGCCTATCATAGTGCCAAATACAAAACATGAGGCAAGTGACGAGTTCTAGCCTAAAACATTGATAGAAATGGATAAGGACTGTAACGGTCTAGATGATCTATGGAAGAAAATCCGTGAGACCAACGAGGCTAACAGGATGAGTAACCACATGAATAGCACGAGAAAAGATAAGAATGTGATCTTACCTCCTATTGAATAATTTGAGGCAAGGTCACAAATGAACTTTGAGATACATTCACAAGGGGGAGACCAGGGATCAATTAATTCGGGGCATAGCCAACTAGACTCGCTGAAAACTTTACCCTCTTACCTAGGATAATATGAAGCCAAGTCTGAAGTGAAAGCAATCCCATCTCAAAGACTTTCTTCTAACAAAGTGATGGATTCACAAGGGTTGATTGAGTTATTGTCCACCCTGGTGGCATGCACAATCACATTAGCCGAACTCCTAAGGTTACGACCAAACATGTGGACCACAATAGGTAAATGCCTAGAAAAATTTGGAGTGAAAGGACCCACCTTGAGGCTCCAGGAAGGGATTAGAGAGTTGGACATGCCTCCACTAAACACTAGGCCAATACCATTAAACAAGGTTGGAGAGTATTGCGAGCGAGAAGATGGAAACACCATGCTACCAGTAGAATTCCAAGGAGTAGTTTCCAAAGCTATTCTTGATAGTGGAGCGGGAGTTGCTATCGCCACCAAGGAAATCTGGAAAAAATGGGGAAAACCAGCTTTAAGAGCTACCAGAATGAATTGCAATTGGCAGATGGGTTCATGCAGAAGCCTCTAGGACTCTTAGAAAAAGTGATTGTCACTTCGTGTGGAATCGCGTATGAGCATACATTTGCCATAGTCGATTTCGACAAAAAGAACATTTATGAGATCATCTTGGGAAGACCATTCATGCGACAATTGAAGATGGTCCAAGATTGGGGTTACGACCACATATACCTCAGACATGGCAAGACAACAACTAAAATACACTTGAAAGACCATAGTTACAAGGATGTGAACCAAACACGTGTGGAAGAGTTTGATTCAGTTACACTAGCAGGATCGAAACTCTCAGCATGGTTAGGGCAACAAAAAGAGCTATGGATGTACGGAGCTTCACATTGTGTAAGCTTAAGAAGAGAGGAATGCGTCTTAGAAAGAGCGATTGAGGACAAGGAGTATATTCCGGAACCTTTCCCTGAAGATGCCTTGGAATCTCTAGAATGGGAACACATACTAGCAACATTGATGTCTGTACCATTACAGATAGTCCAACAACAAAATTTTGCGAAAAGGATGGCTATGATGTGCTACCCTACTACATGGTAAGCATTATACCAGGAGGAGATGAGACGATAGAACCACCAGAACAAGAAGAGTTTTATAACTCCTCTGAACATCTGGAAGTACATAATGATGCAGATAATGAGTGTTCAGAAAACTCAAGTGAGCCTGGGGGGGAAACAGAGAATAGCAAGTTTTATGATTTTGCGAATCAGCACCCTAGACGCCAGGAACACTATAGGAGAAAACGAGCAGGAAACAAAGTGAGAGAGAACCTGATGCCCAGGATAAACGGTAAAACTCACTATTTGATGCTTGTAAAAGCAGAGGATTGTGTAAAGATCAAATATCAGGAAGATTCTCAAAAGATGGAAGGGAAATAACACGAGAGGAAATAAAAAAATTACGAAAAGCTAAAACAGAAACAAAATCACAAAAATCTCAAAAATCAAACAAAGAAACGACCAAAGACCAAGAGTGGACCAAACTGGAATGTAAACAGAAATACCAAGAACTGAAATGGTCTTTACGTGAGATATGGACTACTGAAGAAGATAGTGATGGTAAAGGGGAGTCAGAGAAGGGAAACATGAATGTACCATCACACTATCGGAAATTTACCATCCAGGACAGAAAAATCATCATGACACCAGAAGTCATGGAAAGAACCAACCAAGAATCTTACTATGGGCCTGAAAATGCAAAAAGGATAGACCTCGCGGAACCTGGTGAAAAGCCTCAGCTGGTCTATATAGCAAACGATTTAGAGCCTGAAGAAGAAGAACGGCTAATACAACTTCTCAAGAAGTATAAAGATGTGTTTGCATGGTCCTATAAAGACCTCCAAGGAGTTGATCCATCTATATGCCAACATACAATTCCTTTGAAATCAGATGCAAAACCTAGCAAACAACGTCCTTATACATATAATGATACATTTGCTAAACGAATCAAAAGAGGAGATTGACAAGCTGATGGAAGCTGAATTCATCTATGAAATTGAACATATAGATTGGGTGTCACCCATTGTGGTAGTTCCCAAAAAGAACAAAAAACTGCGAGTGTGTGTAAACCTCAAAAAGGTAAATGCAGCCACCATAAGGGATAATTATCCCTTGCCAATCACAAAACATGTACTTGAGCGGGTGGCCGGGAAACGGGCTTATTTCTTTCTAGATGGGGTTTTCAGGATACAACCAACTAGCAATTGCAAGGGAGGATCAACACAAAACAGCGTTTGCCACAGAATGGGGAATTTATGCGTATCGAGTTATGCCATTTGGCTTAACTAACTCCCCATCTACCTTCCAAAGTTTAATGATGCATGCGTTCAAAGAATACCTGAGAATATTCTTAGAAATATACATGGATGATCTTTGTGTACACTCTCCTCTACGAGAGGAACATATTTGACCATTTGCAAAAGGTATTTGAAAAATGCAGGACATATCGAATCTGTCTTAAGACGGAAAAGTGTATTTTTATGGTTAAGCAAGGCCGCATCTTAAGACACATTGTCTCAAGAAATGGCGTAACCACTGACCTAGACAAAGTCAAAGTCATAGTAGACCTACCCAGGCCTACTAATGCGAAACAAGTGCAATCCTTCATGGGACACTGTGGATATTATCGAAGATTCATATACATGTATGCGGTCATCGCACAACCTCTATATTGTTTGCTAGTCAATTTCGATTGGACCGAGGAGTGTGAAACTTCATTCCAAACGCTGAAGGAAAACCTTGTATCAGCACATGTACTTAAAGCACCAGATTTTTCAGTTTGTTATGCAAGACGACAGTTAAACAGTGAGGAAAAGAACTACACAATCACCGAACGAGAAGGGTTAGGAATGATTTATGCTATAAAGAAATTTCGGCATTATTTGCTCGCAAAACAAATTTGTGTTCTTCACAGATCATCAAGCTCTTTTGTATCTGGTAAATAAACCATGCAATACAGGGAGAATTGTACGCTGGTTTATTATATTGCTAGAGTTTGATTTCATAGTGGTGGTCAAAAAGGGTAAAAGCCATCTACGAGCGGATCATCTTTCAAGGATACACAACGGGGAAGCTCCTGAAGAAGTAGATGATGACATACCAAATGCTTATCTTTTCAATATTGAAATGATACCCAAATGGTCTAAGGAAATTGTTAGCATTCTTTCCTTAGGCAGTAGGTTTGATCATACGGGAATATAGATCCAAACAACAAACAATTCGACAAACAAAAAACTTCCAGTTGATAGCAAGACGGCTATATCATTTAGGATCGGACCAAATCCTACGATTATGTATAAATCCAGAAGAATTCGAGTGTTACCTTGAAGAAGCACATATCCAGGATTGTGCATTTCATTGTTCAAGAGTGAAAACACACCAGAGACTAAAACAGTTAGGGATTTATTGGCCAACTATGTATGGGGACACACATTCTTATGTTACCAATTGTACTATATGTCGTGCCAAACCACCCGTGGATCACGCGACATTGTTTCAGGTAAACATTGCACCTGCATGGAGTCAATATATCATTGATTTCTTAACCACAAGGACATTTCCTGAGAACATAACAAGAGCACGGAAAAGGGCTATAGAACTGGAAGCTCGCGACTTTCAGTTAATTGGGAATCAACTCTATAAGAGAGGAAAGGACAATCAACTTAGAATCTGTGCAAGTGAAAGTGAATACCTGCTGATTCTAGAACATGCACCTGGAGGTATAAGTGGAGGCTATTTTTCGGGCGACAAGATGGAAAAAATTATCTTAATTGCAGGAATATGGTGGCCCACATTGCACATGGATACTGAAGAGTTTGTAAAGCATTGTGACGCATGTCAGCGCACCAAGGTGCCAATAAAGAGAGATGAGATGCCACTACGGCCAATGACGGGAGCAAGTGCATTTGCAAAATGGGGCATTGATTTTGTGGGACCTATTTCACCCCCTGCATATTGCACCCATACCCAATATATCATTGTGGCTACGGACTATCTCACAAAATGGGCGGAAGCCAAGGCAACGCAAAAAGCAGATGCACGGACCACTGCAAAATTTTTGTATGAGAATGTTTTTGTACGATACGGTTTACCAATAGAAATTGTCAGTGATCGTGGAACACATTTTCTTAATGAAGTCATTGAATATCTGCTAGAGGAATTCATGGTCATACATAGGAAATTTTCTCCATACCATCCACAAGCAAATGGACAAACTGAGGCCACAAATAAAACACTATGCACGGTTCTCACTAAAATTGTGTCAGAGTCAAGAACAGATTGGGATCAGCAGCTACACTCAACACTATGGGCATACAGGGTAGCGTACAAAACATCGATAGGAACGATACCATACAACATGGTGTTTGGCCTAAATGCTATATTACCCATTGAGTTTTTAATTCCAACTCTACGAGTAGCAAAACGCTTAGAATGGACAGGGCATGAGCTCTCTTCAAGAATAGATGATCTTGAAAAGCTAGACGAACTCCGCTTGAGAGCTGTAGCTTCGATCTATGCTAAAAAGAGAAGACGAAAAGAGTTTTTTGACAAGCATGTGCGCACTAAAGAGTTCCAAACAGGTGATTATGTACTTATTTATACTTTGAAGCAACATGCCAAGAAACTTAAAAAGCGAGGGATGGGAACCTTTGTGATTAATGATCTATCGCAAAGTGGAGTTGTCAAGCTTTCTACACTAGCTGGTGCAGAAATGCCCAATTGGATTAGTGGATGTCGATTGAAGAAATATCATTTACCACTCACACAGGAGATGCTTCAACAAATCCATCAAGGAAAACAACGAATGAAGGAGAAATAGAGAGTACGAGAAGAAGCTCAAGCGGAAGCAAAAGAACGCATTGCAAAACGAAGACTTCTACGACAACAACAACAAGGTGGAGCACCATTGCGAATCAATGCCATTCGACTAACGATGTTGGATAAAGACACAGTGGAGCCCATAATTGCAGCCAAAGTGGAGATCAATCAAGTTGAATCGACGGCATTGCTTGATTTTGGAGCTCAAGCAAATTTGATCTCTTACGGATTATACCAACAACTCAAGTCCACAGGTCAACTTCATCCTACTCCTCAAATGCTGGAAAGTAGTACATCACACTCGTTGAAAACATTGGGCCGGACTATATTGCATGTACAAGTACATCAATATATTTACCCACACAAATTTTATGTAGTCGAGGATGAAAGCACACAACACCCAATGCTGTTAGGACAACCTTGGAAAAAAGAGTACAATGTGCAAATAGATTGGAATGCGAATGCATTCAAAATTCAGCATGCACAAGAACAACAGGTAATAGCCTTTGCTCAACAATACCGGAATAATCAGATGCCAGCAATGCAATCACAGGAAAAAGATTCAAAAGCAACAGTGCCACTAAAGAACAATGATTATACCCAAGGCTCACAAACAGGTAAAAGCCAACCATGCTAACTACACACATACGAATTCACTGACCGCAGTGCAAAGATCTATGTTACCAAAACAAGGGAAATAAGTATGGATGCGGAAGGATCGAAATGACATGGCAGACCAAAAACAATGCAATGAAAGAATTCAACCGAAGCAGATAGTTCAACCAAAAACCACGGCCATAAAACAAATATGGATCCCAAAGAAAATGCTCAGTAATTATCCAAATTTTACTCACATTTGAATATCGAAACAAACGCAAAAGGAACTCCCTTCAGTACAAGCAACATCAAAAGGCAGACAGCTGCATTTGCAAAAGGAAAACCGACTTATGTGGATGCCAATCAGAAACCAAACAGTGGCAACACAGGAAGTAGCAAAACACCTACAAAAACCGGCAAAAACAAGCTACCAATGCAAAGCAAAAGAAATACGGTCCACGGCCATTCCGGCCAAACCAATCCTCTCCACAGAAACAACTAGGGCTATATCAACAGTAGCGGCAAAGACACTTCCTTCTGCAAGAAAGACAATTAAACAGAGAACAGTAGAGTTACAGCTGTTACTTGCAAAGAAAACAAGAAACCTCGATGGCGAATGTCAATAAGCATCTTGCTTATAGCCTTCTCTTGCACATCATTAATTTTTTTCATGCATTGATCGAGTATGCATAAATAAGGGCCATATTAATCGGCCAAGCATTAGCACAAATTTTTCAGCCTATGCACGGCACATACTCCGAGGCGATACGTGGTCGTCCGGGAGGACTCCGACTAGGAGGGGGGAAGGCATTCTCAAATGCGGAACCAATAGCATGAAGAGAAAAAAGGGCATGAATTTTGACTATTTTAAGGGTTGTTGTTTGATTGCAAAATTTTCTAGATTAACCCAAGTACATATGCCCTTATACAACATGTATCTATAGGTATATGGGGTCAAACACCAAATCAAGCCCCTAGGTGTGTGTATATAAGTAGAAATAGCCATTTTTCGGACGAAATATTGGTAAAACGGAGAAATCCAGCCATAAAAATTGCAAGTGAGTGTATATAATGTTTTGCAGTGATGTTTGTGATTTTTGGGGATTTTCTGGGTTTGATCGACTATTTTCCTTTTAGTTTTGCTAATTTTCGACAGAAAAAATTCAAAAATACAAAAAGCAGGTGAAAAATGATCGTAATGAAAAAAAAAATATGGGGATGATCAGTGACTATAGGAAAACCTATGGTACAGTGGGAGTGCAATTATGAGACTGGAGCGGAAAGCGTGTTTTGACCAGATTCTGACTGAAATGCCAAATTTCTGGTAAACAGAGCAAATGGAGTCCAAATCAAGAAATTTTTGAGCCTAAACCGTATCTCGCAAGAAGTTGGGAGCACATGTCAAATTTCATGAAAAGTGGTTCGAGGACCTCCATTATAAGAAATTTTCACCTCATTTTCACTATTGACATTTGAGAGAGAGCTTATGCCACCTAGAGCGAGCTGAACTTCCAGCAGCTTCTACGACATGCACGAGTACCCGACGGGCTTCAGACATGAGAGGTAGGCTCAACACCTTGAGCTTTTCGCGCATGTTTGTCGTTTTGTCATGAAAACTAGCGTAGGGTTCATACACAAAGTCGGCAATAGAGACCTACAAGTAGAAGCGGCTACCTAACGGCTAACCCAAAAGCAACGAGACTTCATCAGCAGCTTACCCTAGCATAGGAGACCAGTCTTGGATGTCCAAAGGCAATAGAAAACCATTGGGAAAAACCCTAATTCCTAGAATCCTACAAGAGGCCACCAAATGGGAAATCGGCGAAAAGGCGCCCAAATGCTACCAAAATTCATGGGTAGGAGCATCTCGACATGCTCGACAAGTCTATGTAGCACACCTGACCAAAAGGTGACCCGAAGCGGCACTAAATGTCAGAAACAGCATCAGACACAGAAAGCGTCAAATAGCTCTCGCGGCCAAACCGCATGTCCGTTTTCCACCAAACATCACGAGCGACTTTCCTGGACCATCAACAACCAAGTCCTATGGTGGTAGACCACCACAAATCATCGAAGAGCTGTAAACGTAACCACGAGTGCTTCTAGAGCGACAAATTGCCAAATGAAGCTCCGATGAAGCCAACGTCGACAAAAACCATACAACAAGGATCCCCAAGGGATCCGGAAGCTATGGAGACCAACATCGAGAAATTTCATAGCCAAAAAGCACTCCAAAAGTCAGAAAACGGCTCAAAGGCTCTTAAATCCACACAGGGAGTTACTTTCTATCCATTTGACTTTTTTGTTGAAATTAGGCTTAAAAGGGACTCAGGGGGACCAAGGGCAGGCACTAGTGACAAATTCCATGAAAAAATCATCAGGAGACATCCTACGCGTAGTATGTCTCAAGGGAATTTCTGGGCACAGATCCCAACATCTTTCATCACACACATTTTCTAAATGACCTTTACATGCTAGCCACCAAGTTTCATCACATTTGGACCAAACTTGACCTCATATGCATGAAAAACACAAAGTTAGGGCATAGAGGCAATAATGGGCCATAGACCTACCAAAACTTGTCCAAATCACATGAAACTTGCACAAAACATTCACAAGCACATAACCAACCAATCTGTGTGGTCAGAAGCAAAAATTGATGAAGTAGACATCCTACGCGTAGGATGTCTATTTGACATTTTTGGCCTACAGAGGGTGTTTGTCCATTCCAGATCCAATCACATCATCTTCAAGAGCTCATATACTAAATTTGAAGCCATTCTAATCATTTTTGACCCCCAACACCTTCAAGATACACTTTTTGAGCCCAAAAACACTACACAAGCTCTTACCAGCATCAATTCTTGTCCAAATCAAAATCCAAGAGCATGGACATGTTCCATATGCCAAGGACTACCCCCAGAAAAAATCCCATGCCATTTTGATGAAAAAGACATCCTACGCGTAGGATGTCTCCAGCATCTTTTTGACCTTCTGTGCAAAGAGTGACATCATGGGAGCCAATACCATGGTGCAATGAGCCCATATATCATTTTTTAACCCATTTGGACATCACTTGCTACCTGTTATGGACTTTCTCAATTTGTGACCTAAAGCATGAATCAGCCCAAAAATACACTTTTTGATGCCCAAATCCAAATCCAAGCACATAGGCATGTTCCACAGGCCAAGGACTACCAACATGTCAAGTATCACCCAATTCTGATGAAAAAGACATCCTACGCGTAGGATGTCTAAAAGGAAAATTTTGGCCAAAATTGCACTGTGAGCACATGCACAGTTTCACAAGTTCCTTTTAAGCTTTATTTTTAATTTTCAAGTCATTTGGATAGATAAAACTCAGTTTATCAGCTAATATGGAAAAAATGCTAACTTCAGACTACTGAGTGCAACAGGATCTATGGCAGCCGCAAAGTCACCGGCAAAGAAGAAAAGAATGACCATAAAAGATTACCTAGAAGAGGTAGATCCCTTCGTCATACCAGAAGGAACTTTAAAGTCAACAAGCACATGGATCCAAGAAGATCTTTTGGAATCCAATGATCTAAAGATTTACCAAGGCGTGTTCAAAGACACCGACGGAAACGTGATAGAGCTACCAATGTTACCGCGAGAACTCAATGAGTTTGTCAGAAGCAAGATGACAGAGTATCTAGAGAAGATTGATCTCCTCAATTACTTTGAAGCGGTGCCGTCAGGTATTGACATAAAAAGAGTCTGGGAATTTGTGACAACAATAAAAGAAGATAGAGTGGCCAGAGTAATAGATCTGCAGGGCAAGCCAGGCACCGAGATTCTAATCACAGAAAGAGTAGTGGTAGCTGCACTAGACCTCTCCAACAAGGGGGATACTGTAACCAAAATAAGAAACGAAGTAAAGGTGCACACTGAAAAGAAAGCCAACTATACCTTTGAAGATGTTGCCAACCCCAAAGTGGCAATCATGAGCCAGCTATACAATCAATATTTCCATATGTGTACAAAGCGGCCACAAAAGTACAGGATGCCGCCCGCAGAAATTGCCACAACATTCACCTGGGCAATGCAGAAAAGCAAGCCGAAGATCATCAATTATGCAGCTTATGTACATGATAATTTGGTGAAGATGGGCAACAAGAACCCCACATACATCATGCCGGGTGAGCTAATCACGAAGGTGATTTATGGGGCATTGCACGCCAAGGGAAGATGGCCTGACCCTCCATCACAAAACGACTGGCTGAGGCTCAAAGAAGATAAAGAAGACGAGAAACCAAAAGCACCAAGGGTGGCAACCCGTTTGAAACGCCGGTTAGAAACCGTGCAATAAGAGCAACCAGAGCAGAAGAAAGGAAAGAAAGAATCTGCCCCAAGTGCCAGAAAAGAAATGAAATCACAGAAAGCTGTACGACTAGAGCGGCTAATGGAAAGCTTCAGGGCAGAAAGAGACCTCAAAGGAGATTTAGACGAGCTATGGAAGCCGTCTCTAGAAGCAATGTCGGGATCATCCCGAAGGATGCACAGAGACAGATTTGATGATTACATTAAGAATTTTGAGGTTCTTGATGCCACAACAGAGAATATCCCACATGTGCCCTTTACAGAAGAGGAAGTGGAGCATGTCCGACAGAAATTGCTAGAAGAGCAGGAGGGCCAAGAGAGAGAAAGGAAGACCAAGGCAGACAGAGATTTCAAGAAAAACCCGACAACTCCACCGGCCAGCCCTGAGTCCAGCCCACCACCTTCACCACCTCCTTGTAGCCCTCCACAAGAAGACAAAGAGGAGCAAGACAAACCAGAAGAACAAGAAGAGGCCAAGCAAGAGCAAAGCTAGGAGCAGGAACCAAAGGAAAAGGCTAAGCCTAAAAGTGGGGAACCATAGCCAAATGAGTCATACGACACATTTCTAGACCTGCTAGCATCCGGATACACAAAAGAAGAGGCTGCCACAGTCGCATTTGACTTGGCAAGCATGGGAAACAAAGAGCAAATGCAAAGCATACGATTAGTAGAGCTAAAGGATATGGCCACTGATACAGTGGACCTGCACTCGTCCACCAATGATTGGAATGTGGTGATGACAAAGCTAACCGAGATAAGAGCCCAATCAATGGCCTCAGAAAGTGAAAGGGCAAATCTCAAAGCCACTGAAGTGCATATAAATCTGGAATTTGACACTTTACAAAAGCAAAGCCAAAGGCAGTGAGGCGATACGGGGCGGGCAACAAGAGAGGCGACCTCTAAACACCCCTCAAGGCTCCCGTGCTGCTCAATTGGGGCTGGGGCAACCACAAGCACAACAAAACAGCAAACCCACAGCCAAACCCAAATACGATAGGGGCACCACCTAGTTATGGTATGCGAACTAGGACGCAAGAGAGATTTTGGTACAACCAAGAAGATGCACCACACAACACATACAAGCAACCTCACACCAAGACACACACAAAATGGACCAGAGAGAGCTAGAGCAAAGGGAAGAGAGAGAGAAAAGGATCTTGCGTAATACCTTATTTGTGACTTGCAAATGGAGATGGTTTGTTATGATGCTATCGTAGAGCTTGTACAAAAACTCACTCAATGCTTAGTGATTGCTAATCATTGCCAAAACACACACACACTGTCTTAGGGTGTGGGAGACCTCTCACCACAATACCCTCTTACAATGGACACAAAATTGGCAATGAAAAACACACTAAAACACTTTCTAAAATCAAGATCAATCGATAGAAACTCAAAATACACAAGTCACCTTGAATTCACCAAACCGTATTGCACAAATGGAAGGACGAAGATTTGAACATCGAATCACGCCTTTGATGCACCAAACCTCAATTTATTGATGATGAAGGAGCATATACAATAGTGGTTTTGAGATTTGAGGAACTCACGCTCTCTCACTTGAAATGTGTAGCTTGAAGGCTTCTCTCACACCAAGAGTGAAGCTCACAAGTGGTTGCTACACCTAGGTCTCTCCTCACGCATAGAGTGTTGGGGTGCTATGTGAGATGTTGGAGGTTGTTTTACAAGAAGGAGAGGGGCCTATTTATAGGTTGGAGACCCCTCATTAAGATTATTAGAAATCCTAATTTACAAGCTAACAAATCAGGATTATGATTTTTTTGAATATCAAAACATTGCGGGCCTTCTTTGTCTGCTTGAGTCATGGGTGTGGGCTCAAAAGAGAGCATTATTGATGGTAGATAAGGTGAAAGTAAGTAAGGAAGGAGAGAGAGAGAGAGAGAGAGAGAGAGAGAGAGAGAGAGAGAGAGTTACTATACACATGTCTTGAGGTGAGGTGTCTTTTATGGTTAGGTCAATGGCTATTTTGTGTTAGTATGTTAGTGGTTAGTGTTTAGTGTTAGTAATCACTAGAAAGTTAAAGATATATTTACAATGGGTAGAATGGGGGGAATGGTTGGAGTAAGATGGTTGAATGAAGTGAGAAAATCCTTGTGATGGTGAAGCTTGAAGAAGTTTTGGACTTACTTGTGTAGGTTCTCAAAATGACTATCGATCTTCTTCTTCATCTTCCCTTCTTTACGCCACCGCCGCCAAGGTTGATTATCGTGATGAAAATGGTAATTCCGTTGATGAGATCTCTTGATTTGCAGAGGTTAAGAATGGTACACATGTTGAATGTATGTATATATATAAGGAGTAAGATAGAATTGTACTTTGGAGATAATAGAGAGAGGCATAGAGATGGTGTATGTACATGTGGAGCTCATATGAGAGCTATGGAAATAAGTGGGGAGGTTAATGGTGAAGAAGGTGAGAGAAACCATTGAAGGTGCAGGTTTGAGTGAGGGATTGAGAGGAATGTGTGTGTGTGTGTGTGTGTGTGTAGAAGTGTGGAAAGAGGTGAGAGAAGACTATGGGCTACTTGTGAGAAAAGTGGGCAGACTGGGGTCCACTCAAAAAATCATAGCTCACCGGTGGTTGCTCCAAAAATCATGAAAACATTTGAGGTGATTATTCAGCTTTTTCTCCACATTTTCTCGTTTGACCACCACTCCAAATTCGGAGTGGAGATGGGTGCCAAAATTCTCACCAAAAAGCCTGTTTTTATGCCTGCAAAAGTCTTTTAGTGGCCCCCTCCTTTGTTGAATTTGTACAATGCATCCAAGAGTGAGCCCCTCCTTTGTCATATCATAATACAAAGCATCCAAGTTGCTCTTGACAAATGCATGGAGGAGGATTATTGGTGAATAAAGAAATATATACATGGTGGGACTAGTGTATGGACTATTCATGGACTTTAACTCAATGAGCACACGGTGTTAGAATAATGAGTAAAAATAATAATAAAAATATGGAGGAATTATGGATATGGAAAGATATTGGAATCATATGATATTGTCCCTCGTTGTATTATTTTGGGTGAAAGAGAAAAAGGCATGCAAGTAAATAATATAATAAACGTGACCAATGAGTAGAAATCATTTTTTTTGTTTTCACAAGGGTGAGGGTGAAAATGTGGGAGTGATTTGTATAAAGGAAAAATATGAGGTTAGAGTATGTACATATTGGCAAAAAATATACTTATGGTGTAAGAGGGTGAAAGAAGGCATACACAGGTTTAATAAAACACACACCTAAGTAGAAATATTTAAATAAAATACCAAAATAATTATAAAAAATCCCTATGTTTAGGCCATATATACAATGAAATATTTACACACAAAGAGGCCATAATATACTTTTATTTTTTTATTTTTTTATTTTTTTGGCTTAACTAGCCCAGTGACTAGCTAGCTGAGGATTTTAAGAAGATATGGGAAAAGCCCCCTAACTCACACACGCCTATGTACAGTGAAATGGTAGGGATAGCCACAGTGTTTGGGTGGTTTTGGTAGGGTGAGGTAACTCACTATGGCAATTGCGGAGAGCCGAAAAACGGCTATCAGCAGATAGAGAGAGAAATAGAGATGCAAGCCAGTCTAGAAAAGGCATTGCAAAGATGCCAGGAAATGGAAAGAGAAAATCAGGCAGCAGCCCAAAGACTGCAAGGAGCCGAAGAGGAGTATAGACAACTCAGCAAGACATTGACAGATGCAGAGAGGGAAAGGGATAACCTAACCCTACAGCTTGCTGAGGAGTCCAAGGAAGTAGAGGCCATGATAAATACCAAAGAAAAGACAGAAATAGACCAGGAGGCTAGCCAGGATGAGGTCCTTAAGGTCAAGGACCAGCTTAAATTTAAAGATCAAACCATCCGGCGGCTACGGGAATCTCCTGCCAGAGTTAGAGCTACTAGCTCGACTCACACCACTATAGAAAGCCAAATCTATGAATAACAGATGAAAGAGCTTCAAAAAGAGTTAACTTTAGAGAAAAAGCAAAGGTTGATGATGGCGGAAGGATCCGTGATTATGCAAACACGCATGGAAGAAGAGCAAAAAGAAATGCAAGATGAGCTAGAAATTATCAAGAGAAAGCTCGAGGAGGCGGAAAAGGTAAACGCGGAATTGAATGACCTCCTCGTGAACATGGGAGAAGAAGCCGAAGCGGAGAAATAGACGCTCCTAAAGCAGATAGAAGAGATGAGAGGACATCAAGCAGAAGAGCAAGCAGGCACAGGGCCAGCAACCATGGAAGGCATAGACCTAGAGAATGTGGCAGATCCTGTGGACACACCCATGCAAGAGGAAATCCTAGTAGGACCCTCTCAAGAGCCACAAGATTTGACGCAAGAAGAGGAAGAGAAGCTGCGCAAGGCCATAGAGGCAGAAATCAGAGAAATGGCCAAGGAAGCCTTGGAATGGGAGCAGAGGGTTTTTAAATCCATGACCATTCAGAAGATTGACGCCAGCAACCTCCGGCGTGAATGGCTACAACCCTCTCTCCCATATCCTTTGCTAAAATATGAAGCCGCCACCATCAACAAGAGGATTAGAGAAGAGCCAACGGTGCCACTCTACACAGCAGATATCTCCCAGCCTGAAGGGGCCAAGTTAATAGTCGACTCCCAGCCCAGGTGAAGAAAATCATGGCTGACTAAGTACCCACAGTACCTAATCCATCTGGTAGAGGCACCCAAAATCATTAGAGATAATCTAAGCTTCTACCCTCTACCAAGGATACAGACGTGGAAGGCCTAGGAGATACTACAAAGAAGCCAACCCACTTGGCTGAACTATCCGAAGCTGCCAGGCTTGAAGGCAGGCGAGAGAATAAGTATTCAATACATGGTGAAAACCCTAACGCGCGCCATCAAATTGTTCACTGGCTCGCCTGACCTTTCTTGCAGCATGATGAGGAAGATCTACAAAACCCTTTTGGTAGTTTTCGAGACGTTCAAAGCGGGCCAGGTGATAGACAATATCTTCTTCTTTCAAGATACTTACTGATGTGCATATGATCTATCTGGTCAGCCTTCCAAGGAGGTGATACATGCATTGTATCAAAGGATAATGTTTCTGCCATCCTATCATCTCTAGGCCTTTAAAGAAGCATTCTACACCGGCTCTTCACCATCAACACTGATATATTTGGCCCAACACTGCTCGATTTACATGCAAGATATGAGTCGCTGCTCAAGATTCACAAAACCATAAGATGAAGAAGCAGCTCAACAGCCATGTTGGGGACGACATGAGCAAGGAGGGGGGGAGTGTTAGAAGCTGGACACACCCTACGAAAACTGACTTCTCGGCAGATTACCATTTTTTTGTAATTATTCATTTATTGAGAAAACTCGAAATTTCACCTTGTAAATATTGAGGCTTAGAGAAGTTTCCAGATTGTATCCTAGTTGTGATAGTTAGATTGAGTAGAGGGTTGATTTGGAACTTTAGGGTTTGAGAATTGTAAGGTATATATATCACTTTTTCACCTTAATGAAAGACCTTTTTTCATTTTTAACAAAGTTTTTTAAGTCTGTGAGTGAGCGTACTATGTACGAGAGAGAGTGTGAGCTTCATCTTGATGCTATGTGTGCACCGGTGGTCGGAATCGAGTGCGGAGGAGTGCAGCGTGTTGCCCTCGACGAGAGCTACACGCTGATACCTACATTGCACGCGTACAGTCCGGTTTTGCGAGCTCCTTCTACGAGCTTCATCTGGTGATTTGGTGAGCATACGTTGTCCGATTTTGCATTGTAGCATATCCACGCGTTCACATTGAGTAGAGCTACACATTAGGCACCTTAGATTTTGAAAACGACGACCTGCAAATTTCGGCCAGACATCCTACGTGATTTTTCACCGTGTGTTTTGGGTTGGATTTTTGGTTCATAGACCTTAGGGAGAGCGACCTATTCGTGTTAGTAGAGTCTCCTTCAAGTTCTGTGGTGTTTCGAGATTGTTTGATGGGTGTTCGTCTCTAGTATAGGAAGTTTCCTCTTATGCACTCTTGAAGGCTGTGACTTAGACATTGGGTAGAGACCTCTGTAGGAATTAGTTAGAAGTCGGTCGAGTGTAGGTTGACACCTTATGCTTTCTTCCACGCGCCTGCGGGTCGAGCTTCGTCCTTAGCTGAAAAATCTTGTTAGGTGAGTTCTTGCTGTGCTGATGTCTGTCACGGCGTATCCGTCCAACAACATAGTCTGGTCTTTATTCCAGTATCTAAATTCCAGTCTAGTTTCTGATTTTCTATCCAGTCTACTCTTTGAAATCTTCTAACACTAGTAGCTGAAATCTTCTAATTGTGGAATTAGCTATCTCAAGAGATCAGCTCCAATTCCATTTTGGCGATCACGGTGGCACGAGGTGAAGCTCATTGACTGAAAAAATCTTCTCCCAATCGGAGGTTTTCCGCAATGGCACCCAAATCCAGTCGTGGCCGGAAATCCACAATCCGTGTAGATCCTCCCGAGGAGTCAGGAGGAGAGTCTGACCCTAAGCAAGAGAAGGTGACTGACACTGAGGCTCAAGAGGAGCAGAGTCAGGTTGATGAGACGCAGGACTGACAGCAGTCCAATCATTCTCGACGCAGACGGGCAGAAAGGAAAGCATGAAAAGTCAAGAGTTCTCGATCCCGACAGGGGGATGAGGGTACCAAGGGAAGTAAAGACAGAGGGATGAGGGTACCAAGGGAAGTAAAGGCAGTCACTGCACTTCTAGCCAACAGGCCAAAGAGAACACTGATATAGAGACAGAAACAGACATTGGTTGGGATGCAAACACTGACAATTGCAAGAAGACTTCCAAGCACCGTTCTGAATCTAAGAAGAGAAGCAGGAGAATCAGTGGTAATCAGGATGATTACTAATCTTCTCTAAAATTTCTTTTCCAATATTCAAGGGAGGTAAGAAGGATGATCCAGACGTTTACATACAGGCTTTTGAGCAGGATGCTGAACTGAAAAATATTGATGAAGATGATTGGGGGGAATACTTCCCACAAACCTTGAAGGAGGCAGCGAGGAAATGGTATTACCATTACCCCGCATGTCAGCTCAGATCCTACAACAAGTTTCTTAAAGCCTTCAGACTGTAGTATTCCGACAACATAGGGGATGAAGATATCCTCTCTGAACTGGATAAGATCAAGCAGCGGAATCTATCAGTCTGAAGTTATGTGAAAAAAATCAAGGAGCTAACCAGGAAGTTACAGGAACCACCATCCGAGAAGAGGTTGTGTGCATGGTTTCTGAATGGTTTCAGAAGCAAAAATCTTAGTGAGTAGGAGGTACCAGCTCCAACCAAGAAATTCAATGATCTGGTACAACAGGCACTGAAGCTGGAATAGCAGGCCAAGAAGGAAAAGAGCCACAAAAAGAGAAGGTCTAGTAGCAGTAACTCTGCTACTGAGAGTTTTCGTTCCAGTGAGGTGTCCAGCAACTCTGAAAGCAGCTCTAATGAACGGTCCAAGGAGAAGTCAAAGAAGGGATCTTGGACCAAGAAGATTGAAGAAATGGCTAGATAGATTGCCGAGATTAGCCACACAAGACAACCAGTTTGGAAGATAGAGACTTGGTGTTCGAAATACAAATCCAAGGACCATATCTCCAACGAATTCCCACAATGTACTTACTGTAAGGCTTTTGGTCATTTATGGAACAATTATGGTATCAGGATTCATCACTCTAAGAAAGGCAAAGACCTGTCAGTGGTAGCCTATACTGAACTAGTGAAAGTAGAACTAGCCAAAGTATCTCAAGAGGAGAGACCAGGTACCAGTGGTTCTGGTCAAGGATGTGGCCGATTCCAAACGGGTATGGGTAGAGGCAGAGGGCGTGGCAACTTCCAGAGTCGGAGTATGAATTGCTACACTTGTGGGAAGTATGGCCATTTTGCAACCCAATGCGTAGACGCACCTGCAACTACTGCTACTGAGGCTAAGGCACCAGAGCCAGTCCCAATACGGGTAGTCACAAGAAGCAAGGGCGTAGTAATTGAAGAAATTCCAGATACTTCAGAAACACCAGTCACTACTAACAGCAGCAAGTGGGCTCAACAAAGGGAAATTGGGAAGGCCAAGGGTAAAGAGAAGGTGGTAGATGAATGGCAAGAGCAGAGAGAACTAGCGGCTAAAATCACGGAGGATTTATCCAAGAAGATGCCAGAGCAGCCAGAAAGTTCTGAAGCCCGAGTCATTCGGAAGATACCATCCCAATCAACTGAGAAAGATCAGTCAATACCGGGCATACCTGGGACCATGCTGGCTGCGGTACAAGGAATGGCTGATGAACTGAGAGTTGATGGAAGGATTGGAAGCACTGCAAGAGAGGAATGGTAGTGTGAAGATAAAACTAGTTCTTCGAGCTCTGACAACCAGTCTGACCAAGAGAGAGAAGAAATCCATGTTAAAATTTGTGATAGAATTCGGAAGTTGACTGTAGAGCTGGAGGATATCAGAAAAACCTTGCCTGAAGTGGCAAACTTCATCAGACAGCACAAGAAAGGTAAGGCGGAGGCCAGAACAATGGACCTCATGGCCGTCCGAGATGATGAAGTTCTGCTCATTCAGGTGGAGTACAAGGTTAGGAAGCAATGGGAGCCTCTTTCAAGTGTTATCTTGGATGGAGGAGCAAGAGTCAATATAATGGGAGTTCATCTCCAGCAGAGAATGGGTATCATGAAACTAAAGCCAACACCATTTAAAGTGCAAATGGCAGATCACAGAGTGGTACAATCTACAGGCATGATAAAAAATATGCAGATAAGAGTAGGCTGGAAAAAATTTAAAACCAGCTTCTTAGTTCTAGATGTGCAAGGGGCATATGGGATGCTGCTGGTTGAGAACAGCACATGATGTTCATTACTATGAAAATCAAACCTTAACCATAGAAGGGGCCAGTGACAGAATTCAGATCCAGACGAACAATACTCGGAGCTGGAGAAAAGAGCTGAGGCCAAAGGAATTATGCCAGAAGTACAAATCCAAGAAGATCGAATGAATTTTAGCAGCCCTGAACATATTCCCTTTAGCAGAGATTGACTTGAATGCAGTTTTACTGAATAAAGAGCAGGCCGACAAGCAGAAAAAGCAATTTCCCAATCAGTTTACTCAAATCAACACATGGGAAAGATCGGTTCAGTTAACTAGAAGGTTGGTGGAATCAGCTGATACTAATATGGTAGATGAGCCAGTACGTTATGAAGAACACATAGTGGATCGGAATGCTGATTCAGAACTGAATGGGCCATCGTGGGATTATGCTGAAGAATCGACCAAACGAAAAGGAGGCGGGCCTAATTGGTTGCTTCCAGATGACCAAGAAGTGGAAGAATGGAACCTAGGATCGGAGTATAGTCCTAGGATGATCAAGGTCAGCAAGCATCTCAACCCGGTAATGAAGGAAAAGACACGCAGGATGTTCCAGAACTACAAAGACGTGTTTTCCTGGGAACACACATACCTGAACGGAGTGGATCCTTAAGTATGTCAGCACCGGATATCGTTGAAGCCAGATGCTAGGCCAGTTTGACTGCAAAGATACCGAATGAATCCCAACTATGCTAAGAAGGTCAAAGAGGAGATTGATAATCTTCTCAAGGCTGGGTTCATCACAGAGGTGGCCAATAGCGATTGACTATTTCCCATAGTCGTAGTTCCCAAGAAAAACAGGAAATTGAGAGTCTGTGTTGACTATAGGAAACTCAATGCCCAAACTATCAAATATCCATTTCCATTGCCTTTTACTGACATGTTGCTTGACGAGATCGCAGGATATGAAATGTATAGCTTTATGGATGGTTACAGTGGCTATAACTAGTTACAGATTGCTCCTGAAGATAGAGCGAAGACCACTTTCATCACCGAGTGGGGAGCTTTCATGTATCTGGTGATGCCTTTCGGCCTATGCAATGAACCAACTACCTTTCAGCAGTGTATGATGGAAATGTTTAATGAATTCCTTCACCGGTTCCTCGCTATCTTTATGGATGACTTTACTGTATATTCAGATGAGGAACAACACCTACTATTCCTAGAAATGGTTTTCAAACGGTGTCAGGAGAAGCAAATTTGTTTGAATCCATTTAAATCCGTTTTCCTAGTCTAGAAGGGACAGCTATTGGGACATGTAGTTTCCCGAAATGGAATAGAAATGACCAACGATAAAATTCAGTGTGTTCAACAAGCTAAAGCACCCAGAAATGCTTCAAAGTTGAGATCTTTTTTCTGGGTTATGTTAACTTCTATAGAAGGTTTGTACATAAGTTTGCTTCTCAAGCAGTACCATTATATCAGCTTACAAAGAAGACCAGTAAGTTCAATTGGACTGCTGAATGTGAGGAGAGCTTTAGAATCTAAAAAAAGCCATTATCAATAAACCAGTCCTTAGGCAACCAAACTGGGATGTTATTTTCCATGTACATGTAGAAGCTTTGGGATTAGCAATGGGGGTGATATTGGCTCAGCCAGACGGAAGAACTGATTATCCGGTTTATTTTGCCAGTCACAGATTCAGTAAGGCTGAACAAGGATATACAACTACTGAGCGAGAAGCCCTTGGAATGGTTTTCAGTGCTACAAATTTCAGGCATTACTTGTTGGGAATGTTGTTCCATTTTTATATGGACCATCAGGCTCTTTTGTTTTTTATTAATAAAGTCATTATTCAAGGCAGGCTGATACAGTGGATGATGTTCCTAATGGATTTTGAATTCAGAATTTTCATAAGCCTGGCTAGAATCACTGTGGAGATGATTTTCTGTCAAGGAGTACGGAAGGTTATTCAGAATTACCCTTGTGGGATGAACCAGTGGACGCTGATTTATTCCAGCTAGGGACATACCCGAATCAGTTGATCCTGAATGGTATGATGTTTATCAGTTTCTTTCTCAAGGTGCTTTTCCAGAGGACTGGAAGCAGAACCAGAAGAAAGCTTTGGTCATCAAAAGCTTGAAGTTTACTATCATCGGAGGGTCACTCTATCGACTGGGTGTTGATGGTATACTTCGGCATTGTGTGCCTATGGAAGGAAGAATGAAAGTGATTTCAGAAGCACATAATGGTGAATCTGGTGGACATTTTTCCAATGAAGTGACCTACAAGAAGATTCTACAAGCTGGTATGTGGTGGCAAACACTAATTGCTGATGTTAGAAGTTTTTGTAGAACTTGTGACATATGCCAAAGAATGGGTTGACCAACAACTACAGATATGACTCCTTTGACACCAGTACAACCACTGGGTGAGTTCATCAAATGGGGATTAGATTTTATGGGACCTTTTAAGAAGGTTACCCCCAGGAAGAACAAGTACATAGTAATGGCTACTTGTTATGTCACTAAGTGGGTTGAAGCTAAAGCTCTTCCTGACAACACAGCCAAGTCAACTGCAAGGTTTCTATTTGAGAATATTGTATGCTGATATGGATGTCCGGTAGATATTGTGTCACACCAAGGAAAACATTTTATCAATGACACTATGGAAATTCTATTGGATATGATTTCAGTCAAGCATCGGAAATCTACTCCTTATTATCCCAGATGCAATGGGTAGGCTGAAAGTAGTAACAAGACAATCAAGACTATTCTCACTAAGGTTATGTAGAAGAAACCAGACCAGTGGGATTTGAAACTCTGGACTGCTCTATGGGTGTTGTAACATTTCATGGTCTAAAAACTTGTGTGTAGCGGAAATTAGCATGAACATAGTGGGAATTTCATTAGAATAGATTCCTAATGAGAATTACAAGAGTGCTTGGGTGGAGAGAGCAACAAAAAGCATAACACCTAGTTAGATAGCATCAACAATACTTTCAAAAGAGAGAGAAATTAAGCTATTGACAATAGTTGAGGACCGGATTTGCATGGAGCAGGTTCCCCCTCCAAAAGGCTTTGTATTATGGTTTCTCCCATCAACAGAGACATTGTACAATACAATTCTTTGTGTTCCTTCAAGACTAGCTACTGCAATGAAGATGAAAGCTTCATGCACTAAGCAAAACACTTAGCAAACACAACATTAATTATCCCCGGTCTCAGACCCAAGACCTCACACCTTCGAAGATGGTGAGAGCTAGCAGGGTATGAGAGTAGATTGAGAGGAAGAAGGAGTATCTTAGGAGAAAGATGTACATCTCCTCACATAATCACTCATATTAGCATAGATTAGCTTAGTAATTAGCATGGTAGAGGAGATGAGCATGCATTGAAGCTTGGCTCTTGGTTGGATTTGCATCCACATGCCAAGAGTGTGTCGATGTAGGCTTCTATGTCACAAGCTTGGAGTAGGTAATGAGCTCTCCATTAAAGCTTGGGAAGAGATAGTCTTCTCTTTCTTCACACATGAGATTGTGTGAGTGTGTGTGTGATAATTCCTTGCAAAAATCAGCCCCCTCTCTCTCTTGGGCGAGCCCTCTTGCTATTTGCTCTTGCTTTTCCCCCATTGGACCTCCCCAAGTCAAGCCAATGGCTATTAAGCAGCATAAGTGATAGCCTTCTGACATGTGTCCCCCTTTCCCCTTTTGTGAGAGATTAATCAATTAAACTTAATTGATTTAAATGAATTAAATCCCCATTGGCCCTTTCCCCATTATGACCAATAGGAATTAAGTAGCCCATTGTGTTGCTCAATTCTTATTGGACCCCTTCACGGGCTGTCCAATAATCATCAAGGAGACTTAATTTTCATTGGTTCTTTTTATTAAGTGTTTTAAGATTAATTAGGCTAAATTTACTCTAGCCTAATTCTCATTGGTCCACTTCAAGGGTCATCCAATAGGAATTGAGCACACTTTGGGAGCAACTAGCTTAGGCATCTGACATGTGTCCTTCATTCCCTTTGTGTAAAGGGGGCTTGTGTGTGTGTGTGTGTGTGTGGCTTTCTCTCTCATCCCCTACTAGCGAGGCTGGCCCCCTCCTATGTAGGGATATACAAGACTTTTTTGGTCACACACAAAGCATCCAATTCCTTAAGGTTGACCTTTGGACATAACCTTTGAATTTTGGAACCTTAGCATTTTGGAAGTCTTAATGGGCTGAACCTTAGGGTCTTTTTAGCCCATTGTTTCACATGGCTCTTTTGCAGATGGCCCCCCCTTTGGATCCCTAATGTGGCCGGTCTACTAGCTTAACCAATATTCTAGCTTTTTCTCCCTTGGCACTTCCCCATATTAAATGATCAGTTTAACATGTGAAAATTATTTAGGAGAATTAGATATTGATTATTATGACATTACGTCTCTCTTGAAATCATAGTCGTCCTCAACTATGGTGTAGAGAAGATAAAGCATATTCATGAGTCCTTTTCTTAGCGGGTAGAGGATCCCTATGTTACCCTACGACATCATTCCACAATGGATGACTAGTCCATTTGGCGCTTGAGAGCCTGAGGCTGCCACGGGCATTTCTGCACATTAGTCCTATCAATCTTCTATAGTAGAGTGACAAGCTCTACTTGGTGTTTGGGAGACGTCGTCTCCGCAAACTTGATCTAAGCATGCATACTACATTTTTGTGCACAATAAATAAAAAGAGAGTCTTATAAGACAAAAACTTTGTTCATTTTTAACATTTTGTACATTTGCTTACCCTTGGGAAGCATTGTAAGCATTGACAAGGTTTAGGTTATCCTTTAATTGTATGCCTTGCATCCATCTAGCATCTTCAAAATGATAATTCTTAAACTTAATAAGATATCGTCGGATAGTCTTACCGCCTCTTAGTACCTTGTCTTCATGTTGGAGAATGGACTCGGGCTGCAGCACCTCCTCTTAGTCCTTGATCTCTGGTGGGTCTTCAATAGTTGGTTCTTGAGGTGGCTCTCCTTTGTAAGGCATTAATAGGCTCACATGGAAAGCATTGTGTATGAGACAATGATTGGGCAACTTGAGTTGATAGGCGATCTCATTGATTGGCCTAAGAATCTGGAAGGGACCATAGTACCTTTTTGCTAGTTTAGCATAGTACTTTTGGTGGCCCATAGGATTCTTGCCCATCGTGTGCCTTAATCGAGCCTTGGGAAACTTTAACAAGACCCAATCATTTTCTATAAAGGCTTGGGCTCTTCTATGCTTGTCAACAGCAGCCTTTTGCCTTTGTTGTGAGATAGAGATAGTGTTAGAAAAATAAGACGTAGCTAAATAGATTTTTGAGTAGATTACTTAATGGAGAGAGATATATTTCACACACAAGAGATTATAAAGTAGAGAGAGAGAGAGTACACACGATATACGTGGTTCACCCAATGTGGGCTACGTCCACGGGAAAGCATCCACTCAATGGCTTTAGCACTTCAAAAGAAGAAGTAGTTTACAAAGGGATTAAACCCTTGATAGAGCTCCCGCCTTGCTTCACTCTCACCACCTCACACTCACCTTGTTGCATCAACTTCACACTATCAAATGTGTGTAGAAATGGCCTCCTTTTATAGGCCAAAAGGGCTGCCCTCTCTTATGAGAGACAGCCATGTGTAGCCGCCCTTGTGCGAATAAGTCCAAATCGGACCCTCCAATCCGCCCATGTGTGGCCGCCCTTGAGAAAAGAAGTCCGCTTTTGAATTCGGCCACCGGCCACCGGCCATTGACTTCCGACCACCAGCCACCGGCCATTGACTACTGACCACCGGCCACCGGCCAACCGACTGGTTGTTTTCCGACCACTTTCCGGCCACCGTTCGGCCATAATATTTCGGCAAAAAAAAAGTCCCTGATTCTTGTCCATGAAAATTTTGGTTTCTGGTGAGTGATTTTCCTTCACGCACGATGGCTTTTCCTCATAATGGGGGCCTTACAAATGTGCGCTTTTACCACAGAAAATTACAAGGGTAAATCAGGCTCCATACTTAACAATCTCCGACTTGGAGACTGATCTCCAAACCAAACCTGTGACTGCTTTCCATTCTGGCTTCTTATCCTTGAGTCCTGATTGAAGATGAGCAAAAGATCAACTTCTCCTTGTTGACCACCTTTGTAAACATGTCTGCAGGATTTTCACTTGTATCCACCTTTCCTAGCTTTAGCTGTCCCTCTTCCAAAAGAGTGCGTATGAAGTGATATCTCACCTCAATGTGCTTTGTCCTTGAATGAAAGGCTGAGTTCTTTGCAAGATGGATAGCGCTTTGGCTATCACTGTACAAGACACAATTGTCTTGTTTGAATCCAATCTCTTCTAAGAATTTGTGAAGCCACAGAATTTATTTGCTTGCCTCCGTCATTGCTACATACTCTGCTTCCGTGGTAGAAAGTGAAACCACTTTCTACAGCTTTGAAGCCCAGCTTACTGTTGTGCCTCCAACTGTGAACACATAGCCAGTAGTGCTCCTTCGAGTATCTTTGTCACCTGCCATATCTGCATCAGCATACCCTTGTAGAAAAATACCAGTTCCTCCAAAATACAAAGCATTTGTTGTTGTCCCTTTTAGATACCTAAGTATCCACTTCACAGCTTCTCAATGCTCTTTACCTGGGTTGTCCATGAACCTACTCACAACTCCCACTGCATGTGCGATGCCTGGCCTTGTCCAGACCATAGCATACATTAGAGAACCTACCGCTGCAGCATATGAAACTTTAGACATATAGGCTATCTCCTCTTGTGTCTTTGGACACATATCCTTCGTTAGTTTAAAATGACCAGCCAAAGTTGTAGAAACTGGTTTTGCATTTCTCATTGCAAACCTTTCTAGTACATTCTTGATGTAATGTTCTTGAGATAGCTTTATTGTCTTCTTCGTCCTGTCCCTTGATATTTTCATACCAAGTATCCTCTTTGCAGCACCTAAATCTTTCATTGAAAAATATTTGGACAGCTCCTCTTTTAGGTCTTTGATGTCCTGCATGTTAGCACTTGCAATCAACATGTCATCAACATACAACATTAGGATGATGAATTTCCCATCTCCCAAATTCTTCGTGTAGACGCACTGATCCGAGTTGCATCTTGTGAATCCATGATCCAACATCCATCGATCAAACTTCAAGTACCGTTGTCTTGATGCTTGCTTTAAACCATACAAGCTCTTCTTTAATCTGCAAACCATTTTCTCCTTACCTTTTACTTCATACCCCTTTGGTTGAAGCATGTAGATTTCCTCCTCTAAGTCACCGTGAGGGAATGCCGTATTTACATCCATTTGCTCGAGATTTAGATCATGAGCAGCCACAAGGCTTAAGACAAGCCTAATTGAGTTCATTTTTACAACAGGAGAAAATATTTTATTGAAGTCAATACGTTTCTTTTGTGAAAAACCTTTTACCACAAGCCTAGATTTGTACCTTTTCTTCCCACCTTCTTCTTCCTTCAGCTTGTACACCCATTTGTTTTGAAGTGCCCGCTTACCTTTAGGCAACTCAACCAACTCCCATTTTTGGTTGCGATGTAGTGAGCCCATCTCCACTTGCATGCTCTTCGTCCATTCTTCTTTGGATTCATGTTGCATAGCTTCTTCGTATGATTCCGGCTCTCCAGAATCTGAGATCAAGAGATGGTTGAAGGAAGGAACAAACCTTTCTGGAGGTCTACTTGCTCTTGTAGATCTTCGGGGAATAGGTTGAGGCTCCTCATTTGGTTGACGTTGTTGCACATTGTCACCGTTTGCAGTCCTTGAGTCTTCACCGTCCTCAAGCTCCATGTACTCATCACCTGTTTCTTTTGTTTGTTTTGTTTCCAAGTAATCTTTGTACATATTTTGTTCGTTAAAAATTACCTATTTTGCTCTGATACCAATTGTTAGAAAAATAAGACATAGCTAAATAGATTTTTGAGTAGATTACTTAATGGAGAGAGATAGATTTCACACACAAGAGATTATAGAGTAGAGAGAGAGAGAGAGTACACACGATATACGTGGTTCACCCAATGTGGGCTACGTCCACGGGAAAGCAGCCACTCAATGGCTTTAGCACTTCAAAAGAAGAAGTAGTTTACAAAGGGATTAAACCCTTGATAGAGCTCCCGGCTTGCTTCACTCTCACCACCTCACACTCACCTTGTTGCATCAACTTCACACTATCAAATGTGTGTAGAAATGGCCTCCTTTTACAGGCCAAAAGGGCTGCCCTCTCTTATGAGAGACAGCCATGTGTAGCCGCCCTTGTGCGAATAAGTCCAAATTGGACCCTCCAATCCGCCCATGTGTGGCCGCCCTTGAGAAGACAAGTCTGCTTTTGAATTCGGCCACCGGCCACCGGCCGGTGACTTCCGACCACCGGCCACCAGCCATTGACTACCGACCACCGGCCACCGGCCATTGACTACCGACCATCGGCCATTGACTACCGGCCACCGGCCAACCGACCGGTTGTTTTCCGACCACTGTCTGACCGCCGTTCAGCCATAATATTTCGGTGAAAAAAAAGTCCCTGATTCTTGTTCGTGAAAATTTTGGTTTCCGGTGAGTGATTTTCCTTCACGCACGATGGCTTCTCCTCATAATGGGGGCCTTACAAATGTGCGCTTTTACCACAGAAAATTACAAGGGTAAATCAGGCTCCATACTTAATAGATAGCATCCTTAATATTTTGAAAAGATTCTTGTAGGTCTCGGCTATACTCATCTGCAGCGAAGATCTTCCCATGTACTTTAAGTAGCAAGGGACTTTTTGATCTTCCCTCAATTACCTCGAAAGGTGCTTTTCCCGTGGAAGTATGTATAGTGTTATTGTAAGCATACTCCAGTAAGGGTAAGTACTTCTCCCATTGGGATCTTTGATCTACTTCCGTTTAATAGGATTTTAGTAGATCGAGAATGGTTAGGTTAGCTATTTCACTTTGGTCATACGTTTGTGGATGATAGGCCGAAGAGAAGTTTAGCCTTGTCCCTAAATTCTCAAAGAGACCCTTCCAAAAATTAATGGTCATTCTAGGATACACTATGGACATTGGAAAACCATGGTACTTGAAAATTTGTGAAATGAAGAGGGTTGCCATTTGATGGGCTTTGATAGTCTTTTTGACAAGTATAAAATGAGCTTGCTTACTGAAACTGTCTACTATCGTCCATATTCTCGTATTCCCATGGATAGACTTAGGCAATCCAAAGATAAAATCCATGGATATGCTCTCCCATGGTGAATTAGGGATTGGCAAGGGTTGAAGCAATCCAAGTTGCTTCCCTCTATCAAATTTTGTCTTTTGGCATACCACACATTTAGAAACATACTCTTGTATGCTCACTTTCATGGTAGGCCAATAGAAATATGTTTCAATTCCCTTTAAGGTAGACTGAATCCCTCTATGCCCCGCATAAGGTGGAGCATGAGATTCATACATTACTTTCTCACGTAGTGAGTTAGTAACACATAGTCTATTGCCATAGAGAAGATAACGATCTTGTAAAGTAGATGGTTCTTCTTTCTTCCCTAATGCAAGGGCTGAAATCACATCTCTAAAATCGGGACCAATAGCATACTCATCTATCATTGAAGATAGATCATTGTGAGTTGCTATGGAAACCGCATTCCCTCTCGGTCGTCTTGAGAGTGCATCAGCTACTTGATTATGCTTTCCAGCAGTGTGAGCAATATGAAAATGAAATTGAGAAAGGAAATTTTCCCACCTCATTTGTTTGTCGGAGAGCTTGGTTTGTGTCATGAAGTACTTAAGACTTTGGTGATCCGTTCGCAGAATGAAAGGAGTCCCCAATAAATAGTGCTTCCATGAGTCTAAGGCATGTAGAACTGCAAGGAGTTCCTTTTCATATATGCCTAGAGCTTGCTCAACAGGGTCAAGCCTTCAACTCTCATAGCCTATGGCGTGCCCTTCTTGGAGCAAAACAGCTCCAAGGCAATCACCACAAGCATCACATTGGACCTCAAATGGTTTTGAGAGATCCGGTAGTGTAAGCACAGGTTGAGAGATAAGCTTTTCTTTAAGCTTTTCGAAAGCATTGTTCTCCTTAGCAGACCATGTATACCTAACGCTTTTCTTTGTTAGGTCATGTAATGGTCCCTCAATTTGTGAGAACTTTTCTATGAAGCGTCTATAGTATGCACACATACCTATAAAGCTTCTTAGTTCATGAAGATTCCTTGGTTTAGGCCATCCTTTTATTACCTCTAACTTTGATGGATCCATTTGGATGCCATCTTGAGAGATAATGTGACCTAAATACTGAATCTCTTGCAAGAAAAATTCACTTTTCTTTCGATTAACATAAAGTTTATTCTCACTTAAAACTTGAAATATTACCTGGAGGTGTTGCTTGTGTTCGTCTAATGAATTAGAATAGATGATAATATCATCAAAGAACACTCCAGTGAAGGTTCGATGAGGTCTGAACAGCTTCTCCATCAAGCAGTTCAATGTGGCTGATGCATTGGTCAAGCCAAAAGGCATGACAATGTATTCGTAAAGACCAAATGTGGTGCGAAATGCGGTCTTTACAATGTCTTGATCAACTATCCTTATTTGATGATAGCCACTTTTTAGGTCAATCCTACTGAAGTAGGTCGATCCTTGTAGCTTATCAAATAGGTCTTCTACCCGTGGAATGGGAAACCTATTCTTGATAGTGATCCTATTTAGTGCTCTATAGTCGACACACATACGATATGTGCCGTCTTTCTTTTGCACTAATAGCACAGGTGAGCAAAATGGAGATGATCTAGGCCTAACCATGCCCTTCTCAATTAACTCATGCACTTGCCGCATAATCTCCTCTTGTTGAGCTTGAGAAACTCTATAAGGAGGTTTGTTAGGTGGTGAACTTCTTGGAAGAAGTTCAATTGCATGGTCATCATTACCTCGTTTAGGAGGTAGCTCACAAGGGATGTCGTCAATAAAAACATCTTGAAACCCCTTGAGAAAATTGGATAACTCTAATTCCTTTTGGTTGCTTTTATTTTCTTTTGCTAAAGCATTAGGTTCATTTTGAGAATCTTTAACAAAAATCATGTACACGGAAATAGAGCTCTTTATTGACTTGTTGAAACCTGGTGTATGTACAATGGGGATAGTGTTACCCATTTCCTTATCATCTATATACATGTCTTTTTCCCTTAACTTAAAGGAGATTCTCCTTTCAAGAAATTTAACATCGGCAGCCAGGCGGTCAAACCATGGTGCCGCTAGGATTACATCCTCATGCTTGAGAGGAGAGATAAAGAAGTCCTCTTTGTCCACATAGCCTTGGACATGAACCTCAATTTCCCGATTAAGGGAGTGACTGAAGCTTCTTGCCCCTTGAAGGCATTGTCTGCGGGTAGGACATCTCCCATCTCGTAAGCTTGTATGCCTAGCTTGGTGGCCAACTCTATAGATATAAAATTGTGAGTAGAACCAGGGTCAAAGAGAATAAAAGCATCATGTTCTCTTACCTTCCCCAAGCATGGCATAGAGGAGATCCTTTGTGGTGAGTTTGGTGAGTCTCCTCCTCTTGGATTTCAACCAAGGAAGCTCTAGGAGGATCTTGGCGGTTGTTCTTTTGGATACAAGCGCGGTACGCATGCCCTTGTTCGCCGCACTTGAAACACCGGTTATCCTTGCGATAACTCTCAAGCTCTTCAGGAGAGAGTTTGTTTCTACCTTTGTAAACTCCCTTCTCTTTAGCTTTGTTGGAGTTGCCCTTAGGAGACTTTTGGAAATTGGCCTTCCCCTTAGGCTCGTTGGAACCCTTGTTTTTCGTGGGCTTATTATTTCTTTTAGCCCCCGTTTGGAAATTGATTCAAGAGGCCACCATAGTATGGTGTATTACCGCCGATATGGTACGTGGCCTTTGGGAGTTGACATACTCCACCATTTCTTCGGTTAAGCCCGCACAAAATTGTTGCTTTTGCTCTCCAAAATCCAACTTTTTGAAGGCAGTGGCTTTGAGTTGTAGGTCCCAAAACTTGTCTACATATTTGTGGATGGATTCATAGGGAGAGAGCTTTAAGATTCTCCATTCGGTGAGTACTTCGGTGGCCAAAAACTGCTTCATAATGGAAGCTCTTAAAGCTTTCCATGTTTGTGGAGCTTCACCGTTGGCTCGTAGGCTAGACCACCATTGTCTGGCGGACTTTTGAAAGTGCATAGCTACATGGCATAGCTTAGAGGACTCCGTGAAGCCCTCATCTCCAAACGCCGCATCAAATTGCTGGATAAAGGCCAAGACTTTGTTCGTAGCACCAAAGGTGCTATCATAGGTAAGGAAAGAGATGCTCTTCCCTCCCTCTTTGAACTTCTTCATCTTGGATGACCTCTTCCATGCGGCATAGGAGTTCCTATGGCCTCTTCTTTTTGATGGTTCAAAGGTTGCACCATCACTTTCTTCAGAAGGTGAAGAATTTGAAGAAGGTGGAGAAGAGCGTGACCTCTTTCTCGCCTTTTTCTTGTCTTGATCTTCGTTGTCTTCACCATCACTTTCATAAGAGGAAGAGGATGAAGAAGATGGAGAAGAGGGTGTCCTCTTTCTCGCCTTTTTCTTCTCTTGATTTTTATCATCCCTCTTTGAATTATGGCATGGAGAAGAGTGTGATGGTCTTCTCCGCTTTGGTGGTGATGGACAGTGCTTAGCCCGCCGTCTTCGTAGAGCCATCTCCGCCGAGGTGGCGGGAGACTCACTTCTTTCTCGTTCCTTCGGTGGAGGCTCTTGAGTTCTCCTTTGGGAAGAAAATGCATCATCAAGAAGTAAATTCTTGAGCCCTTCGTACGGATTCTCTTCTTCTTCCCGAATCGGAGAGAGACCTCTTTTGGGATTCTCACAAGGAGGCTTCCTAGGTGTTCTCTCGTCATGGTGATGAGCTTGGAGAATCTCGTGAGCACGGAGTTGCCGTTGCACTTCGCTTTGGAGAGATGGATTGCCCATGGCTTGTTGAAGCCTATAAACAAGATAGTTAACAAGCATCGGAGCATCATTAGTAGCTTGCTCATTAGCAAAATCAAAGTTATCAACATTAATTTCACTCTCTTTACTATTGTCAGCCATTCTAACAACTTTTAGGTGTACTTTGGCACTTCAAGCCCTAGTTGCTACTCCTCTTTACCCCTTTAGAAAAAGCACTCAAGCTACTACACCCGCGGCTCGAATACCATTAATTGCAAGGAATAAAAGAGAGGGTCTTTCAAAACCAAAATAGCATCGACTCCTGTCAAGATTCTGATAGCTCAATAGTGGTTAAGCCGTAGGCAAGCCCCGTAGGACTCCACTATTAAGACCATAGCTCTCGACGGTGATGCCCCGTTAACTACACGAAGGCAGGCGCACTGCAAGGCTGAAAAAATCCATATTCTACTTACTCACAGGCAATTAATAATACCAACCATTTATAGCTAGCTTGACGACCTCCCTTCTTGAGCAAGAAAAGAGAAACCTTGTGATCTAATACCAATGTAGAATTTAATGGTATAAAAACTTGTGTGTAGCGGAAATTAGCATGAACATAGTGGGCATTTCATTTGAATAGATTCCTAATGAGAATTACAAGAGTGCTTGGGTGGAGAGAGCAACAAAAATCATAACACCTAGTTAGATAGCATCAACAATACTTTCAAAAGAGAGAGAAATTAAGCTATTGACCACAGTTGAGGACCGGATTTTCATGCAGCCGGTCCCCCCTCCAAAAGGCTTTGTATTATGGTTTCTCCCATCAAGAGAGACATTGTACAATACAATTCTTTGTGTTCCTTCAAGACTAGCTACTGCAATGAAGATGAAAGATTCATGTGCTAAGCAAAACACTTAGCAAACACAACATTAATTATCCCCGGTCTCAAACACAAGACCTCACACACCTTCGAAAATGGTGAGAGCTAGCAGGGTATGAGAGTAGATTGAGAGGCAGAAGGAGTATCTTACGAGAAAGATGTACATCTCCTCACATAATCACTCATATTAGCATAGATTAGCTTAGTAATTAGCATGGTAGAGGAGATGAGCATGCATTGAAGCTTGGCTCTTGGTTGGATTTGCATCCACATGCCAATAGTGTGTCGATGTAGGCTTCTATCTCACAAGCTTGGAGTAGGTAATGAGCTCTCCATTAAATCTTGGGAAGAGATAGTCTTCTCTTTCTTCACACATGAGATTGTGTGAGTGTGTGTGTGATAATTCCTTGCAAAAATCAGCCCCCTCTCTCTCTCTTGGGCGAGCCCTCTTGCTATTTGCTCTTGCTTTTCCCCCATTGGACCTCCCCAAGTCAAGCCAATGGCTATTAAGCAGCATAAGTGATAGCCTTCTGACATGTGTCCCCCTTTCCCCGTTTGTGAGAGATTAATCAATTAAACTTAATTGATTTAAATGAATTAAATCCCCATTGGACCTTTCCCCATTCTGACCAATAGGAATTAAGTAGCCCATTCGGTTGCTCAATTCCTAGTGGACCCGTTCACAGGCTGTCCAATAATCATCGAGGAGACTTAATTTTCATTGGTTCTTTTTATTAAGTGTTTTAAAACTAATTAGGCTAAATTTACTCTAGCCTAATTATCATTGGTCCACTTCAAGGGTCATCCAATAGGAATTGAGCATACTTTGGGAGCAACTAGCTTAGGCATCTGACATGTGTCCTTCATTCCCTTTGTGTAAAGGGGACTTGTGTGTGTGTGTGTGGCTTTCTCTCTCATCCCCTACTTGCTAGACGCGCCCCCTCCTATGTAGGGATATGCAATACTTTTTTGGTCACACACAAAGCATCCAATTCCTTAAGGTTGACCTTTGGACATAACCTTTGAATTTTGGAACCTTAGCATTTTGGAAGTCTTAATGGGCTGAACCTTAGGGTCTTTTTAGCCCATTGTTTCACATGGCTCTTTTGCAGATGGACCCCCCTTTGGATCCCTATTTTCCCTCCTTTGGATCCCTACTGTGGCCGGTCTGCTAGCTTAACCAATATTCTAGCTTTTTCTCCCCTGGCACTTCCCCATATTAAATGATCATTTTAACATGAGAAAATCAGTTAGGAGAATTAGATATTGATTATTATGACAGGTGTATAGGATAGCTTACAAGGTCACTACTGGGTTGACACCATTCAAAATGTTGTATGGCACTGAAGCTGTGGTTCCTATGGAGTTTGTTATCCCAAGTCTGAGAATGGCTGTGAAGTATGGCTTAGATTTCAACCACAATCTGAAAAAGTGCCTAGATGAACTTATGCAGTTAGATGAACCCAGGCAATAGGCTATGCTGGAACAAGAAATTGTTCAACACAACGAAGGAAGCAATGGCATGATCGCCGAATTAAGGTTCAGGAATTTCAGAAAGGACTCTGCAATTTGGTGAGCACTTTGTCCTTTGCATCACTTGCAAGGAATTTCTTCATGATGGGTACTCGTAGAGTTTTCCATGTCATTGGGGCTTCGCCGTTGCCACGAAGGCTAGCCCACCATTGACGAGCCGATTTTTGGAAGTGCATAGCTACATGACGTAGCTTGGTGGACTCCATGAAGCCCTCGTCTCCAAAGGCCACATCAAATTGTTGGATGAAGGCCAATACTTTGTCGGTAGCACCAAAGGTGCCATCATAGGTGAGAAAAGAGATACTCTTTCCTCCCTCTTTGAACTTCTTGAGCTTTTGGGACCTTCGCCATGTAGAGTAAGCTTTGCAATGTCCTCCCTCTTGTATTCTCTACGAGAATAGCCATAGATTCCGTCGAAAGAGGAGGAGGTGAAGAAGAAGGAGAAGAGGGTGACCTCTTTCTTGCTCTTTTCTTCCTTTGTTTCCTCTCTTCCCTTTTGGAGTGACGAGGAGAAGGACTATGGGTTAACCATTTCCTTTTGCGAGGAGTTGGCGATCATTTAGACCACCGTCTTCGTGGAGCCACATCTTTGGAGGTACTAATGGATTCATTACTTTCGTGCTCTTTGGATAGACTCTCTCCTATGGGAGAGAGTCTTCTTTTGGGGGTCTCATCAAGAGTCCTCCTAAGCTCTCTCTCCTCTTGGAGAGGAAGGGTAATCCCATAAGCATGAAGTTGTTGAGTAACTTCAGTATGCAAAGCAGGGTTGCCCATAGCTTGTTGCAAGATAATAACAAGATAATTAACAAACATGGGGGCATCATCATTAGCACCTTCATGTGCAAAATCAAAGTTATCAATGCTCATTCTACTCTCTTGGTTATTGTCAGCCATGTTAACAAAATTTGTGTGTTTCTTTAGTGTATCCTTTGGCAAGTCAAAAGCTTAGTTGCTACTCCTCTTAGCCTTTGAAAGTAGGCACTTAAATATCTATACCCATGGCTCAAAGTGTTTAATTATAGAGAGCAGTGGAGTGGGTCTAACATAGCAAAATTTCCAAGGGATAGCTCCTTTCGGACTTCTTATGGTAAATCCCTAAGCAATTCTAAAAAGACTCCATTATTAAGACCAAAGCTCCCGAGGTGTCTACCATATCCCACATAGTGGGCTCAAAAAAACTGATAATAGATCCCAGTCCCACTTACCCTAATATAATTAACAAAATCAAACATTAATAGGCTACTTAAGGACCTCGCTTCTTAAGCAAGAAAAAAGAAACCAATTGCTTTGATACCAATGTAATGGAAATGGCCTATGAACTTTGAGAGTAGCAAAATTAGAAATTAGATAAAGAACTTTTGTGAGGTTACTTTGTGAGCATAGGGGGTGAACTTAATCGATGGTAGCAACATAAACATGGTACTTAGTTAACTTGGCATGAGCAATACTTTTGCAAGAGAGAGAGTTTAGAGAACATGACAAAAATTGAGAACCGGGTCCCCGCTCCAATAGGCATTTGTATTATAGTTTCTCCCAAGAGA
The DNA here is from genome assembly GCF_014529385.1 of Adiantum capillus-veneris. Classification (NCBI taxonomy): domain Eukaryota; kingdom Viridiplantae; phylum Streptophyta; class Polypodiopsida; order Polypodiales; family Pteridaceae; genus Adiantum; species Adiantum capillus-veneris. The sequence continues at coordinate 8,798,726 of NC_140952.1, read as the reverse complement.
GACTTGGTACAATAATACAATCTTTGTGTTCCTTGTGACCTTGCTGATGCAATGAAGATGAAAAAATTCGTGAATCACAAGCATAACATAAACTTTGTAGAAAGCATTAAGTATCCCAAGGCCTCAAACACCTTTGAAGGTGGAGAGAGCTAGCGGGGAATGAGGGTAGGGAAGAGGAAGAAGAAACATTTTATACAGGAGAAATAAATAGCTCCTCACTTATGAATCTCTCTTCTTGCTAGCATACATAATAGCATAGTAATGAATATGGAGAAGATGGAAATCTTGAGCATGGAACCATGGCTCTTGGTTGGATTTACATTTCATAGCTAAGAGTGTTGGTATAGGCTCTCACTTCTCACAAGATTGTAGAAGGAGGTGGAGTTCCTCTACTTTAACCAAGTGATAATGAATCCACAAAATGAGTGTGTGAGAGGTGTATACCCCCCAGCACACCCCTTGCTTGCTTGAGGCAAGTTCTACTTTTTGCTCATGCCTCAAGCTCATTGGACCCCTCTCCCCCTAGCCAACCATATGCACCATGCATTTCAAGTACATGGGTAGTGTTTGGACAAGTGTGCTCTTTACCCCTTAGAGACAGAGAGCTTGAAAATATCTAGATATTTGTTGAATGGAACTAAAAGCTCATTGGACCCCTCTTTAGCCCAACCAATAGCATCCAAGCACACAATGTGGCTAAGCATAGGGAGAGTCTGACATGTGTCCCATGTGACCCTTGAGAAAAGGGTTCCCTTTGGGGTGAGTGGGAGGGTAAATCAAAGATTCCTCTAACTTTGGGGCTTTCCCCCTCCTTTGTAGGGTCTCTTTTTGACTCAAGCACCTTACTCCCCATGCATAGGAAGCTTCTCAATCACCTTCCTCATCAAGCATGACAAGCACCTTAGTCATCAAGCATGGCAAGCACCTTAGTCATCAAGCACGATAAGCACCTCAAGCACCGTAGTCAGCAAGCACGACAAGCACCTCAAGCACCTTAGTTAGGAAGCACGACACACACCTCAAGCTTAGGTCAGGTTCCCACCTCAAGCTCAGCCCTAGCTTTCCTAAGGTCAAAGGACTTTTAACACTAACTATTGGAGGTCTTTAATGAAGCTAAACCTAAGGTCTTTATAGATCCATTAGATGCGCTTGCTCTTTGATAAACTACCTCCTTTTGGACCCGTATTGAGATGTAACCATCTATCCTCTTGGTCCCCTATTGAGATAATTCTAGACACACTTATTGCACATTGCTCATTGGTAGACTGTCTCCTTTTGGTCCCCTATTGAAATAGGTATAGAAGCACATGTCTCTATTCTAACTCTTGTTCCCGTTTATTCTCCCATATTAAATGAGCAGTTTAATATGAGAAAATCATTTGGGTTAGCTAGATATTAGATTTTATGACACGTATATGCTATTATTGGTTGTGCCAACACTTTTATTTTATTTTTATGATTTTTCAGGCTTGACTTACTTGGGCAATCATGTATGTCCAAATGTGGTCCTCGACTTGGATTCCGTCACCCTGATCATTTGAGCAAGACAGTTTACGAGGAGCATGGTAGATTTTTGCCTAAAGGACATGAGCTACGTGGACTAAACATATGCAAACATGACATGCATCGACTGAAAGCGAGCGACTGGAAAAACATGTGGCTGGAGAGGAGAGATTTTATGCCACCCGAATGAAAATACTTTCTATTTTCCATGAACTCCCGTATTGGAGTGACCTGTTGATTAATCATCTGTTGGATCCAAGGCACATCTTCAAGAATGTGGGGGAGATCATAAGGAAAACCATCACTGGAAAAAGGGAGAACAAGGCCCAAAGAGATGACCTATAGGCTGTGGGTCGAATGCCATATGTGGCCTCGACTTAAAAACCCAATGGAAAGTTTGCTATACCAAAAGGTCCATGGGTTTTGAGTTGTGCAGAAGAGCAACAAGTGAAAAATACTATATCTTCATTCAAGACTTCCACAGGGTGCATGCGATGTTTGAAAACGTTTTTTAACGAGAGATGACAATCTTAGCGGTCTTAAGTACCACAATTGGCACAGTTTTTTACAGTTTATCTTACCAATTTCCATAAAAGATTGTTTGAGAGATGACATTAGAAGAACAATTCATAAAATCAGTGAGTTGGCACGTTGGATCAATTCAAAAGAGATAAGAAAAGATAACACTGATGCAACACGCTTAAATGCTATTAAAGCAATGTGTATGGTGGAGAATTACTTTCCAAAAAACATTCCTACCATCCAAATGCATCTACTTGTGCATGTGTTCGATGAAGTTGCAATTGCTAGGGTAGTCCATTGCATATGAATGTTCTTCTTGGAGAGATTCATGAAGACTTTAAAGGGGTCCATTCATCAAAGGGCTCGCCCCGAGGATAGCATGGCTGAAGGATGGCTTGTACAAGAGTCTTGTCCTCATCAGTGAATTTTTGGGCTCAATTGATCTAGAGATGCCCTGAATGTGGGACTACTAAGGTCAACGTCAAGGTGATATGGGAGGAGCCGCAGGGACAAGGCATCATTAGGAAGATTGATATCACAATGAAAGAAAAGGTTATGAGATTTTGCCTTCTCAACTCAGACATCATGCAAAAGTGGCTAGAGATGTACTAAGGGAAAAATCAACAACGCTTGACAGATCGCTTGCAATTCAAGCACAACTGTGTCAATACAAACCTTCCTTTTATAGATCATCTTCAAAAATTGCATGAATTTCCAAGTGGTGGTGGTTAGATGCGATCATCTCAGAGGCAAAGAGGAATGGAGTGTTGATTATTGAAGAGGAAGAGGAGATGTCAAGGGGTTGCGATTGGCATGTAAATTTTCAAACTTTCTTTTCGAGCTCCACATGATCACATTACTTTAGTAACTTTAAGTTTGTTTCAATTTTGTGAATGCGTTATCACAAATATGGAGCTTTGTGGTCGCATGGGAGATACTTTAGAGTGCAATGGATAGACGAACAAAGGGTCACCTTTGACAGTGGTGCTAGGGCAACCTTCGTCCAAGAAAGTAGGAGTAGTGCCAGGGATGAGAACACAGAGACTAACCAGCTTGAATACTTTGGCTGCATCCAAGACATCTTGAATATTAGCTTTAGAAAGTTTGATATTTTTATCTTTGATGTTAAGTGGTTCAAAGTTATTACCAACGGCCCTAATGCAACTGTGTGCAACGATAAAAGTGGATTGATTCAAGGGAACTGCAGGCGGGTGTAGATAGATGTGCGGAAAACATTCGTAATTCCGCAGCATTGTGAACGTGTTGTGTTCACAATACATTCACTATGGAGTGAAAATGATGAAAAAGATATGTCTAAACCGCGCTGACTCTATGTTGTTCAAGTTGCTCCACAAAGAAAGCAAGTGTGTAAAGGATTGCAAGTTGAGGTTAAAGAGCTTCAAGACAAAGTGCAGGGATAATCAATTATGTAAGTTTGGATTTTGAGATGGAGGTCAGTGGTGAGCAGATGCCTGAACCTAGAAATGAGCTTTCAAATACTAAAGTTGATATGGAGAGCGACGAAGAAGTGGAGTTTCATGACGAACATACAGAAGTACAGATTGAGATAGACATCTTTGGTACATCAACTCTCATAGAAGATGAGAGATTGACTACTAATTTTTGCTAGGAACGCTTTTGTAAAACTCTTCTAATTAATCTACAATACTAGATAGATTCATTGAGTTGTATTGTAGCTTCGTTTTTTTGTTATTTGCATAGCTTAAGTGTTTCTTTTGTAAACTAACGTATTGTATCTGTGTTATTTGTGTATTTGTAGCCATGGTCGATGACGACGATACATACTCTCCTAGTTTTATTTTTCCTGTCACTCTGGTCGGGATGTCATCCGAGCAGATGGGCTCCTTTTTGTCACAGTTCGCACTAGATCAGGTTAGTTACGCATAGAACCTTTGGGAAGCTGGTTCCTCTACACCTACTACAATCGCCCCTACGCTTAAGACTAGTGTGGCCCCTAGACCGATTGGCCCCACATCTCAGTCAAGTGTGCCCCCTACACCGGCGGATGGTTCATCTTCAAGACGAGGTACGCGGCGTTCTGGAAGTGGTGGTTGTTGTGGTAGCGGTTCTACATATGCGTCCACACCACCGAGAGAACGTCCACCACTCTCTTCAGTATTAGATAGTTCACCATTTGGCACATCACGTACACCTTGGGGATCACACGAGCATGATCCTAGCAATATGTATAGGAACAAAGATGGGGTTGTTGCGGCGGATAGGGTCAGAAAGACCATGCGACAGAGGAATCGACAACTCTATACAGTTTAGTTTGGCCATTCTATGATGGAGATTTAGGATAATCAAGATGATAAAAGAAAGAGTTACATCATTGATGTCATTCAAATAGAGTACAGGCCGACAGAGGGTACGATCCAATCTCAAATGACTTGATTTTGAGTGTGGAGATTGCGACAATGTCACATCGTTGGTCAGAGACTGGAGGAGGGAGAGGCCGTCGACTTGTGGCCCTTTTGACCCAGTTATAGAAGGAGGGAGAGGCTGTCAACTTGGAGGCATTACCATGAGGGTGACATCCTCCATATAAGTGTTTTTTTGTAGCTGTGGTACAATTGTACTCATTCATTGTATACATGTACAGTTTCACGCTTATGTTTATGGTTTTGCATTCCGTTTATGATTATGATTGTGGTATGACAATCAGGTTATGGTTATGGTTTTGCAATTATGGTATGGCACAAAGGTTATGGTTATGGTATGGCAAGGGGTTATGGTTATGGTTTGAAAATCAATATATGGTTATGGTTTTGCAATGATGGTATGGTAATCATGTTATGGTTAGGTTTGGCAATCAGGTTATGGTTATGGTTTTGTAATAATGGTATGGATGTTATGGTTAAGGTTATGGTATGGCAAGTGGGTTATGTATATAGTTTTGCGGTTTTCAAGTCATGTTTTAATAATGGCTATAAAATCTTCATGTCGTTGTACCTATGGTTTGGGAGTTGACGTTATGGTTATGCTTTTGGAAACTTGTCATGTTTAAGCTTTTGATTTTGTGATTTTGTTCTTATTACAATTTTACTTAATCTGTATACACTCGCTCTTTAGCGTCAAACTATAGGTGGAGTGTGGTTGCTTGTGCACTCTTTCTTTGGACACAGAGGGTTGTTTTCTGTTGCTGCAGTACATGCAGCATTAGTTCCCAACCGTCTCTGCCTAAAAAAACTTTGTAGGTTTTGCCGCCGGTATAGGTCTCAATATACGCGATGTTATAACCCTCGGAATAGGCGTCAGTAAGGAATTTTTCAATATCGATGCGTATTAGAGCGCGTATAACGACGTACATTTCATCACTTTTTTCAATAGTAGCCTTACCGATGCTTGTACTGATGATACGATACTGATATTCATTTCGATGCTTATTTCAAGGTTTTTTACTTTTAAAACAAGCTTTGAGTCGTCGATATCCGCGTTGATTTTTGTGTGGCGTGTTGTAATGACAATCTTACACTTCACTTTTGCATTTTATTTTAGATGTTTTGTAAGGTGTTTTTTGAAATGAATTAGGAGTGACACGTGGAGACCCTCTCCTTCCTTCAAAATTTTAAGCTGCTTCATATATGCTTCATATATACTATAGATATTCCAAAGGTCCATTCACCTTTTTGGATTAAAAAGTGTATTCATAGGAGTTTGATCCCACGATATGAGGTATTGATAAGAGATCCTTTTATTTAAAAACTTCATCAAAATTCATTTCACTATCTTGATTTATTATTTTTATATTTATTAAATTTATATTTTCTTATAGAAAAACAATAAAATAATTATTGTGTTCTAAATTTAAATTTTATTGTTTTTATTTTAGTTTTTTTTTTAATTTTGTTTTATTTCAAAATGTTGATATGTAATGTGCACCTTTCGCGTTATTTAACTTGGACGCTTTGTAATATATAAACCACTTGCCATTATATATGTATAATAGATAATACAATTTTATATTAAAACACAACAAAAATTTCATGTGATTATAAGCATGTATTTGAACTTACTCTCCCTCATCTCCCTTTAACTTAGCACGCCTTTGTGCGTCCTCACCTTGTTTTACATAACATTGGCCTTCTCTCATTGGAAGAGCTCTACTAAAAAGCTCTCCTAAATTTTCTAATGATGTATACGTACTTTCACATAAGCTTGCTACAAATAAAAGATGTTTCTCACCAAAGATTCACAACAAGCTTAAGAAGTGCCTACCCAACATCCTCCCCCCCTTTCCTTCCTTTCTATCTGCTTCTTCCTCCTTGTTGCTACCGAAGGTGACATCACCGAGATAGAGGAGTCCCACTCGTAGATAGTATAGATAAAGTAATCATGCTAAAATGAAACGGCAATGAGCATAGAAAAATAGAGCAGATGATCATGGAACTCATGGGCAGTGCCCATTGCCAAGGTTGCCATTACGCATGAGTCGTGCGGGCCCAGAAGTCTCAAGTAAAAACAAAAAGGGCCAAGAGGAAAATCGATGGCACGCTCCCCAGAAAATCTGCATAGGACCAAAAAATCTAGCCTGAGAGGGCCTACGAAGAGAAAAGGCTATGGTAACCTAGCCTGTCATGTCCCTCCTTCCCATCACCCCCTCATCAAACGGGGGGGTGGTACCTCCCCCTTTTCATGAGAACGTATGGAGATCTTCTAATCTCCTGCCGCATAGATCCCTGCTCAATCAGTATATCGGCCCTGCATTCCAAGAGTGTCCATCAAGCTTGTTCACCCAACAGCTATTCCAAAACCTCCTCCAGGGCCTAGCCGAACAAGTGCAAGAAGCTTGGAAGAAAGGAAATGTCCTCCCACAAGAGCCTCCCACTGCGGCATCAAGCTCGAATACGGTCCCTTCTTTTGATGTCCCCCATTGGCCATCCCCTGACGGTACCCCGGGCGTTCACCATGGAAACTGCGAAGGAGTGGCTGACGTCGATGATGGAGCTACTACTAGAGGTAAACCCTTAGTCATCCTTCCTGCAGCACAAGTTAGAAAAGTTGAAAAGGACCTAGAAAACAGGGCCCTCATCGGCCTTGTGGTGGGACCACGGCCACCGGTGGAACTGCTCCTAGCATGGGTTCGGAATCAATGGGGAAACAGGGGCTACGAGGTGGAAGCCATTCAATCCCTTCCCAAAAACCACTATCTCTTCATGTTCAAAACCCCGAAGATGGCTTTTGAAATCCTAAGTTCGGGACATTGGGTGCTCCAGTCCTCACCCATCTTCTTGTTCAAATGGTCTCGCAGCTTCAACCCTGAGAAATCGGCCCTCGAAAACTATCCTGTGTGGGTAACCTACCTCTCCATTTTCAGCATCACCTCCGTCAAATCGGGGGAATATTAGGCAAAGTCCTGGGGGGCAAGCCCCAAAGGGACTTCAACCCCTCATGGCACCCACAGATGCTCATAGAGTTGGACCTCTCAAAACCCCTTCCCGACTCGATGACAATAGCAACTGACAAAGGAGACTGCTGGGAACAACCCATTGTTTACAAGTACCTGCCAAATGCTTGCTTCAGCTGTGGGGGAACATGACATTTTGTTAGGAACTGCCCGGCTAAATCCACTCCGACGCCAGCCCCTAATCAACCTCCCCCTCCCCACAAGGAAGGGGCCAAGCACAAGCCCCCACAGAAACCTGAAGTTACTACTGCCCCTCCTGCTCCCCTATCTAGGGACTCTAGAGGAGGCACGAATAAATCAAGGAACCATAACAGGTTTGCTCTGCTAGCCGATATTCCTGACTGGGTGGAGTCGGAAGTCCCCGAATTAGAGTCAGACACCGAGGTGGAGGATATAGGGGCCACTCCAAAGGAGCAAGGCAAAGACGCCCTAGAGTAAGACAGTCAAATGCAAATTGAGGTAAGAAACAAGGTGTTGGACCTTAACCAAACCACCCAAGCCATCTTGCAGGCAGGTGACCCCTCCACTATGCCTATGGAAACTCATAAGCTCAACAAAAGGACACACGACTCAGTAGCAAAGACACCTACTAGGACCCTGCAGAACAAGGGAAAAAAAAAGACCAACAGATGAAGCTAATATCTTGAAATGTCAAGGGGATCACAGCCCCCAACAAAACAAAGAATCTTAACAAATGGCTCAAAGACCAAACTTGGGACATCTGTGCTCTTCAGGAAATCAAAGCTGAAGGAGAAGATCTCCTCAGAAGACTCAAGGAAATACACCCCGAGGTGACGTGGTACTCGTCTTCCCATAACAGGGGCTCAGGAGGGATTGCCATTGGTATCAAGAATCAGCTAGCCAACGGGATTTCAGCTAGTCGAAGCCACCACTATTGGTGCTCGGTCGAGCTTCCATCCCCCTTCAACTACGAGCTGGTCTCTATCTATGCTGGAGGCACCTCAGCTAACAGGGCACAGATCTGGGAAGAAATATCTACAATTCCAGGGCCGATTATCCTCCTAGGTGACTTCAACATGGTCGAGGCCAGGGAGGATAGATTTCTCAAGAAAGGGCAAACCCTCCAAGGTAACGAGAAAACAAAATGGGAAGCATGCAAAGGGAAACATGACCTTTGGGACTCTGGCACTAAGGGCTGCTTCACCTGGCAGAACTACAGCAAGGGTGAGCTTGCAAGGAAGGCTAGATTGGATAGGTGCTACTTCTCCCTCTCAACTGCCAATAGGTTCAACAGAGTCAAGTCCAAGCCCTCATTCACCACATGTGCCTCTGACCACTACCCACTGGTGATCACATGTGATGACAAGTCCTCCAAAATGAGGAACAGCTGGTTCCACACGGATCCCCATCTGTTTGCTCTCACAAAATTCCAGGCAAAAATGACAGAAATCTGGACCAGGGCCTTCACCAACAAAGACACCCCGGCTAAGAACTGAAACAAGGTCGTGAAAGATACTCAACACTTTCTCATTGCCACCAGAAAAGAAGCCACGCAAGCTAGAAGGGTAGGGGCAGAGGAAATGTATGTAGAACTGGGTCAGTTGGAAAATTCTCAAACCACGCCTTCTATCACTCAAAACAGAATCTCCTCCCTCAAAAATCAATTAAGAGTTGAGGAGGACAAGGCCTTGCAACATACCAAGCTCTTCTTCAAGGAATGGTGGGCATGCAAAGTAGATAGACCCTCAAAAGAAATGTTCAGAAGCCTCTGGAAAAAAAACACTAGAGATACGGTTCCCATTCTCAGCACCAACCAGGGGAAAGCCATTAATGAAGCACAGAACTTGGACTTCGTCAGGGGCCACTTTGAGAAACTTTTTAGCCCAAAGGAAGTCCTCACCGAGGAAGTTGCCAGAAGCAGGGAAACCATCTGGAAGTTCAGAAGGAAGGTCATCCCGCAGGAAGACCTCGCACTCCTCGACTCCCCTTTGAGCTTAGCTGACCTCAACATGGCCATAGAAGGACTAAAGCCCAACAAGACCCCTTGCCTTGATGGACTACCTGCTGAATTATTTCAGTGCTTTCAAAAACTCCTCACCCCATTTCTCCTGAGAGTTTGGGAAGAATCGGTGAAGTTCCAAGCCCTGCCCAACCTCCTAAATACAGGGGTGATCAAGTTGCTCCACAAAAGAGGGTCGAAGGAAGACCTCAACAATTGGAGGCCTTTGACCATGTTAACCGTTGGCTACAAGATATTCTCCAAGGCCATTGCCAACAGATTAACCACTCATCTCTTCAAATGGATTAATGAAGAACAGAAGGGATTTATAAAAGGGAGGCGGATACTAGAGGCTATCATTTCAATGTGGGAAGGAGTAGAGCATGCTGAAGAATCCAACCAAGATTTTGTCTTCATCAAAGTCGACTACGACAAGGCATATGACAGACTGGAGTGGTCCTTTATCCTGGATAGCTTGAGTCACATGGGATTTGGGACCAATCTAGTGAGCTTTTTCATAACCCTTTTCGGCAATGCCCATGCCAGGGTGGCCATCAATGGTATCCTTTCTGAGGCTTTCAGCCTCAACAGGTCAGTTAGACAAGGCTGGCCACTGGCTCCACTCCTATTTGTTGTTGTAGGGGGATGGCTTGAACTGTCTAGTCAAAGGCTGGATGTTGGACAACCTGATCAAGGGGGTCACCCTCCCCAATTCTCAAAAACAGCAATGTCTGTCTCAATTTGCAGATGACACTAACGGATTGGTAATAAATGAGACGTGTTCCTCAAGAACTTCTGGAATGCCATCTCCATCTTCTGCCTTGCTTCAGGCTCCAAAGTTAACCATGCAAAAACTGGAGTCAAAGCACTTCTTTCCCCCATTCCAAACTGGATGGCTGAACAGGGATGTAAAGTCATCCCAGAAGGGCAAATCTTGAGGCTGCTAGGCATCCCATTTGGGTTTGGGGTCTCTATGAAACAAAGATGGGACTGGGTTCTTGAAAAGTTCAGAGGGAAATTGAACAGGTGGTAGGGATTTCAAAGTAACCTTGCTGGAAGAGTGTTGGTAATCAACCACTTCATCACGACCTATCTTCTCTACTTCCTCAGCAGTTGGAGACCCCCTGATTCCCAACTCAAGGAAATCAGCAAGATATGCAGGAACTTCTTGTGGGCATGGGACCCCTTAAAAAAGGGGGGAGCAAAAGTCAAGTGGGAAATCTGCATACTACCCAAGACGTTGGGTGGATTGGGAGTCAGAAACATATGTGCTTGGGCTGACAAGTTAGCCATCAAAACCGTTATCAGAGCTCTAGAACAACCAGAAGCCGAATGGGCCTGCCTTCTTTTCAGGCACCTCAATAGGTTCCACATAAAAGGGCAAAAACTCTGGTGCCACCTCCCGTGGATCACAGTGTTCTTTGGAACACAAGAAATCACCCCCGTTGGGTCTACTCTCCTCACTTCTCTGTGACAAGCTTGGGAGAGAGGAAGGCCCAGGCTGGGCTTTAGCCAAGAGCACATAAAGGATCAGAGCATCGGAAAGGAGGAATCGATCTGGTGGACCAGAGAACCTATCCCTAATATCACCATCCATCAAGCCAGAACAGCCAGGAGAATTCACCTCAAAGGCTTTAGAGTATGGGAGGATCTGTGGTGCTTCACCAATCACTCCTGGCTCACCAATGATCAACTTATATCGACAGGCCTTCTCCAACCTTGGGAAATCCAATTGCTGGAAACCAGAATCCAACAGTTCCCGAGAAGCTTCCAATGGATCTTCGAAGCTGATGTCACCCCTTCAGCTAAATGCATTCGATGGAATGGAGGGATTACTCTTAACAACCCCCCAAATTTTATCTATGAGCCTATCCCTCCTCTCCACGCCACCCTCAACAGGAAGTGGGGAATGCAGCTCGCTAGAAAGCAATGGCTCTTCAAGTTTCAGTCGATATGGAACAAAAGTATTCAACCCAAATAGGCCGCCCTCCTGTGGCTCATCCTCCACAAAGCCGTGTGGCATGGACTGGGGCTAGAAGTCTACAAGCACATCAGGGAGATGGGATATGTAAACGGTGTAATCGGATGGTGGAAGACATTCCCCACCTCTTTCTCAACTGCCACTTCAACCCCCCCATTCTGGACCCACTAGTTAGCACCCTAGGGTACCAGATGGATTGGAAACAACTGCTTATAGGAGACTCTGTGGGCGTGCTGTCTGACTTTTGGAATAGATTTAGAGCTGAAATTTTGTGGATAATTTGGAAGCTTAGAAACTCTTTCATCTTTGTTCCTAACTTTAAGCTCCCCAGTGTGAAATCTTTGTATGCCGGGTGCTGCTCTGTGCAGGATGCCAACTTAAAGCTCGAGCAAATGAGGATTTACCGACAAAGAGTGGCCGTCCTGAGAGACTCCATTGACTGGTACACAAGAAGTAACGGCAACCTGCAGAGCCTCCTGGCTGACAACAACACTCTGGGCACCATCCACAATTGGGTTCAAGAAATGAGAGACGAAGTGGCTGAGCTGGCGATCAAATATGAAGAAGCGGTGACCTTCGCCAACAGGCTGCAGGACGAGATCGATTGACTGTAAAGGAAATTTGGCCCCTCTTTTTTGTAATGTTTCTTTGGTACCAAATGACAAAAGTATCGGTAGCTACCCCTTCCCTGTTTTTCAAGGGAACTTCTCCGCTGTATACTCCCTATTTACCCACTCCTTGGGTGAACAGATGTAACATTTTGTCTCTCTAATTAATGCAAAAGCGTATTTGGTAAAAACAAATCGATGGCACTAGTTGCGCTCCGCAATGTCCTCCCTATTTACCCACTCCTTGGGTGAACAGATGTAACATTTTGTCTCTCTAATTAATGCAAAAGCGTATTTGGTAAAAACAAATCGATGGCACTAGTTGCGCTCCGCAGTGTCCTCCCTATTTACCCACTCCTTGGGTGAACAGATGTAACATTTTGTCTCTCTAATTAATGCAAAAGCGTATTTGGTAAAAACAAATCGATGGCACTAGTTGCGCTCCGCAGTGTCCGCACTAGCCCAGCTCTCACGAGTCACGTCATCATCAACATTTGCACACGCATACGTCAGCCACATCCCGCCGCTTTTATGATCAGACTTTTGCGACGTCTCCTACAATACAATACATTACTCCAACTCAAATACTTTAGCTACTCCTGGCTCGCTAAGCTAGCACTGTACGCATCTCCTTTCCCTGGAAAGCCTGCTGAGATCCCACGCACGTTGACGTCCACTAGTGACTAGTGTTCTCCTTTCTGTTTCTCTCCAAAAGTGGACCCAATTACGGGCGCATGATTATGTGCAGTGCTTGACAATTCAGTCATTGATAGCTGTGCTACTTAGTTTAATTGCTCCACTATCTTGTTATCTATACATTGGAAGGCTTGTGTGGCTCTGCACTTTGCTGGGGCCCCGCCTATTGGGGAGTACTGAGCTGTTACTGCAGTTTATGTCTACAAAGTGCTGCAGGGTTTGGTGAGGCTGTCACTTTCCGTCAAAGTGCTGCAGGGTTTAGTTGGGCTGTCACTGTCCGTCACAGTGCATGCACTAAGGCCAGCCAATTGCGCAACAACACCTGTCGCCATTAGCTGCCCCGAGGCGTCCACGTTTTACACAGCGGTGTCTTTCGTGGCCCTTCATAGCAGTCCGACATGCAGAAGACCAACTGCTATATTATTGGGGCGGCGGGCCGGTTAATCGAGTCCAACATCCAGAAGGCCAACTTCTACTATCAGCCTACTGGGGTCGGTTCTGTGAGAGAGAGAGAGAGTAATAATCACTGAACTGCGCTTCAGTCTGTATATAACTTTACAAAGTGCTGCAGGGTTTGGTGAGGCTGTCACCGTCCGTCAAAGGCCAGCCAATTGCGCAGTAACACCTGTCGCCATCAGCTGCCGCAAGGCGTCCACGCTTCAGACAGCGGTGTCTTTGTTGGCCATTTTCAACATGATCCGTTGGGCAGGGGCGGCGGGTAACAAAAGACTCAGCTCTGGAACTCCCCTTGGATTGTCACGCTGATCGGTGGATGGTTGAAAATTGGTGTCGGCACTTCAGTTTGAAAATTGTCGTCAATACTTCAGTGGTGCATGTTCAAATGCGTGAGAGTAGCAAGTAGCGAGAAGTTTTTTTAAAGCCTAAATACCAAGAGTGGGACATGAGGTTCACTTGGTCTAGATCATTGGTGTAAGAGAGTTAGCAGCTTATACACGACGTTTAAAGCTTAAATGCAAAGAGTGGGTCAACGAGTTTGTAAAGCTCACTTCGTGTAGATCATTGGTGTAAGAATCAACCTTTGGAGAGGTAGTAGGTGCTACGATTTTTGTAAATGAAAAGAAGAGAAGAATCTACACGGATTATTTTCATGCGAATTTTAAGGACGTCGCCAATTGGAACGCGCGAAGAGAGAGAGAGAGAGAGAGAGAGAGAGAGAGAGAGAGAGAGAGAGAAGTGCTGAGGACGCCGCCACTTGCAACGCGCGGAGAGAGAGAGAGAGAGAGAGAGAGAGAGAGAGAGAGAGAGAGAGAGAGAGAGAGAAGTGCTTCATGTGCTTGCTGAGCTGAAGCGGGGGGACGTGCAGGAGGCAACTTTTTTTTCAATGTTGGGGTTAGCCTTCGCAGCACCATCACCTTAGTGGGGGGTTGGTTACAGAAGTCGGTACCATGTGTGACTATCTCCATCTGTGCAAGATCGATTCTGACATTCCCGTTTTAGAGAAAACAACTTAGATCAAAACCCTTGACGTAAGGAATCTTGAGAGGAGTCTCCTCAAAAAATGAATAAAATAGCAGTACAGCCAGTAGAGTATTAGAGTATGGGATACCCAATCCTAGAAAATGGGAAAATCGCTCATTAGTTGGAGGTAGAAAAGGGAAGGGAGAGAGGTAGATAGGAAAGTGAAGGGTAGGGGACAGGCCACGTGCGAGGCATGCCTCTCTCTTGCCCTTTTCATATCTCTCTCTCTCTCTCTCTCTCTCTCTCTCTCTCTCTCTCTCTCTCGTCTGTGTCGCCCACGACTGCAGCCTAAACTAAGGCCGCGTTCTTGACTTCGTAAGGCAGCCATGAACCCACTACAAGCTGTTTCCACTGCCAAACTCCGCGCTGCTTCATGAATGCAGATTGCTTCACCTGTTGCTTGCTCTCTCTCTCTCTCTCTCTCTCTCTCTCTCTCTCTCTTTGTGTGTGTGGGGGCAGCGCCACTGGAAGCCAGCGCAACCCTCTCTCTCACGCAGGTAGATCTCTCTCTCTCTCTCTCTCTCTCTCTCTCTCTCTCTCTCTCGCCATAGACAGTGAGGGCAGAGGCGATGAGGGGCAGCAGGCTGGATTGGACGAGCAGAGCGCCCTAGGGAGGAACTTTAGACGAGGGCGAGGAGAGGGGGAGAATCTTGCTAATGTTCGATTTTAATATCACCTATCCCAGTAGGATGTAGAGAGGTAGTAGTAGTATGTCGTACCCATTTTGAAAAAGGGTTTAATAACCCGAATCTTTCGAAATGCTCATTGCCGAGCTTGTCTCGCCGGCTGCCTTGCCTCTCTAGAAAATGATTCAGCCAGCGCGTTGGTTGAACGAGCAAGGCAGCCACAGTTGCGCACGACGCCAGGGGGCTACTACAGGGCAGCCACAGCAGTTGCGCGTGACGTCGGGGGCTACTTCCTGATTTTTTGTTAGATTTATTCAACGAAGCATGTAGCAGGCAAGCCAATTTCCTTCATGGCTTAGAGAAGCAATTGCTGTTGGTGGCCGCCTGCGTTCGAACCCTGCGATCTATCCCTTTTTCACAAGAACTTCAGACGAGATGAAGAGGTAATAACCTTCGTGTGGAGATGGGAATATTCTTAACTATTGAATAAGTCGAAGAACCTACAGTATATACGCTTGAAGAGTATATTAAAAGAAACGAAAAGCAGAATCAATGGGAGACGGTATTTGAAAAGCGAAATTAAGGTGTCTCTTATGCGAGCAGAAGCATTACATGAGGATGCAGCAGGAGCAGAGCTTCCTTCATCGTTGCAAGGAAAGTAGGAAGCCCACGCATGGCAGGTCTCCATGGGAGTGTGAGGAGAGCCGCGATCTGAGTCTGAAGGAGAGCGGGGTTTTTTTCTATATTTAAGTCGTTGCGTAGATGACACACAACTCGTTTGGATGGAGGGGTTAACTCATTCATCTTCTCGGAAAGCGGAAGCTCTCGAGTTCGACCCGCACTTTGAGAACTTAGATTATGTTTCCACTAGAGCAAGCAATAACGAAATCTTTACAAATTCTATGTTAAACTTCAAGTAGGGTACCCAATCATTGTTATTGTTTTATTATTGGGAATCAGGGAAGATCCACGCTGGCAATCAACGAAAATGGAAGCAGGCAAGCTCTCAAGCAAGTGGCAACTGACGGCGGAGGGAATGCGAGGCAGGCGGATGGCATCGTGTGAAGGCGACATCCAAGAGGGGCAAGTTGGCAGTTGCACCGAGGCAGAGGTCAACATGCCTTTTTTTAAATTTAAAGAATCCTTTCTGGTTGCAGTCGTGCATGCTTGCTCGCCTCATTATTGGGCTCTAACTAGGGCCGAAATGTTGGAGGTAGCGAGTTCGTGTCCTGAGTTTCCCTTTTGAAGGGTAGGCGTCTCCACGTAGGAGCCTAGGGGGTGAGCCTTAGGTTGAAGGTATGTGTGAAAGTAATGAATAAACTAACATCCGAGCCAGTAGTATCGAGTAGGGGGTACCAGCTAGATTTTTTTGAAAAAAATGTGAATCAATCAAGCTATCGCGAGACGGGTCTGAGATGTCGCACTAAGCAGCACTAAGGAGGGGAAAGAGCAGCAAGCGATGCGCATACTTTAGAGGTCGAGGGCCACCCGGGGAGGGGCGCAATGCTTGTGACGTAGATTTTCATCTTACAGCTGATCTCGTGGAGCTTTTTTTTAAATTTTACTTTTGGCCACTACTCACATCTCCCTGTGTTGGGGCATATGGTTACAAGAGTGCTAAAAGTGGTTACACAAGTAGAAGGTTTGAGTTTGAATATGTTGTAACCCTTTTGTAGAGCTAATGGGGCTAGAATACTAGCGATCAGGCCTCCGAGGATGGTCGAATGGGATTTTGATGGAGGAATCTAGAGTAGAAATTAATATAATAAGCGTCGAGCTAGTAGTACCAGTATTCCTAATTCAAAGATTTCCTTTATAACAACAAAAACAATGCGCTAATCTATAACATATAGCAAACGCAATGACGAAGAACGTAGATTTACAATAGTATTAGCTAGGAAGGACGAATACAACATTAAGAGAGAGAGAGAGAGAGAGAGAGAGAGAGAGAGCAAGGACACTTTAAAGAGAAGAAAATGCTAACGAAAAAATAAAAGAGAAGAGAAACACCTCTTTATATGGACACAAAAGGTCTTTTATACTTTCTACCTTCATATGTCTTTTTACTTTCCACCTTGATATGTCTTTTGATTTCCTAAACTCACTCTTCACTTATGCACTTAATATGTTTGAAAATAATTTTTAATTTTGTGAGATTGGAAAGACCTAATAGAAGAGCCAGTATGTCCCTACGATTTGGAAAAAGCATTGAGATTCTATGTGCCCTTAGAGATAAAAATGTCAGCCTCATGACTGACTCTCTCTCTCTCTCTCTACATGCATGGTACTTTTGTGTCCATTGGCGACTCAACGGAAAATCTGGATCCCCTATTCTTGTTTCTCTAAATTTGAAGAAAAAACATGTCATCTTAGTACGCCAAAAGCTAGCATGGGCGAGAGACACTACAAGAGGTACTTCACATTAGCGACGCTCGCAGTGCGACGCTCAAAAGTGAAAATCCACGGCGTCACTATGAGCGTCATGACCTATAGACATTGCTATTTTCTTTGTTACATAGCAATGCCTATAGCGACGCTCATAGCGACGCCTACATGTGTACTCTCACCCTCTCCTCTCTCTCATGTTCCCTTCCCCTCTTCTCTCTCTCTCACACACACACACACACACACACACACACACACACACACATTGTGTATTTGAAAGAGAGAGAGAGAGAGAGAGAGAGAGAGAGAGAGAGAGAGAGAGGAGAAAACAAAGAGAAAGAGAAAGAGGGAGAGAGAAAGAGAGAGGGAAAAAAAAAAATCAAAGAGAGAGAGAGGGGGAGAAGACGAAAAGAGAGAGGTAAGGGGAGAAAACAAAGAGAGAGAGAGAGAGAGAGAGAGAGAGAGAGAGAGAGAGAGATAGATAGATAAAAAAGTAAAAAAAATATGAAATAAAATGTTATATTAAGGTTTAGAGTTAAATTAGATTTAAAATTACATTTAATGAAAATTAGGTTCGATTAAGATCTAAGATTAATTAGTTAGATTACATTTAACTTATATTTAAAATTTATGCTAAATTTGAAATTAGGTTAGACTTAAGATTAGGTTAAAATTTAAATTAGATTTAAGATTTGGTTAGATTACATTTGGATTTATGTTTAGGTTGAGTTTAAGATTATGTTAGATTTAAATTTACACTATATTAAGATTAGGTTAGATTTAAAATTAGCTAGGTTAGATCTAAGTTACATTACATTTAGCTTTACGATTTAAGATTAGATTAGATTTAGGTTTACGTTGCGTTTAAGATTAGAGTAAATTTAGATTTAAGATTAAGACAAGATTTAAGATTAGCTAGATTAAATTTAGATTTAAATTAGATTATATTTAGGTTTATGTTAGATTTAAGATTAGATTAGATTTATATTTATTTTGAGTTTAAGATTAGATTAGATCTAGATTTATGTTCAATTTAAGATTAGATTAGATTTAGGTTAGATTTAAGGACATGTCAATGAAGGCTTTGCCCAAAGAGCAAACACTAGCTACACATCAATATGTATATTTCCATCAGAATTTGAAACGTATTAACTCACACACTAACCATATTCAATTAGCCACAAATCACCATATGTTCAATTAGGTTAGATTTAAGATTAGATTTTGGATTTAATTTTTATATTAAAGTCTACTTTCGGGATAACGAAAAAAAATTAGAGTTAGGCGAACGGTGATCCCTCTCTTCTTCTTTACGGATGCGACCTTAAGTTGGAAAGCTTTCAACGGCATGGTACTCAGATTGGAGGCCAACATGTAATGTGCTAAGTAATCCCTCAAACAAAGATCTTCTATGAAGAGATGTTAAGATACTGTGAATTGCCATAGCTAGAGAAGAGGCAAAGGGGTTTTGTCCACTACATGCACTATGATGTAGACATGCATGGGTGTGTAGATTTCTCGTACCCAGAAATATAGGCATTGACCAATAAAGACGAGATTATAATCCGGTGGTTCTGATCTCGTGGATCTCTAGAACGAGGTGTGCGGAGATTGGACATGACTAGAGAATGTGAGGTAGTTTACAGTGTTAACAAAGAGAGAGAGAGAGAGAGAGAGAGAGAGAGAGAGAGAGAGAGAGAGAGAGAGAGAGAGAGAGAGATAAAAGATGCAGGATGCCAATAGAAGATTAAATTTATGTCCAGGTTATAAGGTATTTACATTAGAGAGAGAGAGAGAGAGAGATAAAAGACGAAGGATGCCAATAGAAGATTAAATTTATGTCCAGGTTATATGGTTTTTACATTCATTATGAGTAGTGACGAGGATGTGGGTCCGTCCAATCGAAACACCTATCTCTCAACAAGGATCTTATGTCCTTGTAATCAATGGAAGTATGTTGTGCAAAGGACAAGACACGTTTCTTTGCAGCACATTCACAAATTTGGCGAGTTTTATCCATCTGGGTGAAAGCATGTTAACGTGTCGCGCTTTTTGTGCTAGTTAGCAGGTTTTAAAAAAGTTGGGCGTCCGGTAAATTTTTTACAATTCGTATCAAAATTTATCGGAGGTTGTACATTTGGATTCCTTGTTTCAAGAGCTTTCTAACAATATATCATATGTCATAGATCTTGGAGATGTAGCTCATGTTATTGTACTAGTTAGCATATGTCAAAATTGTGCTAGTTAGCATTGTCCGGGACACCAAAAAGCATGACAAGTTAACATGCTTATAGCCATCTATTATAGATCGATTTGTTGCCAATTATAACTCGTTGGACTCTGACGTTGGCCAACAGGTAGCAATCTTGCAACCCAGTAGACGTGTTTGCAGGCACTTTGGCCAAGCAGTATATGTGAGGCCACAAGATGTAGCCTTTGACATCTCGGAGGATAATCATGCAGACCACATTGCCAATGAGGTAATGTTTGAGCCCGAGATCGATGAAATGAACAAGACAATCATGGATTCAGAAAGGCTTATCTATGATGATATGAAAAGTGAAGCCAATATGCCATTGTATGATGGAGCACACGTGTCTAGATTGAAGGCGATATGCCATTGTATGATGGACCGGCCTAAGAGACACTTTCGCTACCATCAATTAAGTTCACCCGTTATGCTCACAAATTAATCTGTCAAAATTGCTTCACCTAATTTTCCTAATTCCGCTCCTCTCAAATTTCATAGGCCATCTCAATTACAGAGAAAGAGTTAGAATCGAGGGAGAGCGAGAGACTACGGAGAGAGATTCTAGGGAGAGTGGTGGCCGGCCAATAGGATAAAAACAAGGGGAATAAGGGATGGGAGAGTGAGGTCCACGAGGTGTGGATGAGAGGAGAGAGGGAGAGGGTGATAATATGACGGCCTGCCGGGAGGGGGGTATGGACAAGTGAGGAGAGGTAAGAGAGAGAGAAGATTCAGTTAATATGAATAATGGAAGCTGGGAGAGAGAGAGACTTTTATAAAGCTTGGCGGCCTGCCAGAGGGAGAAAGAGAGTGTGATATTTTATGCGTCCTGCAGGGCTTGGTAAGAGAGAGAGAGAGAGAGAGAGAGAGAGAGAGGGGGGGGGGGGGGGGGGGGGGGGGGGGGGAAATAAAAGATAAGAGGGAATGTGTGTGGTGCCAAAAGGAGGCGCGGCATTCTACTTCACGCGCATGGGTTGGTGGCCATAATAATAATTAAAAAATGCATTTTTTTGTTGTTTCGTTACCTCCAGCTTCCCGGATAGGTTGATTTTTGCGGTTTCGATCTCGAAAACTCGGCCAACTTCAGCTTCTTTAGCCGTGCTAGAGGGCGGTGTGACTAATCCAGTATCACCACCCTTTGGTCATACATGCCTCTGGTTGAGACCGTAGCTGCAGAAAATCTTTGAGAGTCTTTAAAAACCTCTCTAAGAAGAACATCCATTGTGCGTGCACTACTCCACATATAGCGATCTCCTCCACCATGTGAACCAAGAGGTGGATTTGACTAAGAAGGACCGATTGAGGAAATGCACCCTCAATGGCACACAAAATTTTCTTTGCAAGTATTTGAGCAACACGGATAACGTCTATTTCATTTTCCTTGGAGCTCACACATTTGCAAGAAAACACATAAGGATACACCAAGTGCTAGGTGAGATTATTGTGTACATAAAAGAAGTGTAGTTGAGTGGAGTCTTGTGGTGTATCTTACTAGCTCTCCAAGTTTGAAAATAGCATCCCTGATTTTCTTGTCTCGACATATACACATATTCACCGACAGAATGAACTACAATGTAAATTAGGGGAAGGGATAGTGAGAGAAAGTCATACACACAAACTATAGATAGAATAGAGAGAGGGACATTACCTGAAGTATCTTGTGCCAACCATGGGACTTCAACCAATACAATTTAATGCTTCCACCCTTCTTCGCTTTTGTGAAATCTCCCTTTATCAATTTCATTTATCCTGTTGGTGTGCAAATAGAAGCAATGATACCCTTCACTTTATCTGATTCTTCTTTGGCTAGCATCCATGGTGATTTACGAAGCACAATCTTCCTGACATGGAGTAGTAGAGGCAAGGAGACATTTCAAAAGCCTCAAATCCTCCCTTGCACCCAAAGAGTCCTTCTTGGTCCCATAGTGTTGGGGCTACATTCTTGAATATATGCATGGGATCCAAGAGGTGTTGTATTTTTAAGTCCTTCCAATATGGAAGCCTTAAAAATACAGAATACATTGACATACCTTTTGGTGGAGGACATGAAGCCGGATTGTTGTCGTAGAGCTCTTTCCAAATGGTTTTCCAATCTGCCATCGTGAGCTTTGGAGGTGTCTTCCCATTGTTGGATCCTTGTGCTTGCAATGACATTGGGGTAAGAAATGATGGTAATTGTTTGGATATATTACTTGCGCAAGTCATCGGGCCTCTCTGTCACCAATGATGGCCCGCAAGTAGGACATCCATTATGAGCCGATGTAGATAACCCTGCATACATATCATATCGTTAGAGAGATAGAGGGTTGGAGGGGGAGAGAGAGAGAGAGAGGAGAAAGAATCTACCAGAAATCTCTCCAAGCCCAAGATAGTCGTGCATAGTCCACATAAGGATTCCACTCACAATGGCTTCTACCCCCCTTTGCAACTGATACATCTACAACAGGAATGCCTCTCCACCATAACTCCTCCAACTCCTTGATGGGGGACTCAAGGTAGACATCAATATTTGACACTTTTTACCTCCTTGGCACAAGCATTAAGGAAAGAAGTATATTTCCCTTCTTGGTTGTCTCCCATGGTGGAATATTATAGTTGACGATCACCACATGCCAAGTGCTCCATGAAGTAGACTTAGTGCGAAGGGGTTGACACCATCACTTTCTAATCCAAGCCTTGAGTGTCGAGGCTCCAACCCAAACTCTGGTCAATGAGTTTAATGTGCCTCCATGCAGGTGAATCAAAAGGGACACGCATCATTCCATCATTTGAGCATTGGTTGGTGTGCCACGCGAGAAGCTCCACAATAGACTTTCTTTTAAACATGTGTTGAATGCGAGGAATTAAAGGAAAATGTCTCAATACCTTGCAGGGTAGGTGTGATCCGCTCACTCGGGTGTTGTATCATGCTTCCTTCCACACGAGACATGAGGTAGTATGTGCGTGCTCATTGCGGTATAGCATGCAATCGTTGATGCATGCATGGATGCGCTCATACTCCATTCCAAGTGAAATGACATACAATCTAGCTCATCGACAATCTGTAGGCATGTGGTGATCTTTTGCTAACAATTTTCCCATCAAACTACACCAAACAGGTGAATTAATACAATATATTGCAAGGAGGCGATAGCATAAAGTGAAAGAGATGTATAAAAAGTCATATTTCAAACTTATCCCAGGATTGCATACACACTTGCATTGCTCCAACAAAATTTATCTTTCAAGTTGAGGACTTCAACGATGCCTGGAGCACCAAGGACTGTGCATCATCATAAAGAGGTGTTTGGGTACTCGCCATCAATCTGTCCTCTGTTTTTGCCGTTGCCCGTTGAGTGCATGGCTGGCAATCCTCCTCGCACACGGCATGTTCATAAGCCAATAAGTCATCACACATGTCAAACATTGTCTCACCTCTGCATCAAAGTGCAAATGAGAGGGGAAAGGAGTTGTCAAAGTAGAGCTAATGGAAGGATCACCATGCGGTACACCCAATTCATCCAATAGCTCTTGCCTCTGTCGTTTGGCTCTGTGCGCCAGCGCACCATCATCGAGCACAAACCAATGGAGCACCTCCTCAAGTGAGGGGTAAGTGGTGCTCTCATCTCTCTGAGTGCTTTTTCGAGGATGCCAAAGCCCTTCGTTCTCCACGTACTCCAATGCAATGCGTTTCAAGTGAGGGATTTTCATTTTGCACTTGACGCAAGGACAATGGAGTTTTTCCTTGATCCATTGATCACGTTCAGGCCCTTTAGGGGAGCCACATCATCCCAATCAACATTGTGCAAATGTTTTTTTATTTAGTCATATGTGCCCTAAAACATAAACAATTAATTAAAAAAATACATATATTTCCAAAAAAGACTATATAGTCAAAGAGAAATTTTTTATTTAGTCATATGTGCCCTAAAAAATAGATATATTTCAATAAAAAATTTGACTATACAATCAAAGGGAATAAAGTGCAATGAGTACCTTTGAAAACAAAATAAAGTACAATCGACGTGCACACTAAATGGGTTAATTTTTTAATCACAAATATCTAAATGTACTCAAAAGATATATAGAAGTACTAAAAAAGTTAAGTAATAAAAATTTAAAGTCTTTATCAAAGAACTCAAAAGGCTAAAAAGAAAATTATTGGTATCTAAGGGTAGAGGGAGTGGTTTGTACCCCCTCACCGTAAACCCCCCCAAACCTCGGATATGTTTGTATCCATTGAAATGATGTGGCGCGGTAATAGTGGCGGTAATATTCACAATAATGGTTGCGGTAATGTCCACGATAATGATCGCGGTAATCCCTAGCGGCTAAAAAAAGAAAAAGGACAGAGTATGCCATGTTTTTGCGACATACCCTTCCTTCTTCCTCTTCTCCATCACACCTGCTTCAAGCTCCCTCCCCCCTCCTACACCTCCCTCACCCTCTCTCTCTCTCTCTCTCTCTCTCTCTCTCCCCCCTCCTACACCTACCACACACTCACTGTCTCTCTCCCACAAACACAACAACACGCGCGCACACGCACACACACATTCGATTCAAAGAGGAGCTTTTGCGATGTTTTCATGGAAGGGGGTTTATTGTGTTTGTCTTTGGAAGATCAACCTAGCGGGCAACCTTTCTACAATCTAAGGTAATCACTAAACAACCCCCCCCCCCCTTTCCCCCCTCCCCCTCTCCCTAATGTGAAAGGACATGGGGACTGAACATGCTCATCACCATCCAGCCATGCCCTATATAGTCCCTTGGCCTTCTAAAGATAGGGACCCCCTTGACTACATGTCGGTTCAATGAAATCAAGAGTAACATCGTGATTTTTCACATTGTTGTCCTTTTGGAACCATCTAGTGTGTAGACTCCCTTTAGAATGCACATGAGCATACTTAAACGAGTTATCACAACAAAGATGTACCTGAAAGAGTACCGCTTTTCACTTTCCGTGAAAGTAACTTGCTGACATAACTCATCAGCCAAGTATAGGTCCTTGAATTGTTCTCAAATTGCATCAGTAAACAACCCCACCATAACTAGTGTTCAAAGTTGAGAACCTGATTTAAACATGAAGAGACTAAATCTAGTCGCAAATATGCTTATTGGAAGTAAGTAAACTCCAAGTAGAACAATAAATGCTTATTTATTGGAGCGCTTGGTGCTAATGTACACACTTTGCATATCCTTTAGCCCAAGATTACACTTTGTAATCTGCCTATCCCCTTGATAACTGACAGTACTGAGGTATGGTTCCCCCACAGTTTATAGACAGTCTTCCCAGATAACTGGTAAGCGGGGAATCACAATAGCGTATAACATTATTGAGGAATCAACAATGTTCGGAATAACCGTCATGGTTAACTTGAAAAATCCACAAACACCCAAAATGAGCCATGACCTCTATTGGTGATTAGTAGACTCAAAAGTAATCTCATAGAGATACTACACATAGAGTGCAAAATGCTTCATAAGGAACAACTTGATGAATACACATACCCTTCCAAATCAGCCTTTGCTAAACACTAGGGCCCATAACACCTAGTGTGCATGCATTTAGCAAAAACATATCGAACTTGTATATCCATGATCAATCCTTGCCAATACTTATGGCAAATGTGATGCGCTAGCACACATTAAAGAGGAATGGAAATAGTTCTAAAAAGAAACTAAATACTTTTAGTTGCAATCATTTGCAAGCCTTGATGAAACGTCTGAACCATAATAGAAGGTGCAACAGTGATCACTTCTAGGTACAAACAATGAAACTTTTTCATTAACAACTCATAGCCTTGCTATATGTAAAAAAACCATCTGTAATATTGTTTAGCAGCACTTGTGTCTTAACAAGTCATTCTAAGTATCCGAAAATTTCTTGCCACCGAAACTGCTCCTGATACCTCGTGCTGAAAATGGTCTAGAAAACAGATGAGACCAGCACCTAGGGACCTTGTCGTGACACATACTTGAAATAATGGCGCCAGTGTCAGTCCCAGAGACTCATATTCGCCACATGTGGAATATGTCTCAACGAAAGATGTCTAACAAAAAGAACATCCTACAAGTACAAGATGTACTTTTGTGTGGAGGTAACTGAAAATACTCTACGACGGGAGTGAAAGGGACACTCATTTTGCACCACACTGGCTAAACCAAACTCCTTGAGTTCCTAGACCATGTTGTATCCCATGTGACCACATGTGCCAAATTGAACCCTACTAGTAGGTTCGTAACAACATAAAGCTGAAAGATAGATTGGACACTTGGGCCAAAAATACTTTGTGCTGACATGCCCTTGGCATGGCTTTGTAACATTCAAGCATACTTAGACGTCTTGAAAAACCAAGCAAAGCATACTAAAAATGGAATAACACCAAATCAATAGATGCATACTTGGAGATTTGAACGTAATGTTCACTTACCCGTATTCAAATGGAGAGGAGCATGTCCCCTACCTGAAAAAACAAACACTAGTACACTGGGAACCCTGGGTGTTGCCTTTGCAATCCAAGCCCTTGGATTAGAATGTACGTAGTCAAACGCCTTGGTAAGACCCATTGTAGAACTGCGCAACTAGCAGGTAACCGTAACCAACCGTGTATAGAATGATGATAATCAACGTAAAAAGTTGAATTTGTCCGCTATCCCATGGTAGATTACTGGCTTCTTTCCTTGAAAGTAGAATTGGGATAGATCAACTATGATCCTCAAGGCCTATGGGGAGATGTAGAAATCACCCGCCAGGTCTTACTCCAAAACAGTGATGCCATAGACACTCGTAGTGCTATAGAGAGAGCAAGAAATCCACACAAGTAAGATGCCTAGCTCGTGTCAACAGCCATACTGTCTTAATTGTTTGCTGCCTCTAGACTCCATGGTATAGATCAGCTGATGTAAGTGCAAGAGTGTCAAAAACTCAACTTGAGCATTGCTCTAGAAACATATAGGGCAAAAATGACACCCTAATCCTCCTAAATAACAAGACTCTTGCTCTTCCATTAACATCGATATGTTTGATGTGTACTCCACTGGGCAAATCTATTCGATCCTAAGAACAATCACCCAAGGAATGCCACTAGTTGGGTCTTACCCAAGATTTTACAATGGCTTTTAGCTAGCTTGTGTGTGGCTCCTAGCTCTTACGGCCATTAGTGTTCAATCAATAAACCGATGAAAACTAATGTGAATGGCATCTTGGCCCATTTCTAGCTGAGAGTTAGAGCATCTTGGCTCATGCTGATTCCCAAACAAAATATGTATGAAAAGCTTCTTAGAAATTTTTCATTATTCTTGAGAGAATAAGAAAAAGAGAGAGAAGAAAACCATGCTGGGCTAAGGAACTTTCCTTAATATTGTAGAGGGTGTGCCCAAAATGTATTCTCTTAGACATCTTATGCCGGAATTGCAGCTTATCCTATAAGCATACCACAATCTGTCTATATGAAACTCTCGTCGAGAGAGGCAACAAAAAAAAAAACGTCAAATCTTTACCGTCTACCGTGTATGGGTCGTGACTATATGAGGGTGACTGGAATAGGGCACCTTGCCAGTGAATCTAGTCAAAGTTTTAGGTTCTTTTTAGTGTTGTTGAGTGTTGATAGCAACCAACAATCATATTAAAAAATCCATCCGTAGTCTGTCCTTGACAAAGTTGCGAGTGTTTTAGTGGAAGCGTAATCTTTGAAGTGGTGGAATTTATGCCACCTAGTTAGCATGCCTTGCACACAGATTTTGAAGCGCTTGGCGAAAATGATGGCCTCAAGCATGAGAATGAAAACCAAAAGTGCCATGCATAGTTGAGACTGGTAGGGATTCTGTCAGCTGATATTTCCTATTTTGCCAGTTCCCTGAAGCCGTGCTTCCTAAAAAATTTCCAAAGCACTTTGATTTGCACAATGACAGTAATTGCAAAGTAAAGTGAAAACATGAAAACAAACAAGAAAACTTAAACTTGTCTAACCTGGGCGTTTCTGTAACCAGTTGGCCCGATATTCCGTGGAAGAAAACTCTCTTAAAAATGACGCATAGCCATATCTGTTGCACGTATATGATACATGTTTGGATCTGTATTCTATATCATATACGCCCATCTGTTTCTCATGAAATAACCGTCTGGCATATTGTCAAGTCCGTCTCAAGTTTGTATGCTTATAGCAGAGTCCAAACATGGAAGTCTTGCCTCGTACTTTTTAGTAGACCCACTGCTTGGCATGATTACGGAGAGAAATCCATGTTCCAGTGAAAACAAGCCCTAACAATTTGCTTGACAGCTTCCTGAAATGGTCGTTAATGGTTGGTCCTATCTAGAACCTGCTGCCTCCTGTATCAAGATTAGCAACAGACCGTGCTGATCTCCTGGAGATTCTCTAGCACTACCATGCCCGAACCTGTGTGAGGCATGGACAGAAGCCTTGTTGTGAAACGAGATCATGTCTTACTCAAGCCTTGCTTGATTTTGGTCGTCAAACCATTCATTGGTCTTCGGACAACCAAAGTTTGCTATACACAACCCTTGGAATGATCCAACTGTGCAAGGTTTTTATGCCTCGGATAAGTCATGCGTGCAAGAAAATCTGATAACAACATGGTGCGCACAAGCCTTGCTCGTGTCTTGATGCAACATGTTCTTGAGGAAAACAAAGCGGTATTGAAATCTTTTATTGACTTCCTATTGTTTACCTGCTAAATGCCTTCGAGAAATTTGTTGTATCGGCCACAGTGCCTGCGTTTTCGAGCATCATTGAACCTTGAACCATGTTCAATCTTGAGGCAAAGCCTTGCTCAAAATGCAAATGCTCCAAACTTCACAAGCCGTGCTTGTGTTTGGAGTGTTGAAGTTGCAGTCACAAGAATTGTCCAAGACATGCAGTGCATGCTTGCTTGTGTCACAAAAGCTGGTAGGACAAAAGCACCTTATGCTTGCCGTCTTAGTAATCCCGCGAATCGACATGCTATGCTACCAATATATTGCATGTGGCATGACCATGCATGCCAAGCGTGTTGCAGCCATAGCAATTTCTTGCACTGCATAATTGTATCTAATCAAGTAAGAAAAGCGAACAAAATATGCATACCATGTCTATGATTTGTGTATAGATTGCCTCCCGAAATCTAGAAGATTTCTTGCCACATGACTCTCATCAGAATTCCTGATTGCATGTTATTGACAGCTTCTAAAGACGAGGTTGAGTCCATGGTCATGATGTCCTGACATCATGCCGATGGCCTTGCAAAACGGAGTTAGCCATCGAATTCATGATGTATTTGACACATTGCAGCCTAGCAGGTCTCTGAAAAAATTCTGCAGAAAACTGTCAAACGCCGCGATGCATTGCTATGGAAGGTGTGCAGCCGTACCCGGCGAATTCGCTCCACATACCCTTTAGAATACATATGTACTTGAAGGGGTGTGTGCCGGTGGTGGGCACACACCCTTAACCAATTAAAGGTGCCCAAAACCTTGGATGGAAGGTGTGAAAACACCTTCCTCTGTAGCGATGGCGGATCATCAATAGCGTCGTCTTGAGAAATTTACTTGCGATACCGCTTGGAATGGTCCTATGCACTCGGGCAAGAAACGAGAGGTGTCTAGTTTTGCAAGGCGAACCTATTTGGTTCTACTCTAGCCTCGTTTGGCCCTGGTGACTGCTGCGGTCTTTGCTCGGTAAGAAGAAATACCTGCACTGCTATCGGCTCCATCGTCCTCCATGCAAGCAGCTTTTCATGCCATGCAAGCTTTGTAAAGAATGAGGATGCAAGAGAGATACACAAGACAAGCACAAAGCACACAGAGATGGAAAGCTGCTTCTTCTTCTTCACAGAAAAGAGAGTACAAAATGACTAAGTGCTAAAGCTGAAAAGTAGCACATATGTACATGCGGTCACTAAGTGTGAACTCGCTAGAAGCGTACTAGGCTGGCACTATAAGTGTAGTCCAGCTGTAGAATCACTGGCAGAGAACCTCTGTGTCGGTCACCTAACACGCCAGTGAGTAAATGCCGTAAGCGGCCAAGACCCGTAGTGGATGCCAGCTCAAGGTGTAGAGCTCGACATCTCAACACTCCCCCTCGAGCTCTGCATGTTGCAGAGTCCAAGCATAGTCCGGAAACGTAGAAGCTTCTCAGCTCCGAGGGCCTTGGTAAAGATATCCGCTATCTGCTCCTCTGTGCTGACGTAGACCAAGTCGATGTCGCCCGCCAACACTCGCTCTCGAACGTAGTGGTAATGGACCTCTATGTGTTTGGTCCTAGCATGGAACACTGGGTTCCTAGCCAACGGCATGCTGCTAAGGTTGTCACAATGAATGAAAATCTGCTGGTCCACTTGCACTCCCAAGTCCTCAAGTAATGTGTGTAGCCAAGCTACCTCGCACGCCGCAACTGCTGCACCTCTGTACTCGGCCTCTGTGCTCGATAAAGCAACCGTAGGCTGCTTTTTGCTGCTCCAAGTAACAGCAGCACTCCCAAAAGAGAACATGAAGCCACTCGTAGATCTCCTATCAACAATGCTACCTGCCCAATCTGCATCTGTATACCCATACAATGCTAATGGTGCATCTACTGCATAGAACAATGCGTAGTCAAGAGTCCCTTGCACATACCTAAGTGTGCGTCGTACTCCATCCAAATGTGGCTTCCTCGGAAGCTGCATGAACTGACTCTCCAAGCCTACTGTGTAGCTCAAGTCTGGCCTAGTGATAGTCAAGTAGATTAGACTACCCACCATCTTCCTGTACATATTGACATCCTCAACAACATCACCCTTCTCTGCACTCAGCTTTGCATTCACATCCAAGGGAATAGAAATTGGCTTGCAATCAGCCATACCATACTTTGACAACATGTCCAAAGCATATTGTCTCTGTGATAGCCATACACCCTCTGGAGTCCTGATCACCTCAATGCCAAGAAAGTAGCACAACTCGCCTAAACCTTTCATTTCAAACTCCTGTTTGAGAAGACCCTTCACATGGTCAATCTCCATAGCATTGTCACCAACAATAATAAGGTCATCTACATATATGGTAATGACCACAATCCCCAAATCACTCTCACGTACATAGAGTGAATGATCAGCATGAGCTCTCCTAAAACCAATACTGACAAGATACTTGGAAATCCTGTCATACCATGCTCTAGAGCCCTGCTTCAAACCATACAAAGCTTTGAGAAGTCTGCATACATAATCTGGGTAACCTGGATCAACATAACCAGGTGGCTGATCCATATACACTTCCTCTTGCAACTCACCATTCAAGAAGGCATTCTTTACATCCATTTGATGCATAATCCATCCTCTAGATGCAGCCACTGCTATGACAGCTCTCACAGTCGTCATCTTTGCCACTGGAGCAAAGGTCTCCTCATAGTCTATGCCATACGTCTGTGCATAACCCTTTGCGACCAGCCTTGCCTTGTGACGCTCAATGTTACCATCAGTCTTATGCTTGGTTTTATACACCCATTTACAACCAATATCTTTCTTGCCACTTGGCAATGGCACCAACTCCCATGTGTCGTTTGCTTCCAATGCAACCATCTCTTCATTCATTGCATCATCCCAATGCACATTTCCAACTACATCCTCAAAACATGTGGGCTCCATATCCTGTATCACCTTAGCCATGTAGGCTTGGTGATGCGCTAGATACCCATCAAGTCAATTTCTGAACTGGATTTCTGGCTCTATTAGATCTGCGCGGTCCTGGGTCACTCCTTTGCCCTCTAGCATCTTCTTGTACTTTCCTTACACCAGGTGTCCTAACAGCCGGAATTCCAAATTCCTCATCAAGACTTTGTTCAGAACCATCTGCATCCATGTCTACATGTGAAAAACCTGATGATGCATCAGCCATAAAGGGAGGTTCATCAACCTTTTCCTTTCCTTTTCGTGATACATTCCCTGTACCTGTTGGTGGAGTAACCTGCGTACGTAGTCTACCATTCCATGGTTTCTCAACAGAGCCACGAGAAGAGGACTCTTGTGGTCCACTCAAAACCTGTGACTGTGGCCTCACATTTTGTACAACCACATCATCTTTTACATCAGCCCCAATAGTGCCATGTGCATTACTGTACCAGCTGCTCATCTCATCAAAGACTACATCTCTTCTCACTCGTAATTCTTGTGTAGTAGGATTGTAGCACCTGTACCCTTTTTGTTCAAGGGAATATCCCACAAGAATACATTTCTCTGCTTTAGGATCCAATTTCCTACGCAACTCATTTGGTACATGCACGTAAGCTATGCAGCCAAACACTTTCAAGTGTGCCAAATCAGGCTTTGTACCTGTAAACTTTTCCTCAGGTGTTACATCATGCACCGCAGTTGTAGGTGTCCTGTTCATAATGTACACAGCTGTATTTACGGCTTCAGCCCAGAAATGATGAGGCACGTTCTTCTCATTCATCAATGCACGTGCAACCTCTGCAATGTGCCTGTTTTTCCTTTCTGCGACCCCATTCTATTGTGGAGTATATCTGCATGTAAACTGCCTGCGTATACCATGCATTCGCAGAAAATCTGAAAAATCATTGGAGAAGTACTCTCCCGCTCCAGTTGACCTCAATGTCTTGATTTGCATATCTGTCTCCTTCTTAATCATGAATTTGAAGTCTTGAAAGTGACCAAACACTTCACTTTTGTTACGCATGAAGTAGACCCATACTTTCCTTGTATGGTCATCAATGAAAGAGACATAATACCTGCAACCATGTATACTTGCAGTATCGATTGGACCCCAAACATCTGTGTGCGCCACCTCAAGTGGCTTTTTACGTACATTGCGCTCATGTGGAAATGAGCCCTTTGATTGTTTTCCAAACTGGCATGCTGCACACACTTTATGCATACCATCCACCTTGAATTTGGGCAAACCTTTTACAATCTGTTTTGATTGCATGCTGCGCAATCTCTGCTCATTGACATGGCCAATGCGTTTGTGCCAAATGTCAACATCAGCCACAACACCTGTGCCCTGTGAAAATAATGCAGCTTTTACCTCAGGCATGTCTACATTCAGCGTAAACATTCTGCCCACACATTTGCCCTCTGTGATCAGCTTACACCCATTCTAGAAATCTTCTACATAACAGCCATTTGGATTGAAGAGAACCTGCAAACCCTGCTCAACCATTTGTCCAACAGAAACAAGATTCTTTGTAATGTTTGGGTTATGAAGTACATCTGCTAAGTACTTTGATTTCCCACTCTTCGTATTTAGAGGTATGTCCCCTACATGAGCAATGGGGTGAGCTGTGTCATCTTCTGTCTACACATAGCCTGACACATCTAGTTTGCGCATATCTCTAAACCACTCTCCACGAGACGTCATGTGATTAGAGGCACCTGAATCCACATACCAAAAATCATCTTGGGTGGAATTTTCTGCAGTCATTGTATTCATTACATGCTGCATAACAAACATGCGCTCCTTTTTGCTGTCATCTGCATCTCTGCTAGTAGATGCATAGTTGCCCTGTTCTCTCTTTCCACTTTCTTTTCCCTTTGGACAGTCACGTGACATGTGACCTCTTTCACCACAAGTCCAACATTCTCTATTAT
Organism: Adiantum capillus-veneris; assembly: GCF_014529385.1. Taxonomy (NCBI): domain Eukaryota; kingdom Viridiplantae; phylum Streptophyta; class Polypodiopsida; order Polypodiales; family Pteridaceae; genus Adiantum; species Adiantum capillus-veneris. The sequence continues at coordinate 8,765,739 of NC_140952.1, read as the reverse complement.
CTGGAGTATGTTGCTGCCTTCTTGATCCTGCACCACGACCTCTTTGACTCCCCCTGCCTTGAGACTGGTTTCCCCTGCCACCTGTATTGTTTTGATTTGATTGACCTTCCAGAAATTGGCCCCTTCAACCCCTTGGGCCTTGACCACGACCTCTACCTCTACCTGTGTTGGAGTTAGAATAGAAGGCCTGTTCAGAATTATTTCTGCCATGAGAAGAAGATGTGTCGAGGTTCTTCTCCTCTAGAATAAGCATAGAAATCAAATCTTGGAACACAGGGATGTCGTCTCTTGTATTCATGGAAGACCTGAAATGTACATACTCATCTCCTAGACCATCCAAGCATGCACGGACAATGTCATCATCTTCCACCAAGACTTTAATAGATCCAAGAGCCTCAATGATACTCTTGATCTTCAAAGAATAATCATTGATGGAGAGGTTGTTCCTCTTAACCTGATTTAGCTCTGACTTTAGTTGAAGCTTTCTGGCCTTGGTGTTCACCTCAAACACTCTGCCTAAGTTTTTCCATGCAATGGCGGGGGTTTCAGCATCCTGTAGATAGCCCATCATGCCATCTGTGATGCTCATAGACAGCCAATACATCACTTTGCTCTGGCCTTGTTGCCAGTCCCTCAAAGCTTTCCTTTGTTCTGCTGTAGCATTTGCCTCGGGAATCTCTGGTTCCTTTTCATTGTCTTCTTCTACATAGTCAGAGATTGTGAACGAAGGGATTGTGATGCTCTTGCTCTCTTAGCCTCTCTTTCCTGCACTAGGCTCTAGTACCATGTAAAGAATGAGGATGCAAGAGAGATACACAAGACAATCACAAAGCACACAGAGATGGAAAGATTCTTCTTCTTCTTCACAGAAAAGAGAGTACAAAATGACTAAGTGCTAAAGCTGAAAAGTAGCACATATGTACATGCGGTCACTAAGTGTGAACTCGCTAGAAGCATACTAGGCTGGCACTATAAGTATAGTCCAGTTGTGGAATCACTCGCAGAGATCCTCCGTGTCGGTCACCTAACGCGCCATTGAGTAAATGCCATAAGCGGCCAAGACCCGTAGTGGATGCCAGCTCAAGGTGTAGAGCTCGACATCTCAACAAGCTTGCATGCAACCCTCTCGCACCCTCATAGGTCATGCCCCCCTCCTTGGCGAACGCCATGCTTCGCCATGTTGAGATCCATGAACGAGAGAGGGAGAGAAAAATCCGAGAGAGAGGGAGAGAGAGAAGAAAACCATGCTTTCTCCCCGCCATGGCTCCACCCTCCTTCCGCCTCTCCACCTTGCTCTGATACTAGCAAAAGGACATGGGGACTAAACATGCTCATCACCACCCATCCATGCCCTATATAGGCCCTTGACCTTCTAAATATGGGGACCCCCTTGACTGCATGTCTGTCGTGGGCCTTGGCCCTGGCCCTTGGCCCGGACTGGTCCTACCATTGTCCTGACATAATGGCTTCTACTTTGTTGCGCACACACACACATATACAAACACACACCAAGCCACACACAGACACACACATTTACATGCATAAATGAAGAAACAAAGCAAAATACAGAGAGAGAGAGAGAGAGAGAGAGAGAGAGAGAGAGAGAGACATACCTCATTCATTTTCCATAGGTTGCTTAGTGACGTTGATGCAATCTTTTTGCTCGTTGTTGTAGTATGTAATCTTTGTTTGCATATGAATGTGGTGTGCACAATGCCAGTATGCTTTTGCTTCTATAGAGTGCTATGAAAACACATTCTTTATGTGAAGCCGATGGAATTAAAAATTTACTTTCTACTCTCTTCTCCTTAGCTTCTCTATCATTCTCTCTCTCTTCCTATCTCTTTCCCCCCATGGAATAGGTATTAGGTTGGACATATGTCAATGGTACTGTACCTCAGAATGGAGGCAGGCACACAATGTGCAAAGTAACCCCTTGAACAAGGAGCTATTGTGAAGAAATGCTTCAAAAAGAAGCACAATAAAGAATCTCTTCTTCATAGCACTCTATAGAAGCAAGAGCACTCTCGCACTACGCACAACACAAAATGATGGAAACATTTACAACCATAACTCTTTATCTCTACTCGAAATGATGGCTACATTTACGTAATTGTATATATATTTGTGTGTACATATATATTTATTTATGCAACTAAGTACGGGAGCATAACTTCCTCTTGAGTATAGTCCTTTTTTAATCATGGCATTGAGATCATTGATCCACTGATGCATGGATTGCCGCAATGTTCCTTTGGTTTTACCACGGTTGAGACTGTGATAATATCTAAAGAGGTGCCACTTGACCTTTGGCACTACTAACCTCTACTTAGGTCTACTAGTATGTATATGTATCTATGTGCTTGAGTGCTAATATACTTGTGTACGTATTTATAGATGAGTGAGTGGGGGGGAAGCTAAATCTCAAATAGCTCTATGTAATGTAGATGTCAAAGGAGAGACTACCTGGTGGGGAGCAGTCATCTGGCTCTTCTTTTGGTTGGTTCACATCCAGGTGGGCTCCCACTCGGGGTGGACATCACCTCTAGTGGACCCGAGTCTTCAGGCGGTGAGAACAAGCAAATAAATAAAAATTATTTTTGACGAGTTAACCCCAAATCATGATTTTCATAGGTTTATTTTTGTTACGTGCAGGCATGTCCAGCCTACACCTACTCTACTAAGGTTCCTCTATCGATCATAGATCCAGACCTAGAATGGGCTCTCTCTTCTCAAGACCAGTACCTCCATTTTGCAGAGGGATTGTTTGGCCGCTACACTCCGCAACAGTTTGCGACCTACGATATTTCTTTGCAGTCCACACCATGGGAGAGTGAGGGAGGGACTCCTTACATCCAAAGCCTCGCACTGATGTCCCCTCAGTCTACGGTCCCTTCTTATCATCCTACCTCCCTTCCATCACAGGGTCCCACTCACATGGCATCGCAGTGTCCCCCTTCCATGGGATCGCACGGTACCACTCCCATGGCTTCACAGAGTCCTACACCACCCCATTACACTCTTGCTTTTCCAGAACACCGTGGACATACTTCCTCTAGCGGCACGCGTTGATGCTCGTCTCAAGGCAGGGAGCACCAATAGATACGAAGTGGCGATGTATCTTGTGGCTTCGCTGGTTTTGGTAGTGGCGGGGAAACGGAGTCCCCTATTTCAGAGCGTGTCGCCCTCGACGCTGAGGATGAGAATACTGACGTCGACATACTTCCTCTAGAGGCACGCTTTGATGCTAGTCTCAAGGCAGCGAGCACCAATAGATAGGAAGTGGCGACATATCTTGTGGCTTCGCTTGTTTTGGTAGTGGCGGGGAAACGGAGTCCCCTATTTCAGAGCGTGTGGCCCTCGACGCTGAGGACGAGGATACTAACGTACCCGTTCTAGACATGCATGGGTGCTACTACAGTATAAAATATGGCGGGGAGGTGGACTTTGGTACAGCACAGGATAGGACATTCCGATTCCATCTTCAAATTCTTATACATTCGACATATAAGAACTGTTTTGTAAAGTTTAGAGACCAACTGCCCGATCATGCATACTACATTGAGGACACGCTACATGCTAGATTTCCAAACACCCCCGATCAATGTTTTTCACAACAATGGTTAGAGGGCTACATAAAAACATTTTTTAAAAACACGAAATCTAGTGTATGGCATGCAGCAGCCCACCAGGTTAGAGATCTAGACAGGAGCTATCGTGGTGGCAACATGGTAGATGCGAAGTGGGAGTGGGCAATGCAAGAAAAGAGCGATCACGTTGTGACGAGCTCATACTACAGACAACAACGCGAAGCTCGTGCTGGACAAACTCCCACGCACTATGGCTCGGGAGAGAAGGTAGCCTGGAAGGATAAATATTTAAGGTTGATTAAATTACAATGGAAATAACACCATATTAATGAATTTGGGAATTTCCCAATTCCCACTTTCAAAGCAAGCTCAAGATTTGACCACATGGCCAAATCTTTGCCAATGTTTTGAGAGAATGGATTGAAAGAGCTTATCAAGTACTACCTTGTGGAAGGATTTGTCTTTGGAAAACAAATTGAGATTTGTCCATATGCTCAAATATTCAAGACATTGGTGATTCCCAAATTGGCTCTAAAGTCTCAAACTCTCTAATATGGTATTAAATTGTTGATTATAGAGATGATAATTGATGATTTGTTATTGTTATTGCTAACTTAGGAAAGTATCACTCTTACTCGATCAACGAGAGAGATGGTAAAGTATCGGGAGCGATATACAAAATTTGATAATTGGCAATGGTTGTTCGAGAACAGCCACATCTCTCACGAGCAATTTGATGCAGTGGTTGGATCACTACAAGTGGTAAGTTTAAACAAGTAATTTTGTATCAATTTTTTCGAGTTGTTGATAATTGTTTAATTTGATTTTGCGTTTATCTAGAGTGAAGGTTATCAAACGTACGTGCCTCTAGACGACGATGAGAACGAGGAGGATTAGATAGAAAAATATTTGTCCAAACTTTTGTAAAGTCCCAATGTGGCACAATGTATATACAACTATTTATAATTTTTTTGTAACTTTTTCAAATAGTTGATCTTCTACACATTAAGTTGTCAAGACACTACAAGAGGCTATTCATATTAGCGACGCTCACACAGTGACGCTCAAAAAAAAAAATCCCAACGTCGCTATGAGCGTCGCAAATTTCTTTGTAAATTTGCGACGCTCATAGCGACGCCGGCTGGGCTAAAACAATAACCGAGCGCGCCCAAAAACTCAGATCTCAGCTCTGAGCTTTTCGGCGCCCTCAAGCAAGGAGCAGGTAACGCTCTCCCTCTCTCTCTCTCTCTCTTTTTCTTCTCCACACACACACACACACACACACACACACACACACACACACACACACGAGGAGAGGAAGGAGAGCCAGGTATGCTCCTTCCCTCTCCTTCATTCTCATGTTCCCTTCCCCTCTTTCTCTCTCCCTCTCTCTCTCTCTCACACACACACATACACACACACACACATAGTGTTTTTGAGAGAGAGAGAGAGAGAGAGAGAGAGAGAGAGAGAGTACAAACAAAAACAAAAACTCACACACACATACATAAGCAAAGAATGCACACACACATTGAGAGAGGAAAAGAGAGAGAGAGCATGCATAAACAAAAACCGCACGCATTGAGAGAGGAAAAGAGAGAGAGAATATGCATAAACAAAAAACGCACACATTGAGAGAGGAAAAGAGAGAGAAAACATGCATACGATCCAAAAAAACGCACACACATTGAGAGAGAAAGAGAGAGAAACTAATTTAACGTCGTAGGAAACTAATTAAAATTAAAAGACCTAAAGATCTAGCCGACGAGGAGTTGAACTCAAGACCTATTATTCAAGGGGGAAATGGCATAATCAATCTATCATACTTGGCATGGGTGATAGAAAGGTTATACCATTTATCTCTTTTTATTGGCACACACATCCACACACGCGCACACACACAAGAAGAAGAGAGTTATAACGTCGTAGGAAACTATCTTAAAAGACGTTAAAGATTAGGTTATATGTAGACTTACATTAAATTAGATTTAGGTTTATTTTTAACTAGATTTACGTTTATTTACGCTAGATTTAGATTTACGTTATATTAGATTAGATTTAGGTCTCCATAGACTGCGATGCCTGCATGAAGCGGGTGAAGAAAGCCCTCAATGGAATATAGGGTATTGCTGCCTTCACTCATGGTGGGCTCCGTTGATCCAAAAGTACTGGTGAAATGTCTTCAGAAGATAGGGAAGAAGGTGGATCTTCAGGGCGGCAAGAGTCACTACATCCCCGACACAATGACCATCTAGACAACCTCTAGTCATTCAACAACAACTTCAAAGTTAGTAACAAGAGCAAGAACGGTCTAAAGGGCCAATTGCTGTCGTCAGATGTGGATAGAGATGAGGTAGCGTCACCGCCGGAAGTTAAGTCTCACATCTTTAGTGATGAGAATGCCAACTCTTGCCGAGTTATGTGAAAAATTATGTGTTAAATCAGTTTTAAGGTTCTTATAATCCCTGTTAGTTTAGTTCTTTGTTTTTAATATAACATAATTTACGTTAGATTTAGATTTATGTTATATTAGATTAGACTTAGGTTTATTTAGGTTTACCCACACACACACACACACACACACACACACAAGAAGAAGAGAGTTTTAACGTCGTAGGAAACTATCCCAAAAGACGTTAAAGATTAGGTTAGATGTAGACTTACGTTAAATTAGATTTAGGTTTATTTTTAGTTAGATTTACGTTTATTTAGATTTACGCTTATTTACGTTAGATCGAGTCCACGCAAGAATTACTTACGGTTTAGGGTTTAGAGTTAGACGAACAGTGAAAAGATCTACTGTGAAAAGATGTTAAGATGCTGTGAAGTGCTACAGCTAGAGAAGAGGCAAAGGGGTTTTGTCCACTACATGCAGTATCATGTAGACGTGGGTGTGTAGATTTCTTGTACCCACAAATATAGGTATTGACCAATAAAGACGAGATTATAACCCGGTGGTTCTGATCTCCGTGCACCTCTAGACCGAGGTGTGCGGGGATTGGACATGACTAGAGAATGTGAGGTAAAGAGAGAGAGAGAGAGAGAGAGAGAGAGAGAGACAGAGAGACAGATAGAGAGAGAGAGAGAGAGAGAGAGAGAGATAAGACGAAGAATGCCAATAGAATATTAAATTTGTTGTCCAGGTTATAAGTTTTTTATCCTCATTATGAGTAGTGACGAGGATGTGGGACCGTCCAACCGAAACACCTATCTCTCAACGAGGGTCTTATGTCCTTGTAATCAATGCAAGCATGCTGTGCGACGGACAAGACGTGTTTCTTTGCAGCACGTTCGCGAATTTGGCGAGTTCGATCCATCTATTATAGATCGAGTTGTTGCCAATTATGACTCATCGGACTCTGACGCTGGCCAACAAGCAGCAATCTTGCAACCCAATAGACGTGTTCGCAGGCGCTTTGGTCAAGCAGCATATGTGAGGCCACAAGATGTAGCCTCTGACAGCTCGGGGGATGATCATGCAGAGCACATTCCCAACGAGGCAATGTTTGAGCCCGAGATTGATGAAATGATCGAGACGATCATGGATTCAGAAAGGCTTATCTATGATGATATGAAAAGTGAAGCCGATACGCCATTGTATAATCGAGCACGTATGTCTAGATTGAAAGCACTCCTGGTTCTTCTCAACATGCACGCAATGTTTGGATGGAGTGACACTAGCGTCACAACGCTTTTCAGGTGATCTATTACAATTAGTTTACTTTAATAAAACTCTAAATGTATAATGATCTGATAGATTTGTACACGACTGTATCATATTTTTATGTTGTGTAGATTGTTGAAAGAGCACATACTACCAGCTGACAATGTGATGCCAGATTCCCGAGATGAAGCAAGAAAGATTTTGCGAAACTTGGGGATGGATTACAATTCTATCCACGCTTGTCCTAATGACTGCATTGTTTTCAGAGGGGAATACATAGACATGGAGAAGTGTCCGAAATGTGATTCCGAAAGATATCGAGTAGATCTCCACGGGACAAAAATTCCACAAAAGGTTTTGCGACATTTCCCTCTTCTTCCTCGCATCAAGCATTTCTTCGAATGTAAGTCCATGGCCGCCCTAGCATCATCGCATGAGGAGAATAAATCTTTGGATGGTGTGCTACAAATTCCTGCAGATTGCGTAGCCTGGAAACATATAGATGGAACATGGTCGGATTTTGCCAGGGAAGCTCGAAATTTGCGCTTAGGCCTGGCTATGGATGGCGTAAATCCATTTGGTCAAAGATCAACATCTTACAGTGTATGGCCCATTGTCATCGTCAACTACAACATTCCCCCGTGGTTGACTACGAAGAAGGGGCACCTATGGCTAAGCTTGATTGTGCCAAGGCGATATAAAGTGGGGAATATGGATGTGTATCTTCGTCCACTATTGGAAGAGCTACAACAATTGTGGATTGGCATAGAGGTGGTGGATATGAGCCGACACACAGGACGACGAAATGCTTTGATCAGAGGCATTCTAATGTGGATTCACTATCCAGCGGTTCTGGAGAGCCTACCAACCTTCATGAGCTTAAGATGGTTGCACAACCAATTGAAAAGCGCACAACAATGCGGTGACGAAGTGACTGAGGAAGAGTGGGAGTACTCTTCGGGTTGCACGACCAAGGTAAGTTTGCAATGTACGACTAGCAAGTGACTTTATTTATAAACGTTTGAACGGCCACTCATAATCTTTGTTCGTTGTAGTATAAGTCATACACAGCAGCATGGTGTAAAGGTCGACATTTTAGGGTGGAACGAATCGACAAAAAGCGTTTTACTCAAGATTGTGGAATCATGGCAAAATTTGAACAGTCTAGTCGACGACGTTCGTCTGATGCAGATCCTGTGGTGGCGGAACTCACTTACTTCGGCACGCTACAAGAGATTTTGAGGATCGATTACAGAGGATTTTTTGTCGGCTTGTTCGACGTGCAATGGTTCAAGATAATCATGGAGGGTCGCAACGCTACTGTGCGTAGAGGAGAGTCTGGTTTTCTTGAGGTGGATTTTACTAAGAAATGGACTGACCTAAGAGACACTTTCGTACTACCCGAGCATTGTGAACAAGTAAGTATGTAAATAGTTAACATCCCCCTTTTACAAGATATGTGCTTGAAAGCTCTCATGTAAGTTATGTGGCTCTGGCAGGTAATATTTCATCCTACAAAGTCTACATCAAACTGGTGGTACGTCATAGAGGTAGCCCCTCGTAGTGCAAGGACGTATGAAGGCTACCATGTGCCAATCACAACGGCATCAATGGAGGAGATCAGAGAAGATGCTCAATCAGAAGCCGCTGCGGTGGTGCTAGACGAGCATCAAGATGCTACTACTCTATATGGGGTGCATGCAGAGGAGCTACAAAATGAAACAGAGGATGTGTGTTTAAACGGAGAGCTCTATATAGATATAGGAAGTTATGCTGAGTTATGCGAGGATGAGAGAGAGATCTCTTAAAGCCACAAATATTGTATTTGAACAATTTTGCTCCGTGTTGTAAAAGCTCTAGCTCTCTAAGTACCTTCCATGGTGTATAACGCTCTTTTCTACTGGCGCTCACATCTTTTGATTGAAAATTCTGAGTTTTCGACTTGCCTCTTCTATAACTCAATTCATTGCGTCATTGTATTTATATGCGTCATTACGTCATTGTATTTAATGGTCTTTGCGTCATTATCTACTCTATTCATTCAATATTAAGTTTAAATATTCATGTGTTTAATGCAGGTATGGATGATGAGGAGTTTCTTTCTTCTTTGTCACCGCAGCAGAGACAGTGGTATGTGGAGCGTCATCGCTCTGGCGCATCATCGCGCGTTCCTACTCCATCCGCATCTCCCTCTCTTTCGGAGCATTCGGCGCGCTCCGAAGCTTCGGCGTCGACGAGACGAGCTTCACACTCATCTAGACACCGGCGTTCTAGTGGTGGCGGTGGCGGTTGTTGTGGGGATTCCGCCACCGATGCCTCCACACCGCCTCGTGTTCGACGAGGCTCTTTACCCTCCCCTTCTTTGCCCGCCCCCACACCATCCACAACATCGCCATCTATGCCAGGTTTTGCACGGCTGACTGTTCCTAGAAGCTACACACCTCTACCTACTCCGCCAGGAGCCACCCCACTCGACACTCCTCGCTTCGGGGCCCAGACGCCGGTGGAGACACCTGACGTCCGTACCCCCATCGACACGCCGCTAGAGACCCCTTTCGGGACACCCAGGTTCACGCGTCACCGGCCAGAGGGCTTGTCTTACTCCATCGACTTCAGCGACGGCATCATCATGGATGATGACAGCAAGAAGGTGATCTCGCGCATGCGTGGTCTTTGCTCTCAGCTGTTTAGACACTACATACTAAACAAATGGAGTGAAGTACCAAGTGATTTAAAAAACAGAGTCATCAGCATACTTCATGATGAGTTTCCCGTTCCAACACGGGATCAGCGCTTCAATGAAGACCTGATGAAGATTCGAATGCGCGAATACTGCAAACACAAGCGTTCCGAAGTGCAATAAGCAATCAAGAATGGGTGGAACAGGCCAGATTGGCTGGCCAAAGAAGATTGGAAGAATGCGAAGAAAGCAGTGCGCGAGAATCCCGACAAGTGGAAGCAACAAAAGGATGCAGCCAAAGCGCGAGTAGAGGCAGGGAGCTCGCACCACTTGGGGAGCGGTGGATGGGCATCATTTGAGGCCGATTTTGTAAGTGTTTTCACATTGCTCTTTATGTTCGATAGTTTAGGGTTTATGAGTTTTTTAATTCTAACATAATGAAATCTTTGTATGTTTTGATAGTGGTCGATGACCGGACGTGATCCCACACCGTATGAGCGCGAGTACGCAGGCAGGAAGGGCTTAAACGCCTTGATGGACATTCTCAGTTCTCGCGGCGGGGTTAGTATTAGGGTTTACTCTTTTTTACTTTTTGTATTGTTTTATAAATGTCGTTATATGTTTATACTTACTGAAAGCTGTCTTATTGTCTTTTTTTTGCAGAATCCGACAGATACGCTGCTTGGACGCGATGAGACGTCTGACTAAACGACGTCAGTTTAACCGTAGTTAGATAGCATTAGTTTAGGGTTTCTCATAGCTTATGTATCATGAGACGGATTTTATACGTCTTTTTGAACCATGTATATTATTACATTTGTCACCGCAGTTCCTTTTGCCAATCAATTCTTTATGCCTATGATGTTGTACAATTGTCATTATTACATTTGCCAATCAATTCATTTTGCCTATGATGTGTACAATTGTCAATTTTGCAAACAATGCGTCTTGTGGGTGACTATTTTGGGTCTATTATCTACCCTTGCACTTTTATTAAAAAGTGAATCAAGTACAATATGGTTGATGGGTGGCAGGGCATTCAATGCCCTGCCACCAAAAAAAAAATCTCTCGAGCGTCATAACCGTCGCTATTTATAGCTCTGTAGCGTCGCTATGAGAGTCGCTATAGTCTGCAGTGTAAACGTCGCTATGAGCGTCTCTATTTAGCGACGCTTATAGTGACGCTCATAGCGACGCTCTCGTAGCGACGATTTTAGCGACGTCGGGGGTTATAAAAACCCAGTGTATTTCCGTCGCTAACAGCGTCACAAGAGCACACAACCTCTTGTAGTGAGATAAAGTAAATTCAATTTCAATTCTTTGGTTTTTTTTAATACTATTTCAAAAAACAATTGATGTTTCATTGTTTTATGCAGGTAAAAAATAAAGGTGCTCATTTGGGCCACCCAAAGTTGGGTGGTCCAAATGAACACCTTTATTTTTGAATGGGCATTTAGCGGTAATTAGAGCGGTAATGCCAGTGGCAACTAACCTGGTAATAGCAACGGGTATATTATCGCAAATATTACCGTGACTATTGCTTTTAAGCCACTACCACGATGTGAGCCGTGTTTATTGCCACGAAAAACATATGGTGAAGGTGGGGTGTACTTATGAAAATATGCGGGGTGCACTTATGAAAATATTGGGAAAATCCCGATCCGGCCAGTTTTTGGACGAAATGGCAAATTATCTAGAAATGGGCCAAACAGAGTCCAAGTGGAGAAAGCTTTTAGCCTAAAGTGCATTTCATGACAAAATATTTTTGAAATATAGAAAATTTCATTTTTTTACTCTACTATTGACATGGAATACCTTTTGTGATGAATACTACTCTCAATAAGGCGCGCTGCCGATATATATACTTTTTTTTTCGATCAATATATTTTTCGATCGAAAAATACTTTGTGCAAAGTACTTTTCGATCGAGAAACTAGGAAAAAAATTGGTTGCCCGTTTTTGGTGACGTGGCACTGTATAATACACTCGTATAATCTGAGGTCATGTAAAATACACCCGTATATGACGTATTATACATTTTACGATAGCATATAATGAAACTTAGGTCTTATCCTTAAAGCTTATCTTCCTTATCAATAAGTTTTATTTAATTATCTTAATAAATTATCTTCTATTTCAAATCCTTTTCAACAAGTTACTTCTCCTTCCCTTATCTTAACTTATCTTTCTTTTTTATGCTAATTTTCATGAGATGAAAAGCTGATTCCTCATGCATTACTTATGTCCATGTTCCCATGGTGTAAAACTAAAGTATCTTGTGAGTAAATTTTGGTGCTTTGACTTAGACCTTGACTTAGACCACATTTACCTCAGCTATTCTTGATTATTTATTGTGTGAGTCAGGGGCTTGGATCTACTGGTCAAGAGTAAGGGCTAGGAGGACGCTCATATGTTAGCCACATCGGGTGGTGGCTTAGCAAAAGTCTCATAACCTAACAAGAAATAAAAGTGTCCTTTCATGATTTTGGAAAAAAATCAAATACTTTCATCATATATATGTATTTGTAGAATTCTTGACTTCAACTCAAAGCTAACACCACATTTTTATGTGGCCAAAGGAATCCTCAATTTGACCAAAAACAACATAATTCCTAGTAGATAAACCCCATTTTACAAAAAATATCCAAACAAAGTCTATTTTTCTTATAAACATGAATGAGTTCTTAACCAAAGTCTGCAATTGATGCAAGCTTGAATTTTTTTTTGAACATAGAATTAAGTACAAAAAGGAACTTTTTTTACTTTTTCTGGACCTGTCATCGATGTTTCTATGCATAGACCTATAGTTATCATTTTAAATGCTTTCACTTTACACACTTCAAAACTTTGATTCTTTGCTTTCATGTTCAAGCATAGAAAGCACCAAAACATGTCTCCCTTAGACACTTTGGAACACACCTATGAAGTACAAAAATTGCAACTAGATTCCACAATGTGGCCTTCCCCACTATGAAAATCTCTAAATTTTTACCGTGGCCTTTTACCGCGTTTTGTAGAAAGTAGGTCCAAATTTAGCTAGAGAGGGAAGAGAGAGGAGGGCCGGGGGGGGAGGCGGTTGAATTTAAACTATTACCACGACTATTTTCACTAATATTACCGTGTTTATTACCTCAGTTATTATCGCTATTATTATCACGTTTATTTTTGAGGGGAGATTTAGTGCCTAAATTTTCAAATTCTGGCTTAAACATCCCCCCCGTCCATTCAAATTTTGGTGTTTCTCTCCTCTCAATAAAAATTAAAGAATATTATATGAAATCTTAAAATTTTAAAAAGAAAATATATGAAAACATGTAGCAATAGTTAGCTATTTAAGATTACACTTGGTCACTATCACTTGATTAACATAATTGAGCATATTCACAAAACTAGAGAGAGGAAGAGGGGGAAGAGAGAATGAATGGATTACACGACCAAAAATCTTTATAACTTAAAGTATGCAAAGTTTCAATGAATCATCTTCCAAAAGTTCCCGACATGAAGCAGCATCCAATTCAAAAATCAAAAAAGGAAATTATTGTTTGTGGATGCGTTTACTTCATTATCTTCAAACTCTTCACCTTCCATCTCGTCGTCTTCATCATCATGACAATCATCCTCATAAGACTTGTTTCCAGCGGACATGATTCATCAACCTCCCTCTCCTCTATCTAGACACATTTGCAAGCTACTTGCACTCGAAGATGAAGGTATGAAAGGTTCTAAAATTAACCTTTAGTATCCTTTCAATAGTTCCACAGTACCTGGCTTCATCATTGTTTGTGTCAAAGTTGCCCATGATGTCACAATCCATGGTGGTTCTACGCTCATCAATGTGGCACGTACGAAAGTGACGACCCTTTGACCACATAAGAGTTAAAGGAAAGGCACTACAAAATAGAAAAATATCTTTTATCAAATACAAAGATAAAATCAAGAAAAAATAATTCAATATGGTTTAGGTATATGAGTACTCTACCTTTGGTTGTAAAGACCCCTGGGAAACTTCCTAAGAATGATCCTCCCAACCACCCATTAAATAGCCCCTTGGGCCTCATTCCCTATCCACACTAGCAGTTGGCCCCTTGGGCCTGGTCCTTGACCACCAGACATTGCCCTTGGCATGACATTACTCCCCCCTTGGAGAAGTGTTTTCATATTTGAAAAACAAGAGTGTTGATGTACTAATGCTTTCCATAGGGGCATCTTGCAGGGATGCAGCTGTTTGCTTGACCAGAACACGGTTCAGTAGGAGGTTCAATGAAACCAAGAGTAGCATCTTGATTTTCCATATTGTTGTCCTGTTGCAACCGTATTGGTGTAATCGTCACATAGATAATATAGCATGTAAACTCCATGTAGAACTCACTTAACTAGCTAAATGAGTAATCACAACTAAGATGTACTCAAACAGTACCTTTTTTTAGCTTCCTTGAAAGTAACTTGCTGGCGTAACTCATCGGCCAAGTCTAAGTCCTTGACTTGTTCTCAAATTTCGTTAGTAAACAACCCCACCATTGTTAGTGTTCATGATTGAGAATTTGACTTATACATGAAAAGATGATGCCTAGTCGTTAACATGCTTTAACTTATGGTAAGCAAACTTTGAGTAGAGCAATAAATGCTTTTTAATTGGATTTCTTGGTGCGAATATACGTATTTTTCATATATTTTAGCACAAGCTTACACTTTGTAATCTGCATATCCCCTTGGATAGCTGATATTACTGAGGTGTGTTTCCCCCATGGTTTACAGACACTCATCCAAGATGACAAGTAAACGGGATTCACAATATCGTACAATATTGTTGAGGAATCAACAACGTCATGAATAACCATGGTTAACTTGAAGAATCCACAAGCACCCAAACCAAGCCATGACCTCTATTGGTGATTGGTAGACCCAAAAGTAATCTCATAGAAATATTTCACATAGAGTGCAAAATGCTTCATAAGCAACAACTTGATGAATATGCATGCCGTTCCAAATGAGCCTTTGCTAAACACTAGGGCCCATAACACCTAGTGTGCATGCATTTAGCAAAAAACAGATCCAAACCTGTATATCCATGATTATCCTTGCCAATAATTTTGGCGAATTTGATGCTCTTAGCACACATTAAAGAGGACTGTAAATAGTCTTGAAAAGAACTAAAGAAGTCCTACTGCAATCTTTGCAAGACTTGTTGAAATGTTTGAACCATAATAGAAGGTAAAACAGTAATCTCTTATAGAGACAAACAATGAAAATTTTCAGTAACAACTCATAGCCTTGCTATATGTATAAACAACCATCTGTAATGTTGTTTAGTAGTACTTGTACCTTAACAAGTCAGTCTAAGTATCCGACAATTTTTGGCGGCCACCAAAATTGCTCGTGATACGTTGTGCTAAAAATGGTCTAGAAAACAGATTTGACTAATAGGCTAGGGACTTTGTCGCGACACATATTTGAAATAGCGGCACCAGTGTCTGTCCCAGAGACTCATATTCTCCACATGTGGAATATGTCTCATGTAAGAATGTTTGAAAAAGAACATATGTCAAGTACAAGATGTACTGGTGCGTGGAGGTAACTACAAACACTCTACGACGGGAGTGAGAGGGACCCTCATTAGCCTTGCTCCACACTGGTTAAACTGAACTCCTTGAGTTCCTAGACCATGTTGCATCCCATGTGACAACATGTGCCAAATAAACCCTACAAATGGGCCTATAACTGCATAATGCAAAAACTTATTTTGAACATGATGGCCCTAAAATCGTGGCTCTTACATGACCTAGTCATCTTGTTGAAGAGCAAAAAATGGATGACAACATCTTTTATGCATCCTACATAGAAAAAGAAAACCAAAAAACATAAAACCAAATCAGATGCGTACCTAGAGGGTGAACATAGTGTTCACTTATTTGTAGGCATCTGTCCAAATTTCTCGCCTGCAAAGACCTAGGAACACTAATTGAAAATTAGTAAAATGCAAGTAGTATTGCACATGTAACGGTGGGTTTTGCTTTTGCAATCCAGACCCCTGGGTGAAAGCAACATTGTCAAACCCCTTGGTCAAATGTAGCAGGAAAACTGCTCAACAAGGCCTTGGCCTTTTTCCATGACCCCCTTTGGGTTTGCCCGTGGCATGTCCTTACTTTGAAAGCTGAAAGATTTCCACTACCCCTTGGCAGTTTGTGGACTTCTTTCCTTGAAAATGCAAGTGTTAAGGCTCCAAGAAGGGACCATCAACCCTTACTAAGTGATTTAATAATCACGCGCTAGGTCTTACCCCAAATTGTACTCATATAGGCACTCTTAGTGCTAATAGGAGCTCCACTGGAGACTGGAGTCATATTCACAATTAGATCTTTTTCACACCCAAAAATCCCATGATTTGGGGTTGTTGTGAACAGTCGTGCGGTCTGAAATGCTGGCTTCATCCATACACCTTGGTAGAGACAAGCCCTTACGAGTTTAACTGCAAAAACTCAACTTGATGTGCACACTTAAAGTGTGGAGTGCTAAAATAATGCCCAAAAAATTCACTAATGGCAAGGCCCTTGCTTGTCCATTATAATTGATGGGTACTCAACCAAATAGAATTTTTCGATCTTGAAAGGAATCACTTATGGATTACCCACAAATGGCTCTTAGTCTTTCCAAAATAGGTAGAAATAGATGGCTCTTAGCCCTTCATGTTACCATATTGATATAGAAAGATAAAAGCATGCCTAGTTTCACCTTTCCCGCATAGATACTGGAAAGAGAGAGAGAGAGAGAATGTTGGGCTGAGGGAAAACCCTTATGCGAATGTGTTCTACACCAAACCATGTCTGTGTTGCATCCAATAAGCGGCTTTGTACCACGCCCTCGTAGAGAGAGGCACTTTAAGTCACATGTGGACCCACTGATCGTATATGTGTGACCATTACAAAGGTTTTAAGATATCAGTTACTTACCTTGTCCTTGACAGAGTTTTAGTGTTATAGCGGAAGCAGAATAAGAACGATATGGGGTTATACCAATCTCGTTGGCATGCCATTCATGCGGAGGTGTAAGCCCTACTTGATACCTAAAGTGCCTTGCACTATCGAGCAAGGATACATCTCAATTTGCTGTTGTCTTAAGTAAATTGTTAAAGCACGTTTCTGAGTACAATAGGCAAGCATTGCCAACCTAAAAGAAAACTTATAAATGTGTATGTTGGTCGCCTAACTGTGGCAAGTGTATGGAGTTTGGCAAAACTCTTTGCAATTTGGCTCATAGACATATTTGGTTCGAAAAAGATGTCGTTACATGCACCATATACACTGTCTTGTGATGCGAAAACCTATTATTTAACATATTCTAAACATGTGGAAACCCTGTTTCAAAATGTCATAAAAGAAGCTGTGCTTCATGTTAATGCTCATGTAGTGCTCATATAGTTTGATGCTCATATATTATCCCGTTGACACACTTGTGTCCAAGTGGAGAGGAATCGATTGTGTCAAAATTGCTTAAAGAAGAATTCATTATGTATTATATCGTGACAAAAAATGCTATACTAAGCAAGGTAGTGTATCATATACAACCAGCCAAAAGGGTTATCTGAAAGAGGAGATAACCACTAAAGAGCATGCAAGAAATTTATTGACTACTTAACCATAAAATCCATCAAAAAGGCCTAAGAATACAGTACCTGGGGACAATATTTCCATTGATGTTGTCCCATACAATTGAAACATAACTTTTGCAATTTGGTTTTCTGAAAGTCTACAGGGTAAAGTCTCCTCTTTGGCACCTTGGCGGAGTCTGGTTGACGACTGCCACATGTGTAGATACGGTAGCATGTGGGATGCACGAGATGACCAGCTCTATAAGGTGATCCACCTGTGTAGCAAGAAATTCGATGCGAACTGCCAATTTGCAAAACCGTTCTTCAAATATTTGAAATTCACATCGTGTAACGTACTCTTTGTCATCGAGGAGATTGCTAGTTTCCTCAAAAATTTCAAGTACACTTTGAGGAGGAGGAGTAGATGCCTAAGGAGGAAGCTCAAAGTAGAAAAGATGATTGCCGGCAAGATCCGTATCCAAAAAATCAAACAAGGTATCCATGATGATGTTGCTTGGTACCATGAAGCACCTCAAATTAGCCTTGCTAAGTGCGTGGCTTGACAAATAGTAATTAGTTGTGCCAAGCACGTGGCTTGACAAATAGGAATTTGAAGAGACTAAAATCCGCCGTGGCTGAAATCAATTAAGCGTGCCAAATGATTCAGTACGTCGGAGGTAAAAAGGTGGAAAATTTTGTTACCTAGCCACAAGCAAAACAGTCGGAGGGAAAACTTATCTGCCAATGTCGATTGCTTTAATGCAGCGATTGTACGGACATTGTATCCAATTGTCAAAATTTTGAAATGTTCAAATTTATGCAGGGAATTGGTGGTGGTTGCTGAAGATTGCTGAAGAAGGCTCGGCCCTTTGCCGATGGTGGTTGAGTACGCCTTCGAAGAAACAAGAAACTGCGACCACCGTGGATACTTACCCTAAGAACTTAAATTGAGTTTTCCCTAAGGCTTTGGGCGTCCAAGTATGGAAGTCCAGGAAATTCCAAGCTGTGGCAATCGCGGGTAGAGGCATCGATTGCGAGGCAAAGAGAGAGAGAGCGCGGTCTGAATCTCCATGGCTGTAGTTGACGTGACGCACTTTGTCCTCCATCCCCTTGCGCACATTCTGAGCTCGAGGGCGAGTAGTTATGCAGAACTATCCTCACCCCTCCCTCCTCGTTAGGGTCGGATCTCACGAGCCTAAACGCCTTCCACTCTCTCTGCTAACTGGCCATGCCTGCCTGCGAGATTTTTTTGGCCTCCCTTGCTTGCATGAACATGCAAAAAGGTGTAGATAAGGACTACGCTGAGACTCTTGATACCAATGTAAAGACCTCTGGGGAACTTCTTGAGATTGATCCTCCCAACCACCCATTAAATAGCCCCTTGGGCCTCATTCCCTATCCACACTAGCAGCCGGCCCCTTGGGCCTAGTCCTTGACCACCGGGCATTGCCCTTGACATGACATTGGTACGCAGCATGAACATGCAAAAAGGTGTAGATGAGGACCACGCCCTGCCCTGAAAAAACCTGAGGCTCTTGATACCAATGTAAAGACCCCTGGGGAACTGCTTGAGATTGATCCTCCTAATCAGCCCCTTGGGCCTCATTCCCTATCCACACTAGCAGCCGGCCCCTTGGGCCTGGTCCTTGACCACCGGGCATTGCCCTTGGCATGACATTGGTACGTAGCCTTGTGTATACTCCCATTCTTTGTTGGTGATGTCTTCTCCATGCGCTTTTGCTTTGGTCATTATCGCATGAATCCACTCCGCACTAATGAGATATGGGAAACATGCAAGGTGTCTAGGCACTGGGGGTGCCCTCTTTCCTCCATGTGCTTGTTTCCATGCTTCTCTCTCTTGCAAACGCCTTGCCTTTGCCACTATCCACAAGTCCACCCACTTTGTCATAACCTTTACATTGAGAATACAAATGTTATTGACCACTCGATATAAATTCATATCCATGCTAAGTAGTTTTCCCTTTCCACTTGCCAAGTGTGAAGTCATCCTTGCATCTTCCTCATCTAACCACATGCGAGGCATTGAAGGATCAACTTGTGCCAAATACTCTGAGATGTAAACAAATGCCTCTTGCACAATCCAGCCTTTGGCCATACATGCCTCTGGTTGAGACCGTAGCCGCACAAAAGCTTTGACAGTCTTTAAAAACCTCTCTAAGAAGAACATCCATCTTGCGTGCACTACTTAACATATAGCAATCTTCTTCACCACGTGAACCAAGAGGTGGATTTGACTAAGAAGGACCAATCTAGGAAATGCATCCTCAATGGCACACAGTTTCTATTGCAAGTGTTTGAGTAGCACAGATAGAATCTAATCAAGTTTTCTTGGAGCTCACAAATCTACAAGAAAACACACAAGGATACACTAAGTGCTAGTTGAATATGGAGTGGGACATTACCTGAATCATCTTGTGCCAATCATGGGACTTCAACCCATACAATTGGATGCTTCCACCCTTCTTCTCTTTTGTGAAAGATCCCTTTAGTGACCTCATGTATCATGTTAGTGTGCGAATAGAAGCAATGGTACCCTTCACTTTGTCTAATTCTTCTTTGGCTAGCATGTATGGTGCTTTAGGAAGCACAATCTTTCTATTGGGGGCATGGCGTGGAGTAGTAGAGGCGGGGAGACGTTTCAAAAGCCTCAAATCCTCCCTCGCACCCAAAGAGTCCTTCTTGCCAATAATGTGGTCCCATAGTGTTTGGGCTACATTCTTGAATATGTGAATGGGATTGAAGAGGTGTTGTATTGTTAAGTCCTTCCAATATGAAAGCCTTAAAAATATGGAATACCTTGACATACCTTTTGGTGGAGGACACATAGCTGGATTGTTGTTGTAGTGCTCTTCCCAAATGCTTGCCCAATCTTCCATTGTGAGCTTTTCAGGCCCTCCAAGGGGGCCACGATCATCCCAATCGACGTCCTGCACACACGACAAATTTTCTATTTAGTCATATGTGCCCTAAAAAATAAACAGTTAAATTAAAAAATAGATATATTTTAATAAAAAAATTTGACTGTATAGTCAAAGAGAGAATTTTGATTTAATCATATGAGATAGATTTCAATTAAAAAATGACTATACAGTCGACGGGAATAAAGTGCAATGAGTACCTTTATAGGAAAAAATTACAATTGGTGTGCGCAATAAATGGGTTAATTTTTTAATGGAAAATTTCTAAAATTAATTTAAAAATCCTCTTAAAGAATTTATAAAAGCACTACAAAAATAAGTACTCATAAAAAAATTAAAAGTCTTCATCAAAAAGCTCAAAAGGCTAAAAAGAAAATTATTGATATCTAAGGGTATAGGGGGCGGTTTGTACCCCCCACACAGCCCTACAACCTCGTATACATTTGTATCTATTGACATAATGTGGCACGGCAAAAACCATTGTAATAAACGTGGTAATGGTTGCAATACTACCCACGGTAATAGTCGCGGTAATCCTTGGCGCCTAAAAAAAGAAGAAGGGCATAGTATGTTGCATTTGTGCAGGTTAATACCCTACCTTCTTCCTCTCCGCCATTGCACCTGCTTCAAGCTCCCTCCCCCCTCCTACACTTCCCACATGCTTACTGTCTCTCGCTCACAAACACAACAACACGCACACACACATACACACACACACACATACACACACACACACACACACACACACACACACACACATACACACACACACACACGCATGCAGAGACATTTGGCTCGAAGAGGAGCTTCGTTTTGTTTGCAATGTTTTCAGTGAAGGGGTTTATTGTGTTTGTCTTTGGAAGCTCAACCTAACGGGAAATTGTTCTACAATCTAAGGTAATCACTAAACCAACCCCCCCCCCCCCCCCCCCCCCCCCCCCTTTCCCTTCCCTAATGGCTTCTACTTTGTTGCACACACACACATACAAACATGCACACAAGCTACACACATTTACATGCATAAATGAAGAAACAAATCAATAGAGAGAGAGAGAGAGAGAGAGAGAGAGAGAGAGAGAGAGAGAGAGAGAGAGAGAGAGAGAGAGAGAGAGAGAGAGAGATCCCTCATTCATTTGCCGTAGGTTGTTTAGTGACATTGATGCAATCTTTTTGCTCTTTGTTGTAGTAGTAAGCTTTGATTGAAAATGCATGTGTGTGGTAGATTTGTTAGGTGTTTGATTATATATGAGAGAGAGAGAGAGAGAGAGAGAGAGAGAGAGAGAGAGAGAGAGAGAGAGAAATAAAGGAAATAGGGGAAGAGATAGATAGAGGGAGAGGGATAGAGGAAGAGAAAGAGAGAGAGATAGATAGAGGGAGAGAGGGAAAGAGAGAGAAAGAGAGAGAGAGAGAGAGAGAGAGAGAGAGAGAGAGAGAGAGAAATAGAGAAACAAATAGATAGATAGAGATGGTTGGGGAACGGAGTCCCCTATTTCAGAGCATGCCATCCCCAACACTAAGGACAAGAATACTCATGCACCCCTGCCAGACAGGCATGGGCTCTACTATAGGGTAAAATATGGCGGGGAGGTGGACTTTGGTACAACACAGGGTAAGGCATTCCGATGCCATCTTCAGATTCCTATACATTCGACATATAAGAACTATTTTGTAAAGTTTAGAGACAAGTTGCACGCTACATTGAGGACGCACTGCGATGCACTGCATGTTAGATTTTCAAATACCCTGAATCAACATTTTTCACAACATTTGTTGGAGGCTACATAAAAACATTTTGGAAAACAAGCAGTCCAGTGTACGGCATGCAACAGCCAACCTGGTTAGAGATCCAGAAAGGATTTGTTGTGGTGGCAACATGGTAGATGTGGAGTGGGAGTGGGCAATGCAAGAAAAGAGCGATCAACGGGCTCATTGTACCGACAACAACGCAAAGCTCGCTCCAAACAAACTCCTACGCACTATGGCTCGGGAAGCAAGGCAGTGTGGAAGGATAAATATGTAAGATTGATTAAATTACAACCTAATTTAGTGATTATAAAGATTATAGTTGGTGATTTGTTATTGTTATTGCTAACTTAGGAGAATATCACTCTTACTCGACCAACTAGAGAGATGGTCAAGTATCGAGAGAGACATACAGGATTTTGATACTTGGTGATGGTTGTTCAAGAACAACCACATCTCTCGCGAGCAATTCAACGCAGCGGTTGGATTAGTACAATCGATAAGTTTAAACAAGTAGTTTTGTATCAATTGTTTTGAGTTGTCGATACTTGTTTAATTTGGTTTGGGTTTATGTAGAAGTCAAGGTGATCAAACGTACGTGCCTCTGGATGATGACGAGATCGAGGAGGATTAGATAGAAAACTATTTTCCCAAACTCTCGTAAAGTCCCAGTGTGGCACATTAATGTATATACAACTATTTACATTTCATTCGTAGCTTATTTAAATAATTGATCTTATGCACAATAGATTGTCAAGGTAAAGAAAATTCAATTTCAATTCTTTTTTTTTTTTTAATACTCTTTCAAAAACCAATTGATGTTTCATTGTTTTATGCACGTCAAAAATAAATGTGCTCATTTGGGCCACCCAATTTGGGTGACCCAAATGAGCACCTTTATTTTTGAATGGGTGTTTAGCTGTAATTAGTGTGGTAATACTAGCGGCAACTGATGCGGTAATAGAGGCAATTATATCACCACAAATATTATCGCAATTATTTGCTTTCAAACCACTATCATGATTTGAGCCGCAATTATTGCCGTATACACAATTTTTTCTCTCCATTTTCCTTTTTTTTTCGTGGCAATGCTAGCGGTTATAGACTACTCCTCTTATAGTGCCCTATGTCATATAAACCTATCAAGTTGGCACCAAATTGAAATTGTACGCTTATATTTGGACCTAATATAAAAATATGGGTTTGTTGAATGAAATTTAGCACTTTGAAGACAAGAAAGTGTAATTGGAAGACAACAAAGTATTAACTCAAAATGAGGAGGATTCTAGTAAAATGGAAGATCACTCCCATCTTTATGTTTTTTTCTTGTTTTTTATTTAGAGTATTAGGTGCCCCAGAATCAAGAAAGAAGAGTTATATACTGAGAACTGTATAAACACACTCAAAATTATTTTTTGATTACAAAGAGACTTCCAAAATATTCATCAAAATATAAGTTTTACTAGAAAATTCGCACAAAGAGTTTCTACAAATAGGCCATAGCTTCCAATACATACTCTTCCCATTTTTTAAAGCATAACAGCACCTTGAGCACTACCTATGCTAGCAATGTAGCACTTCAAAGGACACTTAACTATGTTTTTGGGTGATCGAATGCTTATAGTGACTCTCTCCTTCATTGTGTCCTGTAATTTCACCCTTTTTATATCCAAAAATTCACTATAAATATTTGATAAGTTCTATTTACTTATCTTCCTTGTCAAAACTTCCTTTTTGACAAGTTACTTGTCCTTATCTTATCTTATCTTTATTTTTCATGCTAATTTGCATGAGATGAATGTTAAGTATGGAGCCTGATTTACCCCTTGTAATTTTCTTTATTAAAAACTCACATTTGTAAGGCCCCCTCGAGGAGAAGCCATCGTGTGTGAAAAAAAATCATTGGCCGGAAACCAAAATTTTCACGGCCAGGTCTCGAGTTACAACGGTTGGTTCTCTTTTGTATGCTATGATCGGGACAAGGCCAGATATTGCACATGCAGTGGGAGTTGTAAGTAGGTTCATGGACAACCCAAGTTCAGAGCAATGGCAAGCTGTGAAGTGGATACTTAGGTATTTGAAAGGGACAACAACAAATGCTTTGTATTTCGAAGGAATTGATGTTTTTATGGAAGGGTATAAGGATGCAGAATATGATAGGTGACAAAGATACTCGAAGGAGCACTACTGGCTATGTCTTCATGGTTGGTGGCATAGCAGTAAGCTGGGCTTCAAAGCTGCAGAAAGTGGTCTCACTGTTTGCCATGGAAGCCGCGTATGTAGCAATGACAAAGGCAAGAAAAGTAATTTTGTAGCTTCACAAATACTAAGAAGAGCTTGGATCCAAACAAGACAATTGTGTCTTGTACAGTGATAGCCAAAGTGCTATCCATCTTGCAAAGAATTCGGCTTTTCATTCAAGGACAAAGAATATTGAGGTGAGATATCACTTCATACACACTCTTTACAACTAAATCTAGGAAAGCTGCATACAAATGAAAATCTTGCAGACATGTTTACTGTAATGGAATTGGTCTATTAACTTGAGAGTAGCGGAAATTAGAGAGAGTACTTTTGTGAAATTACTTTGTGAGCATAGTGGGTAGACATAATTGATGGTAGCAACATAAACATATCATTTAGTTAACTTGACATGAACAATAATTTTGCAAGAGAGAGAATTTAGAGAACATGACAACAATTGGGAACCGGTTTATGTGGAGCCGGTACCCCCTCCAATAGGCATTTGTATTATGATTTCTCCCATCAAGAGAGACTTGTTATAACACGATCTTTGTGCTCCTTGTGAGCCAGGTGATGCAATGAAGATGGAAATCTTCATGCATCATGAGCATAGCGTAAACTTTGAAGAAATCATTAACTATCCCAAGCCTCAGTCCTAAGACCTCAAACAGCTTTGAAGGTGGAGAGAGCTAGCTGGGAATGAGGGTAGGGAAGAGGAAGAAGAATCATTTTATACGAGAAAGAACTAGTTCCTCACTTATCATCACTCTTCTTGCTAGCATACATAATGAAGATGGAGAAGATGGAAAGATTAAGCATTGAAGCATGGCTCTTGGTTGGATTTGCACTCCATAGCCAAGATTGTTGGTGTAGGCTCTCAACCTCTCTACTTGCTTGGAGAAGGAGAGGGAGTTCTTGTACTTTGCACTTCACCAAATGAGAGTGTGTGTGAGTATGTGTGGGAGAGTATAATCCCTAAGAAGGCTCCCTACTTGCTTTTGTCAAACCCCCCTTGTAGCTCATGCTTGAAGCTCATTGGACCCCTCCAGGCCTAGACAATCACAAGCAAGAGTCATACCAAGCAGCAAGGGTAGCCTTGGGACAAGTGTTCTCATTTCCCCTTTGAGATAGAGGGATTGATAAATTCTAAAAAAATTCATTAATTGTGCTAAATTTTAATTGGATCCCTTGGAAGGCCAACTAATAGGCTTTAGGCATCCCATGAGGGTAACCTAGCTAGGGGCTTAACATGTGTCCTACTTTCCTCTTGGGCAAGGGGTGCCCTTTGGGAGAGAGAGTGGTCAAGCAACCAACCCCCCTTCTTGCATGGCTCGCCCCCTCCTTGTAGGGATTCATTTTGACTTTTCTGCCACCTCAAGCCCCTCAATCTTGGGCCTAGTTCTCACCACAATCTTGGCCGTTAAGCCCCTCAAGATTGGGATGGGTTCTCACCTCAAGTACAACCCTAGTATCTCAAGCATGACAAGCACCACCTAAAGCATCTCAACCATCAAGCACCTGAAGCATCTCAAGCACCTCAGTCATCAGGCATGGCAAGCACCTCAAGCTTGGGCCGGGTTCCCAACTCAAGCACATCCCTAGATTACCTAAGGTCAATGCACTTTTAACACTAACTATTGGAGGTCTTTAATCAAGGTAAACCTAAGGTCTTTATGCTCCATTGGTTATCCTTGGTCCTTGAGAGAACATCTCTCATTTGGGCCCTTTTAGCATTGGCCCCGTGTTGAGATAGATCTATTAAGCACATGTCTATATCCTAACCCTTGTTCCCATATATTCTTCCACATTAAATGA
This sequence comes from Adiantum capillus-veneris, assembly GCF_014529385.1. Lineage (NCBI taxonomy): Eukaryota > Viridiplantae > Streptophyta > Polypodiopsida > Polypodiales > Pteridaceae > Adiantum > Adiantum capillus-veneris. The sequence continues at coordinate 8,739,479 of NC_140952.1, read as the reverse complement.
TTAGTTGAATATGAGAAAACTTTTCCCATAGTGAGTGTTGATCTACGTCGGTAACATAATTCTTGAGTAGATCGAGTATCGTAAGATTGGCTATCTCACTTTGGCCATCCATTTGAGGGTGATAGGCCAAAGAGAAATTCAATCTTGTTCCTAGATTTTCAAAGATACCTTTCCAAAAATTACTAGTCATTCTAGGATATCTATCTGACATGATGGATGTTGGTAATCCATGGTGTTTGAAAATTTGTTGCCATTTGGTGTGCCTTAATAGTCTTTTTGACAAGAATAAAGTGTACTTGCTTGCTAAACCTATCCACTATTGTCCATATTCCCATGGATAGACTTGGGTAATCCAAAGATGAAATCCATGGATATACTCTCCCATGGTGAATTTGGGATAGGCAATGCCTGGAGTAATCCAGGTTTCTTCCCTCTATCATACTTGGTCTCTTGGCATACTACACATTTTGAAACATACTCTTGTATGTCCACTTTCATGGGAGGCCAATAGAAATACATCTCTAATCCTTGGAGAGTAGGTTGAATGCCTCTATGCCCCCGCATAGGGAGAATCATGGGATTCATACATAAATTTCTCACAAAGGGAATGGGTAACACATAGCCTATTGCCGTGGATAAGATAACCATCTTGCAAGGTGAATGGTTCTTCTTTCTTCCTCAAAGCAAGGGCTGACATTATGTCTCTAAAGTCAGGGTCAATAGCATACTCATCTATCATAGAGGATAGATCATTGTGAGTAGCTATAGACACCACATTAACTTTTAGTCATTGTGAAAGTGAATTAGCCACTTAATTGTGCTTACCAGTAATGTGAGAAATATGGAAATTAAATTGCGAAAGAAAATTTTCCCACCTCATTGGTTTGTCTCGGAAAGCTTGGTTTGCATCATGAAATACTTGAGACTTTGGTGGTCAGTTCGTAGAATAAATGGAGTCCCCACTAATAGTGCTTCCATGTGTATAGGGCATGTACAACATCTAAAAGCTCTTTCTCATAAATGCCCAAGACTCGTTCATCGGTATTGAGCCTTTGGATCTCATATGCTATGACATGCCCTTCTTGAAGCAAAGCTGCTCCAAGGCAATCACCACAAGCATCACATTGGACCTCAAATGGCTTTGAGAGATCCGGAAGTATGAGGACTGGTTGGGAGGTAAGCTTCTCCTTGTGCTTGTAAAAATTATTTTTCTCCTTAGCAGTCCATATATACTTAACGTTCTTCTTAGTTAAGTCATGTAGTGGTCCTGCTATTTGGGAGAATTTTTATATGAAGCATCTATAGTATGCACACATACCAATAAATCTTCTAGCTTATGTACAGATTCCTCAGATTAGGCCATGCTTTTATTACCTCTAACTGCAATGGATCCATACAGTTACCATCTTGAGAGATAATATGACCTAGGTATTGCATCTCTTGGAGGAAAAAATCGCTTTCCTTTTGGTTGAGAAAAAGCTTGTTCAATGCTTGAAAAATCACTTGGAGATGTTGCTTATGTTCATCCAAAGACTTGGAGTAGAGGATGATATCATCAAAGAACACTCCAGTGAATTTGCGGTAAGGTCTAAAAAATTTCTCCATTAGATGATTGAACGTAGATGGTGCATTAGTCAAGCCAAAAGGCATGACTAGATAAGAAAACTCCTCCAAGGCATACACCAATGGAGATATATCTTTACCTATTCACTATTCACTGCTATGAGTTGTCCTTCTTTCATATGTTCTCCCCCTTTGTGGCCTTGTGAACAAAACTTTTTTTCTTGTAGCAATGCTCTATCTGGATTTTCAAACTTTGGTAGCTATAGGTTGCACCAAAGAGTCTCCTTTTTTAGCCATTGCCACACCTGTTTGGATAGCCCGTGCTCACAGGACTCCCTGGACCTTACTCTGCACCTTCCTCCACCTCTTTTTGGTCGCCCCTTTATTTGATTTTTCTTCCCCTTCCTTGCTTCTTCTGTAGCACAACAGCCCATCCAATCCCTAGGAGCCGCGTTTCTTTGTAGAACATGTAGCACCCTTCCTTCACCACCATACATGCTCGCTCCCTTCAATAGATGGTGCCCTACCTTCGAGTAGCTTGTGGACCTTCCCTTGCAGCTTTTGGCCTTATCTGTTGAGAGAGAAAGAGAGAGCACAGAAATAGAATTCCAAAGTGTGTAGAATACACACATGAGATGATGTATATATAGAGGGGACCTGGTTGCTATATATAGAGAAGTCATATATTGAGTATCTTCACATATAAGCTCAACACCCCTACTCAAATAAGCGTCCCTAATTGTGGATGAAAAAACCCTTGGGGGATCAAGGGAAAAACCCACATCTCTATATACACCCACCGTTATATTATAAAAATCATTGAATGTACAAATGTTCATGAGGAGCTACATCACTTCTTTTACAATGAATATTTTATGACGAGCTATATCACTCCTTTTACAATGAATGTTTTATGAGGAGTTACATCACTCCTATCCTATCAAATACAATAATGAATGAGAAAGATTCAATAAGAGGTGTAAAGGCTATCGATTAGCTCATGATCAGAAGTGTCTCCGTAAATCTGTTGTGTAGCTTTCCATCAATATGGCATCATCAAACATGTCTTCATGTTGTCATCAATATGGCTTCACCAAACATGTCTTCATGTTGTCATCAACATGGCATCACCAAACATGTCTTCATAAATCAATTCTTTGATCAATCCTGCATAGATCATGGGCTCAAGAAAACATAGTCATGAAATTTTTTAGCATCGTTAGTGACATAATTACATTCACAATGCCATAAGAGATAGTTCATGACGCCACTCTTTTGACAACATATACACGCACGACAACATATGTGTACATAAAGTATGAACATAAAAGTATAAGATGCGTGATTACGTGATGCAAATGACATGTGTATATACTAAATAAAACAATATTTATCAATGTAATGATATCAATGAATATCATCAAAGTAAAACATCATCATTGTATCAATAAAATTAATAAATCATCATGGTATCAACGAAAAACATCATGGTATCACCGAGAATAATCATTGTATCAACAAAGCAACATCATGGTATCACCAAAAATAACCATGGTATCAACGAAACAACATCATGGTATCATTTAGAATAATCATTGTATCAACAAAACAACATCATGGTATGACCGAGAATAACTATGGTATCAACAAAACAACATCATGGTATCACCGAGAATAACCATGGTATCAATGAAACAACATCATGATATCACCAAGAATAACCATGGTATCAAGGAAACAACGTCATGGTATCACCGAGAATAACCATGGTATCAACGAAACAACATCATGGTATCACCGAGAATAACCATGGTATCAATGAAATATCATCATGGTATCAACGAAAATCAGCATGACCAAAGTACTAACAAAACATCATCATGGTACCATCAAAATCACTATGATATCAACGAGAGATTGTCAATAAAACGATGTAAGCTGTATCTCTAGAAGAATAATTATATCATAACCAATGAACGAATATATCATGTAACAAAAGATCATATACCATCAGTAGCTCGGCGGAATTTGGACGATCACCAACGGCTTGACTGAATTGGAACGATATTCATGACAGATATCCATGAACAGATCTATAGATATTTGATATCTGGAAATATAGGTATCCAAGAAAAAATCATTAGTAAATGTCTCAGTATGTATTAGACAGCTTAAAATAGTATAGACTTTTGAGAACATATATCTATAACACTGACTCAATTTGTAACCGTCTTCTGCAGCAAAGTTATGTCTGTAACAAATATATGATTGATAAAGAGAAAAATATAATTGATAAATTTTCAATTAGGAGAAAAATCAAAAGCAAAAAGTAAAATTGTCTTTTCAGACATTTTCGCAGTTTGAGAACGATAATCCAAAATCGATGTAGAGTTTTGGAGAAAGTTTCTTCTAGAAAGTTGTAGACCACATAGATTTACATGAACCGTTTCTGCAAAATCGTTTTCAATTAGGAGAAAAATCAAAAACAAAAAACGAAAGTTGCTTTTCAGGCATCTACACAGTCTGCAAACGATAACTCAAAATCAGTGCAGAAATTGGAAAAAGTTTCTTTTGCAAAGTTATAGACCACATCAATTTTGGTGCCCTTCGCGAGATTTTCTTGCAAAATCGTTTACAATTAGGAGAAAATTCCAAAACAAAAAAAAAAGTTACTTTTCATGCATGTACACAGTCTGCGAACGATAACTCAAAATCAGTGCAGAATTTAGAAAAAGTTTCTTTTGCAAAGTTGTAGACCACCTCAATTCCGGTGCTTCTTGTGGGCTATTTCTACAAAATCGAAACAATTAGGAGAAAATTTGAAAACAAAAAGAAAAAGTTTCTTTTCTCACATGTACGCACCCCGAGAACAATAACTCAAAATCGTTGTAGAATTTGGAAAAAAAAATTATACAAAGTTGTAGACCACGTCGATTCCGATAGCTTACGCAAGATAGTTTCTGCAAAATAGTTTTCAATTAGAAGAAATATTGAAAACAAAAAATGGAAGTTGCTTTTCAGACATGTACGCAGTTTCTCCTACAAAGTTGTAGAGCACATGGATTTTGATATCTCCAGCAGGTAGTTTCTGCAAAATTGTTTTCAATTAGGAGAAAAATCAAAAACTAAAGGCAAAAGTTGCTTTTCAGACAGTACGCAGTCCACAAAGGATAATTCAAAATTGGTGCACAATTTGAAAAATATTTCTTCTGCAAAGTTGTAGACCACATGAATTCCGGTAACTGTGGTGGGTAGTTTCTCCAAAATCGTTTTCAATTAGGAGAAAAAGCAAAAACTAAAAGCAAAAGTTACTTTTCAGACATGTACGCAGTCCGCAAACGATAACTCAAAATCGGTGCAGAATTTGAAAAAAGTTTCTTCTGCAAAGTTGTAGATCACATCAATTCCCGTGGATGTGATGAAGAGACTCTACAAAATTGTTTTCAATTAGGAGAAAAATCAAAAAAAAAAACATCCTTCTCTGATACCATGTTGTGAGAAAGAGAGAGCACGGAAATAGAACCCCAAAGTGTGTAGAATACACACATAGATGATGTATATATAGAGTGAACGTGGGTGCTATATAGAGAAGCCATATATTGAGTAGCTTCACATATAAGCTCAACATTGTCTATGATGGCAACCCTTTCTGCTGTAACCAAGGGTCCTCCCTTTAGTGATCACCCCTTCAAGCTTATGCTCAAAGACATCCTCTGGCGGTTCTCCTTTCTATATCCCTCTGGGCATCTCTTGGCTTCCCTTTACGTGGAGATCTCAGCCTTGCATAGTAGGCCCCCCATGCATGAGCTCGTTTCTAACAGTTAACCCAAGGCGGCCTCTTGCAGTCCTCAGATTAGTTGAGGCTATCCGCTGCCTGGCTTAACCAAGGGCCCTCCCCAACTCTATCTACCAGTGGTCCGCCCCTTGCCTTATGCAGGCCAAAACTTATTATTGCGGTCCCCTTGTGTGCAGTCCATATGTTCCCCTTTCTAGAAGGTTGGCGTCCCTTCACCATGCCTTTACACAGATGGAGCTCCACACCCATGCAATCAGCGTCGCCCCGTCTTCCTATCCAACTGCCGCTTTGCAGTGCAATTTGCACCACCTCCTTGGCATGCAACCTTGTTGGTTATTTTTTTCATGTACTAACTTCACCTTTAACATAAAAGAAATTGTTTGTTTAGTCTCCTTTCACACCATAGACATGCCATCCTAGAGCGCTCGTTGAGAGTATTCCAACTGCCATATATTTTGAGTCGTATACCCACTGGAAATAGCCTCGGATGGACAAGATGCAGCCTACTCAACTTCAAGCGCATAAAAAACTTTGAACTCTCTGAGATTGAGTAACCATTCTGCACACATTTGCACCATCTGATGGAAAAACCCACCGATCTTTAGAATCCTTAAGCACTTTGATCATTAAAGCTTCTAAACCATCCTCGACTTGTTAAATGTATAATTTGGCATACATATCCCAAATCTACCTCGTCCCCCCTGTATCTAGCAGAGGCTCAAGCATATTGCCATCATCCTGCATAGTTATATATACTTGCTTCTGGCTTCTCAATGGGTAGACAAGATTTGGTTGTACCAACATCAATAAGGATTGCTGGTCCAGGAAGAAGGAGTTGGAGTCTCAAGACAACAAGCCAACATTGGAGGCCAATGTGGCAGATAAAGTGGAGCAAGATGCTTTAATTCTCTCCTTAGACAATGTGTCTAATTCTTGGAATATAGTAGATTTCGGGGCTTCATTCAATGTGACACCACACAAGCAACATTTCCAAGATTAGACCAAAGGTAATTTTGAGTATGTATAATTGGGATATAATGAAGCTTGTGAAATTGTCGGTAAAGGTACAGCTCGCGTCAAAACTGCTAATGGAAATGAATGGAAGCTTAAAGATGTTAGGCATGTTCCTTCTCTTTGCAAGAAGTTAATCTCTATAGGATAGTTGAACGATGAAGGTCACCACATTGCATTCAGAAACAAACGGTGGAAGATCTCAAAGGGATCTTTGGTGGTTGCCAAAGGAGAAAAGGTTGGTACACTTTACTTGTGTACTGTCAGCTCGCAATCTTCAGCTTGTGCAACAACTACAGAAGTCGACAGTGCGGTGTGGCACTATCGGCTTGGGCATATGAGTGCCAAAGCAATGCAAATCCTTCAAACAATTAAAGAATCTTCTACCAGGTTTGAAAGAAGTGGACTTAAAGTTTTGTGAAGATTTTGTTTATGGAAAACAAAAAAGGGCAAAATTTTAAAAATTAGGAAATAAAATAAAAAAAACTTGAGCTGGTTCATTCTGATGTTTGGGGTTCTGCAAGTACACCATCACTTGGTGGCTCATTGTACTATGTAACATTCATAGATGATGCGACTAGGAAAACATGGGTTTATATAATGAAGAATAAATCCGATGTGTTTTCCATATTTCAAGGTGGAAAGTATTTGTGGAGAATGAAACAGGTACTAAGATTAAATGCCTTAGATCCGACAATGGAGGCAAATTTGTAACCAAGCTTTGAAATCTTTTGTGCTAGCAATGGGATTTGAAGATAAAAGACAACCCCAAGGAAACCTCAACAAAATGGGATGTTGGAAAGGATGAACAGGACAATCATGGAGCGAGCACGCTACATGCATTGGATGGGAGAATTCTAGGGAGACGTGGATCGGTAAACCAATCGGTGAACTATTCATTTCTCAAAGTGTTTGGATGCAAGGCTTTCATGCACATAGATAGAAGCCTAAGGTCAAACTAGGTGCAAAGTCCAAAAAGTGTTTCTTCATTGGCTATGGAGAAGGTAACTTTGGGTATCGCCTATGGAATCCTGAAGATAGTAAAACCTTTAAGAGTAGGGATGTAATTTTTAACAAATAAAATATGTACAAAGATTACTTGGAAAGAGAACTAACAAAAGAAACAGGTGATGAGTACATGGAGCTTGAGGACGGTGAAGACTCAAGGAGTGAAAACGGTGATAATGTACAACAAAGTCAACCAAATGAGGAGCCTCAACCTATTCCCCAAAGATCTACAAGAGAAAGTAGACATCCAGAAAGTTTTATTTCTTCCTTCAACCATCTCTTGATCTCAGATTCTGGCCGAGAGCCGAAATCATACGAGGAAGCTATGCAACACGAATCCAAAGAAGAATGGATAAATAGTATGCAAATGGAGATGGACTCATTACATCGCAACCAAACATGGGAGTTGGTTGAGTTGCCTAAAGTTAAGCGGGCACTTCAAAACAAATGGGTGTACAAGTTGAAAGAAGAAGAAGGTGGGAAGAAAAGGTACAACTCTAGGCTTGTGGTAAAAGGTTTTTCTCAAAAGAAAGGTATTAACTTCAATGAAATATTTTCTTTTGTTGTAAAAATGAACTCAATTAGACTTGTCTTAAGCCTTGTGGTTTCTCATGGTTTAAATCTTGAGCAAATGGATGTAAATACGACATTCCCTCATGGTGACTTAGAGGAGGAAATTTACATGCTTTAACCAAAGGGGTATGAAGTAAAAGGTACGTAAGGAGAAAATGGTTTGCAGATTAAAGAAGATCTTGTATGGTTTAAAGCAAGCATCAAGATAGAGGTACTTGAAATTTCGATCGATGGATGTTGGATCATGGATTCACAAGATGCAACTCAGATTACTACGTCTACACAAAGAATTTGGGAGATGGGAAGTTCATCACCCTAATGTTGTATGTTGATGATAATTTGATTGCAAGTGCTAATATGCAGGACATCAAAGACCTAAAAGAGGAGTTGTCTAACTCTTTTTCAATGAAAGATTTAGGTGCTACAAAGAGGATACTTGGTATGAAGATATCAAGGGACAGGATGAAGAAGACAATAAAGCTATCTCAAGAGGATTACATCAAGAAGGTATTAGAAAGGTTTGCTATGCAAAATGAAAACGCGGTTTCTACACCTTTGGCTTGTCACTTTAAACTAACCAAGGATATGTGTCCAAAGACACAAGAGGGGATAGCTATATGTCTAAAGTTCCATATGCTACATCGGTAGGTTCTCTTATGTATGCCATCGTTTGGACAAGGACAGACATTGCACATGCAGTGGGAGTTGTAAGTAGATTCATGGAGAACCCAGGTATAGAGCACTGGTAAGCTGTGAAGTGGATACTTAGGTATCTGAAAGGAACAACAACAAATGCTTTGTATTTTGGAGGAATTGATATTTTTCTTGAAGGATATGCTGATGCAGATATGACAGGTGACAAAGATACTCGAAGGAGCACTACTGGCTATGTTTTCACAGTTGGAGACACAACAGTAAGCTGGGCTTCAAAGCTGCAGAAAGTGGTCTCACTTTCTACCATGGAAGGAGAGTATGTAGCAATGACAGAGGCAAGCAAAGAAATTATGTGGCTTCACAGATTCTTAGAAGAGTTTGGATTCAAACAAGACAATTGTGTTTTGTACAATGATAGCCAAAGCGCTATCCATCTTGAGAAGAATTCATCCTTTCATTCAAGGACAAAGCACATTGAGGTGAGATATCACTTCATACGGACTCTTTTGGACGAGGAACAACTAAAACTAGGAAAGGTGCATACAAGTGAAAATCCTGCAGACATTTTCACAAAGGTGGTCAACAAAGAGAAGTTGAGCTTCTGCTCATCTTTAATCGGCATTCAAGAATAAGAAGCCAGGATGGAAAACAATCACATGTTTGGTGTAGACATCAGTTTCCAAGTGAGAGATTGTTAAGTATGGAGCCTGATTTACCCCTTATATTTTTATTTTTTTATTAAAAACACACATTTGTAACGTCCCCTTAAGAGGAGAAGCCATCGTGCATGAAGAAAAATCACTCACTGCAAATCCAAAATTTCACGGCCAGTCTCGAGCAAAGATCGAAACTGACTTCATCGAAATATTATGACCGGACGTTGGTCGAAAAGTGGTCGAAAAACGGCGAGTCGTCTGGCCGGTTGGACGGTGGCCGGTAGTCAATGCCAGATAGCCGGTGGTCGAAAGTCAATGGATGGTGAAAGGTGGCCAAATTCAATGGCCGATGGCCGATTTCAAATGTGGATTTTTCTTCTCAAGGGCGACCACACATGGGCGGATTGGAGGGTCCGATTCGGACTTGTCTACACAAGGGTGGCTACACACGGCTGTTTCTCATGAGAGAGGACAACCCTTTTGGCCTATAAAAGGAGGCCTCTTTTACACACAAAAACGGATTGTGAAGCATTGTGCTGCATTGTGAAGTTGATGTGAGGTGGTGAGAGTGAAGCAAGGCGAGAGCTCCAAAAGGGTATAATCCCTTTGTAATCTACTTCTTATTTTGAAGTACTAAAGCTTTTGAGTGGTTGTTTTCCCGTGGACGTAGCCCACATTCGGTGAACCATGTATATCGTGTGTTCTCTCTCTCTCTCTCTCTCTAATCTCTCGTGTGTGAAAATTATCTCTCTCCATTAAGTAAACTACTCAATTATCTACTTAGCTACGTCCTATTTCCTAACAATGAAAAGCTAATTTCTCATGCATTACTTATGTCCATGTTCCCAAGGTGTAAAACTAAAGTATCTCGTGAGTAATTTTTGGTGCTTTGATTTAGCCCAAATCTACCTCAATTATGTTTTGTTTTTGTTTTTGGTGAGTCAATGACTTGAATGTGTTGGTCAAGAGTAAGCGCTAGGAGGAAGCTCTTATATTAGCCACATTGGGTGATGGCTTAGCAGAAGCTTTGTAACTTTATAAGACATAAAAGTGTCCTTTCAGGGTTTTGGAAAAAAAATCAAATATTTTTATTATATATATGTATTTGTGGAATTATTTACTCCAGCTCAAAGCTAACACCACATTCAATGTGGCCAGAGGAATCCTCAATTTGACAAAAAAAAACATACTTGCTAGCAGTTCACAAACAATCTTCAAACAAAGAGCCTATTTTTCTTGTAAACATTAATGATTTCTTAACCAAAGTCTACGGTCGATGCAAGCCTAAAATGTCTCTTTGAACATAGAATTAAATACAAAACGGTACATTTTTTACTTTTTGTTGACCTATCATCGATGGTTCTATGCATAGACCTATCATTACCATTATAAATGCTTTCACTTTAGACACTTCGAGTCTTTCATTCTTTACTTTCATGTTCAAGCATAGAAAGAACCAAAACATGTCTTCCTTAGGCAATTTGGAACACACCTATGAAGTACAAAAACTGCAACTCGCTTCCACAATGAGGCCTTCCATATAGCATATAAACCTATCAAGTTGGCACCAAAGTGGAATTGTACGCTTATATTTGGACCTAAGATAAAAATGTGTGTTTTTGTTGAGTTAAATTTAGCACTTAAAGACAACAAAGTATTAACTCAAAATGAGGCCGATTCTAGTAAAATGGAAATCACTCCCGCTTTTTTTTTCTATTTAGAGTATTAGGTGCCCCAAAACTCAAGGAAGAAGAGTTTTAACTCTATAAACACACTCAAAATTCTCTTTTGATTACAAAGAAACTTTCAAAATATTCATCAAAATGTGAATTTTACTAGCAAATTAGCATAGATCAGAGTTTCTACAAATAGGCCATAGCTTCCAATATATACTCTTCTCATTTTTAGAAGCATAACATCACCTCTAACACTACCTATGCTATCTATGTAGGACTTCAAAGGGCACTTAACTATGTTTTTGGGTGATCAAATGCTTATAGTGACTCTCTCCTTTGTTGTGTCCTATAATTTCATCCTTTTATATCCAAAAAGTCACCCAAAGCTCTAACTTCAACTTTGCTACTCATATGGAAAATTTGTTGATTTCTTTGTCTTTAAAAGAGGGGTAAAATCCTTGGACATCTAGTTGAAAGTCTCACTCCTCTACTTTCTATGTTCATAGTATTGTTTGTTGTCTTATCATGCACAACAAGAACTTGCAATCTTTCTTTTATGCATGCCACCTCTATCAGTGATTGAAAAGTAACTTGTGCTTTATACGTGACATCCTATTCTTGAAGTTTACTATGTTTTACACAAGCCACAGTCCCCCACCCCGGGCGCCCCCTTGGAGAGGAGTATAAACTTCAAAAAAAAGAAAATTGCTTTATACATGACGTCCTATTCTTGAAGTATGATCACATGAACTCACGCGTCTTTCTTTTATGCATGTTACATGTAAAGTTAGCTGAAAAGTGACTTGATTTCTACTTGACATCCCATTCTTGAAGTTTACTCTGAAAAGCAACTTGCTTTCTACATGACATATTCCTATTCTTGGAAGGTGGGTTGTCTTGTGGCAGGGCATGCCAATTGTAGTTGCACGTAGGGTCATGGTTTTTGGCTTTCTAAAAGAAGCCTTAGCTTTGAATCTAGTTAGGCATCCTTCCAATGTTTTGATTGCCAACGATGGAGACTCGTCTTAAATGTTGATGGAGTTTGTCAAATGGGTCCCTTTCATTTCATAGCCTTACAGGGCTTTTTAAGACTTTGCCTTGTTTATTTCTTTTGTCCTTGCTCATCTTATATTATTTTCAACATGAATACACAATTTATATTTGTTCTTTTTTCTTAGGATGGGACTACATTGCTTTTATTTTGTGTACTTTTTTATTTTTAAAGCTTTTAAAGAGTAAAGAGTTTTTTTCACAAGAACAAACGATTGTGACTCTCTCTCTCTCTCTCTCTCTCTCTCTCTCTCTCTCTCTATATATATATATATATATATATATATATATATATATATATTGTATTTTTATTTTCTCATATCTTGATTTCCTTTTTGGAAAGCCATCGTGAAATCTCACCTTGTTATATTGATGATAGTGGTTGGTAGTGCTGAGGGGGTTCCCTTGTTTGCCATGGGATGCTTTGTAATTCTCATTGTGATCATGGAGTAATTGTAGCTTTAAAGAAAATTTAATCTATATTACTCTCTCCTTTTAATGAGAGTATTGCTATATAAAAAAAAGAAAAAAACTGGTAGCTAAATTAAAAATGTATCTTGAGAACCTTTGATATGACACACATCGAAATAGGCATTGTGAAAATGTTTTATACATATAATCCAAAGGTCAAGATTACAAGTTTGATAGCAAAGAAAGACCATAATTACACATTTTATTCTAGTGAGCAAAGTAAATGGATGGAGTTTTTTATTAACTAACTAAGAATTAAACAGAAAGTTGATCCACCTTTCCTTTCACACAAAAAGATTGCCCATATACCCACCATATGGCATGACCTGTAGCATATATGGTTTTTTGTTGCTAGTTTTCTTTTAATTTTCTTTGGAGAGCTTGTTTTATTCTTCATGATTTTTGTTGTAGCGCGTTAATGACAGAACGGAGTAGTGCCAAAAAGAAAAAGAAAAAGTAGAGAAGATAGTGCACTGCAAATAAAGTACAGTTTGGTTGCCCAAAGAGAGATGTACAATGTACATATAATCAACGTCAGGCCAAAGAGCATTCATAATCTCTTGCCCAACTTGTGGAAACTGCTCTCATGAGCATTTTTGTGCTATATTGCTATTTTCTAGAGCTCAGCTATTTCCCCTTGTAAGTCTTATCTTGCAGGGCAGTAGGGAGAGGCTCATGAGTAATTGGAGTAGGCCGCGGTCCTACAAGCGTGGGAGCACGGTGGTACCACCAAGCACAGACTACAAACAAGGCAGCGCTGAGAAGGGAGAGGACGAAGAGCAAAGCAAAGAAGTAATCAAGGTGGCCTTTGTTTAAGTCAGGCGGGATCCAGCTAGTCTTGCCGCCGTCTCTGCTGGTGATACGCACCGTGAGAGAGACTAGGAGGGTGCTTGCATAGTTGCCAATGGCCAGGTTAGTCAAGGATAATGAGCTCACAATTCCACGCATTGCATGGGGAGCCTCGCTATAGAAGAAATCCATTGCGCCGACTACCACAAACACCGAGGCAGCTCCTAGTATCACCTGCAGCAGGCAGCCAAATGAATCCATTAAAAAAATGCTCAATTTTCTAATCTATTCAATCATTTAAGTGGCCTATCTTATATACCTGCTGTGGAGTTTGCCACAGGATGCTCAGCGCCCTGCCATGAGCTCTTAAATGCAGGCGGCGGGATTCGAGCATTGATGCACATGCCATGCCTAGCGATGAGATAACGATGCCAACCGCCATTCGCTGTAGCGGTCCCAACCCTTCCTTTTTCCTTGTCACACGGCGGGCAGCCGGCACCACCAGCATGGGATACACCAGTGTCATTACAAAAATGCTCATGGTATTCAAGACGTTCATCGCTGCCGGAGGGATGCTGAAGCCACCCACCTTGGTGTCCATGGCAGCTGCTTGCTCCACAAACAGCGTGGTGCCCTGTGAGAAGATGGCTGCAAAGGGGACGGCCATCAGAAATATGGGCAGCATCCGCCAAAGCTGTTTCACCTCCTCCACTTGTGTCACACTGCATAGTCTCCATTCACGACTTCTCCCACCTTTGTTATCTTCTGCATCCTTCGTTGCTGCCTTGTCCAGGCACCTGCCAATTAGAAACCATCATGGATTAAATTTATTTTGAAACCGTCTACACCATGGTTTGTCTAACTTACGAAAATAATGTATATGAACGACATAGTAGAAAAATACCCATTTCAAAAAGTGTAACTAGTAAAAATACCCATTTATGGAACTTCTTATAGATCTAAACCATACTTGCTTCATAATTCCATGTAATTATGAAAAGTATGGCTACACTGCAAAAACGAAAAAAACATGAGACAAGAACCCCTCAATCGTCCTTCAATGCTAAAGATGCATACCCTCTTCTCTTCCCCCCTACACCCATGATCACGAAGTAGTATACAACAATAAAAATTATTGAATTTTGAATTCAGACATGAAATAAGGCTAGGTAATTTGAAGTCAAATTTGTCATTCTTTATAAAAATTTGATATTTAGCGAGAATACCATGATATCATGTAACATATCTATGCAAAAAGCTCAATGCCTAGATCCCAAATTGCACGTAGAAGTTATGGAAGATTAAAACAACATAAAAATGTGTAGACCTCCGTTTTTGAGGGCAAACTAACATTGTCTGATCTCTTTTTATATCCCTCTTACACACTCTAACATTCTTGCTTTGGAGTACCCCTAATTATAGTACAAGTGTTAATCAGCTCCATAATCTCATGGTACTATCCTAAACCCCATCCTCTTCTTAAGGTTGGGGCCGGGTAGAGGCTATGCATGTAGCACTCACATATGCTCGACATTCAATGACCAACCACTTCCTCTTCCATATCTTTGTTAAGTATTGCATACCCTCATGAGTGTTTTTTTTTTTTGTAGCTCTTTCCTCTTTCATATGAAGCTTGCCCTCTCAAAATAGGATGCTACTCATTCAAGTTCCAATGCACTCAGGTATCAATATAACCACCGAAAGTATAGCTCATCCTTCCAATCTTGACATAGACTCAAATGCCAGCCCCAATATAGATAAAGAAAGGAAGATAGCACATCCATGTAGTTAGAGTGTATGCATACCACTGATTAGCCCCACCGGGTAACCTAGTACAAGAGAATCTTATTGTATATCAAACCCATTCTTCAACAAGTTATCAGATTAACACTGTAACTAGAGACACCTCAGACTAATGGCCCTCCTCCTGCTCTCAAGTATAGAAAGAAACTGCTCCATCAACATTGATAGCAACAAGTCCAAACAAGATGACCTACAAGCTATTGCAAAAGATTTTATAATTGTTGGCAAAATTAGTGAATGTGTCAACTGGTCGAAGAATCTCCAAGAAAGAGCTATCATTAAGCCTCTCAATTATGGTCCATAGATTCCTTTGGACATTTCGAAACTTTGAATGCAATACCATTAAAAATCAAGGAATTTCTTCACAAGCTATGCCCAATACCTACCTAATAGTACCTCACTAATAAGGAGCTTGGATTTGGAAAACTTTCCATGCAGTTTTGTAATATCTTCTCTAAGGACCTCGTCAGTTATACAATTGTGAGTAGAGTTTAGTAGTGCAACCAAAAAGACGGACTAAGAAACAGTTTGTGCCTCATATATTGTTTGAAAGCGGAAGAAGTTGTTGCTCACTTTATATTCTTTACTTGCCCTACTAATGGTGAGCTTGTTGGATTGACGTTGTACTATCTTTGGTGTGTTTCATTCTCTTCCTTTCACCCAGAATAAGTTAATGACCTCAAGTGGAAGGATGCGATGGTTTGGGCATTCCTGTTGGGCGTTTAGTGATGAGGGAAGTACTCTGCAAGGTATTCAAATGTCTTCATTTTGCAGACTGCTAAATCTCCAAACATCAAATGATCTCAACCTCTTCCCCGTCTTGAATATTCCTCAGCGCCGCCTTGTCCACCTCCTCTATAACAGGCCGGTGGAACTTGGCAGGAGAACTATTTCCATATCCAAGACAAGTGTAAAGTACAATGTGTCACTGTGGCCTACAATATAAAGCAATGTCTAGCACTAATTGGCAAGCTTTATCCAACCGTGGAGAATTCCTCCCTTGGGCTTTATAGGCAAACATAAGAATTAAAAATTGAAACATGGTTTCAAATAATTGCTTGAAATGAAAAGGGGGTGGAACAATACCTGAATCGTGAAGTATGTTGCATTCTGCGGCAGCCATGCAAAATGAGCTCCTTGTCGTTGAGCTCGTGGAGAAGACTAGGATCGTTGGGCACCTCAAGTCGGTATTTTCTAAGGAAAGCCACCAGAACCTGAGCCACCCGTGTGAAGGCGTTACCAGCGGGGCGAAACTGGCGGTAAACGGGCACCCCCAGCCCAAAAGCAAGGAAGGCCAGGCCGCCCAGGGCGGTGGCCAGCCAGTAGCTGAGGGCCCACATGCCGCGGTTCTCCATCCACACGAAAAGCGTATTGGCCAGGATGGTGCCCACGTTGGTGGCAAAGAAGAGCCAGCCGAAGAAGTTGGTCTTATCGATGGCCGACTCGAATTGGTCCGCTCCCAACGCTGTGAAGGCGGGCAGGTAGCCGCCGCTGCCCAGCGCGATGATGTAAATTGCCACGAAGAACACTGCTGTTTGTAGCGCGGACACCTTGGGGCAGCTTGCGACAGCTGTTGCTGCGCAATTGGCTGGCTTTAGTGCATCCACGGTGACGGACAGTGACAACCCCACCAAGCCCTGGAGCAATTTGTAGAAACATGAGATAAAAACATCAGCTGTGACAGTACTACAGTCTGTTCTGTACTCTACAGAAAGAGTCTCTCTTTCTCTCTCTCTCTCTCTCTCTCTCCCTCTCTCTCTATCTCTCTCTATATGTGTGTTTTTGATGATAAGAGTCTCTCTCTCTCTCCCTCTCTCTCTCTCTCTCTCGCTATATGTGTGTTTTTTATGATAAGAGTCTCTCTCTAGGTAACGGTGTAGCCAATGGGAATCGAGTCTGGGTCTGCAGATGACATCATGTACATGATGTATGCTCTCTGTTAGAGGCTTAGAGCTCTGTAGATGACGTCATGTATATGAGGTCTCATTGTATCTCTATCTCCTGTATCTCTCTTTAGATGACGTATCCATCCTCTCTCTCTCTCTCTCTCTCTCTCTCTCTCTCTCTCTCTCTCTCGTCAGAGCACAGTTACCAGTATGTGCACTATCTGGAAGATGACACATGTCCAAAATCTGCCCCAATAGGAGTCCCCCATGAAACCTCCCAGCAAAGTGCAGAGCCACATGGTGCCTGTCCAGTTAGTGACATTGTTGGCAGCTGTCGCATTGCTCATGTGCAGCACCCTGTTGAAGTACATCACCAAGTTCGATGCCACAGCGAAATTGGCCACATTCCACAGTGCTTGATTTCCTGCTCATCATCATGACCAACATCAAAATTGGAATCTCATAACTTACTTAATCAACAGCTTAAGAACCCAAAGTCACTGCTTGATTAAAAAGCTGATATAAAAATGAAGATATTATTTACCCAGAATGTACAGGCTTGTCTTGGGGCCTCCGTGCTTCTCTGTAGCTGGCCTTCCCAGCCAGTCAAGAACCTCTCCCTCACAGTGCTCTTCATCCGCCACTTTCTCCACATCCCGGCTCGGCGCGGGGCTGACTAGCTCAACAGCTGGTGCGGTGGAGGCAACGCCTGCTAATTTTGCATGGCTATGGTACTCCATGGACTCAGGCTGTAATTATTGCTGACTTAAGTACACTTTTCGAAGGCTATTATGTCACCAGCTATAATATTAAACATGTGAGTGAATCAAAGGGTAAATTGCGCAGGATTACTGGCTCACACTAGCCTTGTATGTATAAACAACAAGACAGTGGAGCAATAAAACCAATTACGATAGCTATCAATAAAGTGAATTACCAAGCTACAATTAGCACTGCACACAATCATGCGCTGGTAATAAGAAATACTATCGGAGGAGAAATGAAAGGTGAGGAACACTATAAGCTAGTGGATGTCGACGTGGGTGGTGGGATCTTTGTTTCCAGGGAAAGAATCAGCGCCTGCTTTTGTAGTAGAGAAGTAGGGTGCTGGGGATCAAACAGCTGTGCTGGCGCGCTGGGAGAGGACGTAGTTGAAGTAGTAGAGGGCTACTTCGACTATACATTTGAGTTGCCGGAGTGATATTTGTATGTTAGTGGAAAGGTACGTCCAGACGTCGCAAAGGTCTGATCATAATTCTAAAGAGGGCGGAGGGTGATGCAGGTATGCGTGTGTAAGTGCTGATGGACGTCGGGAGAGCTGGGCTGGTGCGAAACGCAAGTAGCATCCTTGTGCCTGGTGGCCCTTTTTCGTTTTTATCTCAGTTAAAACACGACAGAAATGAGAACCCATGACTCATACGTGATAGCAACCTTGGCACCGCCCACGAGTTTCATCGACAGTCCTTTCCTATGCCCATTGCTCTCTCATTTTGGCCATAGTGCTTTTTGGGACCGCTCTCGTGAGTTTTGTCAAATACACACACGCTTTTTGGGACCAAAACACGCGTTGGAACTTGTCTTTGCTGTCTTCGTGAACCAAGGTGTGGTATTTTTAACTAGTGGTATAGGAGACTCAAATGCACGCGCGTGTGTGTGTGATTGTGTAGAGAAGAAAAATACTTTGTAATTTCAAATCTAAGTTATAAACATGATAATTGATATGCTTAGCTAAATGAAAGTGGCGCTATAGATTAGTGGAGCATTCAAAGCCATCATGAATACAATGTCTATGTGATTGATTTAGGCATCTACCAACATAATATGGCAGAAGGGGGAGCCCCTTCTACGTGTCGTAATCTGCGACTTGAAGGTTAAAGTCCAAAACTAAGAGAGAGAAGCCGTCGAAAGCGACCGGTCGTACTAGTGATTCTATATGGCTCTTTCTAGTCTATAAAAAACAAACCGTCCATATCAACCCTAAATGGCCCACCGAATTAGCCAAAATGATAGTTATTAGTCCTAATATTTGGCTTTCCTAATGGCTTCAAAAAAAATTAAAAGGTATTTTTAATTCAAAGATTCTTTCAATAATAACAAAAATAATTCGCTAGTCTATAACACATAGCAACACGCAATGACGAAGCACGTAAATTTGAACAATATGAGTTGACATGAAAAGAACGGATACGATTGACAGAGAGAGAGAGAGAGAGAGAGAGAGAGAGAGAGAGAAAAGAGACAGAGGACACTTTAAAGAGAAGAAAATCCTATTTAAAAAAAAAAAAAAACAAAAATATACAATGTGAAGTAAACCAACTCTTTATATGGATAATGGACACAAAATGTCTTGATTTTTACCAGTGACTTGTGTTTTCATTTTTTAAAGTCACCCTTCACTTATGCACTTAATATGTTTTGAAAGACTTTTTATTTTTTCTTGGATTGGGACACCTAATCCTAAGATATCTAAAGGGGATTTGAAAATTCTTAAGCATCTTCAAAATATTGTAGGAGTTTTCTTTGGCTTTTTCAAGAGAAAGTTTTCCAAAAACGATCTCAAAACCATCCTTTGCAGTTTAAGAAGGACCTTGCAATGGGAAATCATGGGTTGGAAAATTCCAAAAGCATTAGAGATATCCAATATGGTGGGGAATATGATTAAGATCTCAATGTACTTTTGGATTATCAAAACAACCTAAAAGTGATCCCAAAAGTGTGCCTTCTTCTTCACATAGAAAGAGCGTGACCAAGAAAAGAGAGAGGTGTTTATTGTTGTTCATAAGACTTCACATACATCTATGTATAAGATATATTTAGGGTGATTTTATTCAGAGACATACGAGTGTGGGTGAGTGGACGCAATCTCGTAAAACTAGTCCAAACAAAGCTTTGAACGGCTTTTTTTAAAAAAAAAATATATATATATATATAGGGTGATTTTATTCAAAGTATCCTACATTGACAACAGGGATATTGTCTAAGTGTGATAGACTCCATTGCATGCATCATGGATAGTTAATTACAATTAAACAAGAGAACTTTCACACAAAAGACTAACACAGAAAGCGTATCCAATAATCCCCCTCTTAAGACTTATCTAAGGCATGTAAGGTGACTAGTCTTTCAACAATGTGGATAATACAATGATAACTTTATTCCTTGAAGAATAATGGGTGGACATAACATAATCATCAAGCAACACGCATCCCCCCAAATGACAAGGTTAGACTTAGGGACTAACAAACACAAAAAATTAGGCTTTTCTAGTACTCCATGCCCAGGAAATCCAGTAAGTATGTGTGGTAAGATTTTAAAACATTTGTTTAGCAAGAATTATGGAAGATGGAGAATATGCTAACAACATAGTGGGGTTTAATTAATGATTTCTAATTATAGAATATATTGTGGTGTGCAACGCATGAGCCCCAACAGACACTCTATGGTGTGAACCTACAATGCAACCAACTGCAAGATAAATAGAGGTGCCCACACATGGGGTGGGACACACTCCGTTAACCATTTGCACACCACATTGGTGGAGTTGGCGGGAAACACCTTCTTGAGGCGTTCACTCTCTTGCCTTTAATTTCTTGCTGACTAATTAGCTATGGTGTTCCTGCACGACACAGGCTAAGAACCTTCTTTCTTCTTCTATCTCCCAGTCTCACCTCATCTCCTGCAATCTATTTCCTCTCTCAATCTATGTCGTGATTTCCATCTCTCAGTGTGAGTCTTGCACTGGCCATCATTGTCACCCACAACCAAATGTATGCATGGCCGCGATGGGTCATCATACCTAGAAGAGACAAGGGTTCATTTATCTCAAGCAGACACAAGGGTGTCAAAATTTTTAATGCATTGCCTGCCAAAATTTTTAATGCACTTGCTAATCTTCTTTTTCTCAAATGCCAGATAAGCCAACACACTTATTTCATCACTACTCCCTCTATCTATTGTTCTTTTCTTGCTTCGATGCACAGTAGTAGCACCTCTTGCAAGCCTTTGCGTGCTAGCGGTTGAGCCTCACTCGTCCTCCTGCTCTATTCCTCTTTGTGGCACAACATAAATACTTGATGAGTCCGTATTGAAGAAGACAAAGTGACGATTTTAAGGAGTTGGATTTCACTGTCTAGATATGATCTGATCTTGGCTTGGTCTATTTTTGGTGGAACTCTTGCCAGCATTTGGGATCTTATGGGCCTTCCCCCTCAGCCTTGACTACGTCTATTTGTGCCTTTTCCAATCTCATGATTCATAGCAATGGCCATAAGATCTCGAGAGGTCACCTAAGAAAAATGTAACATATCAGGTCAGTTCAATAGAAGGGTATTTAAAGCTTTTCAAACTTACAAAATATATATATAGAAGAATACTATTTTTTCAAATGTGAAAAAAACTTACAGGTTTTAATAGAAAAGGATACATAATAATCCTAAAGAAATTCACAGATAAGGGGTTCGACAAACATGTCTTGAACGCACGTGATATGCTAGTTTTACACATAGTGAACCCTCCGAGCATAAGATGTTGCTATTTTTCTTGCAACATTCTGCATCATTCTACGTTAGGAGTGAAGACCTTACAATATTTTCCGATGTTAATTTACTTCTTTTTGGTGCTAGTAAAATTTTACTAATATTGTGTTTTTTCTCTCAATCACATTGAAGCATTGCAAAAAATAGAGTTGCTGCAAAATTCTTATAAAGGTGTCTTTCGTTGGTGAGAGCATTTTGAAGGTGCAAATCCTAATCAAGCCCGTCCTTATCTATTCAAGTCATTGATCATTACTCTGCCTAGTTCGATACTTCAATGTTCTTCCTTGTTGAATAAACACCCCCACAAGTACTGAGCTCCTCTGTGGAGATTGATGTATTTCACAAAAACAGATGGTGTCCATGTTTGTTGCATTCCACATTGTCATTCCTCATGTAGTCATTTGCAGAGGGATAGCGACCTAATGCCATGCCTATGTCGAGATGTTTGTCACTCTCTTGTCAAGTGTACCCCCCAAGTTCAATCCATAGTCCCTAGTTCCTAGACCCCCAAACAATAGAGGACTCCAATGGTTGATCCACTTTTGGGATGGCAACATCAAGTACTGGAAATCCTCTCACTAGTTGGTTGTTGAGTTTCAGTTCAATGACCTTGAGAAACTACCTGTCAATAGAGTTGTAGAAGACCTTGAGAAACTACCTATCAATAGAGTTGTAGAAGGCCTAGAAAATCTTCTAATGACAATCTAGGAATCTACCTTTGAGTGGAAAGCCTGGAAATAGCCCATGAGTAGCCAACTCTTCAAACCTCATACCAAGGGCATCTACCAAGCGCTACGGCATGAGGGTGATAGGTTCACCACTTTGAACAAACAATGGTCAGAAACTTGATGGGTTGAGGCTACAAAGAAAATTTGGAATCCACTGTGGCCTCATTTTATGAAGATATTTTTGTGGAAGGTGTTGTGGACCCCCATTTTAGTACCCATGTTTCTCTATTGCAGTTTTACAACAGCTCTCAGGTGATCACTACAAGAGGTTATGTGCACTTGTGACACTTTTAGCGATGGAAATACATTGGGTTTTTATACTCCCCGGCATCGCTAAGACTGTCTCTAAAAGCGTCGCTAGGGAAACGTCGCTATATTTGGTTATGAGCGTCGCTATAGCCGTTGCTATATAGTGATGCATATAGAGACAATTATAGCGATGATTGCAGTCCTTCTATAGAAACGCTTGTAGCGACATTGCAGAACCTTATATAGAGACGCTTATAGCGACGTTTGAGAGTAAAAGTTTTTGGGTGGCAGGGCATTCACCCATCAACCATATTGAATGTTTCTAGAATAAAGTATACCTAAATGAATCCAAGATAAGGAGAGATTCACCTTTGAAAGAAAGTGCAAGGTATAGACCGAAAGTAGTCACCCACAAGACAATCTAGCCATTACTCCATCATGCATAGTATTGGTATTGTTTGCAGAATAAAGATACAAAACTGAAAAAGTAATTGGACTAAAGTAAATTGACAAAAGTAAATCAATGACAATTATACACATCATAGGCAAAATAACTTGATTGTTAAGCTTTGCAAATGTAATAGTTACAACTCAATTGTCATTATTGAGAAAATACATGGTGTTTCAAGAGTTCCAAAAAGACGTATACATGTCATCTCATTATACATGCTATGACAAAAGAAAACTAATGCTATCCAGCTACGGCTAGAGTGACAATGTCTGATCAGAAATCTCATCGCGTCCGAGCGGCATATCTGGCGAATTCTGCAGAAAAAAATGAATAAGACTATTACAAAACAATCTATTATCTTAGCTTATCATTAAAATACAACAAATGTAAAAGAGTAACGTGAAATACTAACCATGCTGCCGTTAGAACTAAGAATGACCATCTGGATGTTTAAGCCCTTTCTGCCTGCGTACTCGCGCTCCTACCGTGTGGGGTCACGTCTTGTCATCGATCACTCTTCAAAACATACAAAGAATCCATTATGTTAGAATAAAAGGTACAAATAGACGTAGCTACCAAACCTAAAGAGAAATGCAAAAACACTTACAAAAGCGGCCTCAAATGATGCCCACCTGCCGCTCCCCAAGCGGTGCGAGCTCCCTGCCTCTACTCGCACTTTGGCTGCTTGTTTTTGTTGCTTCCACTTGTCAGGATTCTCGCGCGCTGCTCACTTTGCATTCTTCCAGTCTTCTTTGGCCATTCAATCTGGTCTGTTCCACCCATGCTTTATTTCTTTTTGTACTTCAGAATGCTTGTGCTTGCACTACTCGCGCATTTGATCCTTCATCGGGTCTTCATTGAAGTGTTTATCTCGACTTGATACGAGAAACTCGTCATGCAGCATGCTGATGACTCTGTCTTTTAATTCATTTGGCACTTCACTCCAGGTGTTTAGTATGTAGTGTCGAAACACTTGAGAGAAAAGACCGCGCATGCACGAGATCACCTTCTTGCTTTCGTCATCCAAGATGATGCCTCCACTGATGTCGATCGAGTACGGAAAGCCCTCTCGCTTGTGAAGCCTAAACCTGGGTGTCTTGGCAGGGGTCTCTAGCAGCATCTCGATGGGGGTACGAACGTCAGGTGTCTCCACTGGAGTATGGGTCCCAAAGCGAGGAGTGTCGAGTGGGGAGACTCCCGGAGGAGTAGCTAGCGGTATGTAGCCAGGAACGGTCGATAGCCACGCAAAACTTGGCGTAGATGGCGATGTTGTGGTTGGTATGGGGGTGCACAAAGAAGGGAAAGCTAAGGAGCCTGGTTGAACAGGAGGCGATGTCGAGGCATCAGCGGTGGCATCCCCACCACAACAACCGTCGCCACCACTAGAGCGTCGGTGCCTAGACAAGTGTGAAAATCGTCTCGTCGATATCGAAGCTTCAGAGCGTGGTGAATGCTCTGAAACAGAGGGAGACGTTGAAGGAGTGGAACAACGTGATGGTGCTCCACAGCGATGACACTCCTCGTACCACCTCCTCTGTTGGGGTGACAAAGAAGAAAGAAAATCATCATCATCCATGCGTGCATTAAACACATGAACATTTAATCTTAATATTGAATGGAAAAGAAAACATGGACAAGTTATAATCTATACTATAAATAATAGGGAGAGGGATTTTTGTGGAGAGAGAGAGAGAGAGAGAGAGAGAGAGAGAGAGAGAGAGAGGACTCATAACGGGAGAGGGATTCCTGTGTAGAGAGATTCCTATGAAGTTCTTGTGAATTTGTCTCCCATGTGCATTCTACGTATCTTGTCAAATCTATGTCTTGAACAACATGCCTTTTATATGTAGCTATGACAAGACAGTATGAGTGATCATTAGCAAGGTGGACATAGATCTCTTCTTAGCATCTCTTTCACCCGATCAACTAGATCTGGTGGAGAGACGAGCAACATCTATGAGTACATACGGATCACCATATGCGTCCTTCGTGATTGTAGCCTCAGTCTCCATTGCACTCGGAGCGCGGTGTTGTGTCATTCTCGAGCCGACGTAGTCGGCATATCATACTTTCACGACACATTGAGGAGTTTCCTTGCTTGTGAGACTGCTAAGGATAAAGCCTCCAAGGATTATGTTATTGCTTCGCTGCATCGGGAGTTTCCAGCTCCCTCTCTAGAGAATACTCTCGCATTGAAGTATTTGTATATGTTTGTACATCTGTAAGTTCTTAATGGTGTGTTGTGTGTGTTGCAAGACCCTTACATGCAGCCGTTGAAACCGTAGGAGCTAGCCGTGTGTGTGTGTGTGTGTGTGTGTGTGTGTGTGTGTGTGTGTGTGTGTGTGTGTGTGTGTGTGTGTGTGTGTGTGTGTGTGTGTGTGTGTGTGAGAGAGAGAGAGAGAGAGAGAGAGAGAGAGAGAGGGAGAGAGAGAAAGAGGGGAAGGGAACATGAGAGGGAGGAGAGGGAAGGATCATACCTGGAGTGGAAGCAATGACGATTAAACACAATTTAAATTTCTCAAGTATAGCATATAGACGGGAATGGAGAAAAAGCCACGTGAATACAATATATATTATAAAATGGAGCAAAATTGTCCAAATACAAATTTTATGGCTTTAAGAGGTCTCTCTTTCATACTCGCATAGCTCAACATAACTCCCTATGTCTATATAGAGCTCTCCATTCAGGCAGATGTCCTCCGTTTCATTTTGTAGATCCTCTGCATGCACCCCATAGAGAGTATCAGCTTGATGCTCGTCTGGCACCACCTCAACGGCTTCTAACTGAGCATCTTCTCCGATCTCCTCCATTGATGTCGTTGTTGGCACATGGTAGCCCTCATATGTCCGTGTACTATGAGGGGCTACCTCTATGACGTACCACCAGTTTGATGCAGACTTTGTAGGATGAAATATCACCTGCCAGAGCCACATAACTTACATGAGAGCTTCCAAGCACATAACTTCTAAAATTGGATTTTAAATATTTACAGACTTACTTGTTCACAATGCTTGGGTAGTACAAAAGTGTTTCTTAGGTTGGTCCGTTTTTTAGTTGAATCCACCTCAAGGAAATCAGACTCTCCTCTGCGCACTGTAGTGTTGCGACCCTCCATGTTTATCTTGAACCATTGCACGTCGAACAAGTCAACAAAAAATTCTCTATAATCGATCCTCAAAATCTCTTGTAGCATGCCGAAGTAAGCGAATTCCGCCACCATAGGATCTGCATTAGAGGACCGTCATCGATTAGACTGTTCAAATTTGGCCATGATTCCACAATCTTGTGTAAAACGCTTTTTGTCGATCTGTTCTACCCTAAAATGTCGACCTTTTACACCATGCTGTTGTGTATGACTTATGCTACAACCAGCAATTCAAACATCTAGAAAGTCGCTAGTTGTACATTGCAAACTTACCTTGATCATGCATTTTTGAGAGTACTCCCACTCCTCCTCAGTCACTTCTTCACCACACTATTGTGCACTTTTCAATTGGTTGTGCAACCATCTTATGCTCATGAATGTTGGTAGGATCTCCATACCCATCGGATAATGCATCAGTGGTCGTCTTCCCCGTCTCCACTCGATTCGTGTTCTTTGTCGCTCTTGCTTTGCATCCTCGTATTGTGAAATCCACTTTTGCATCACTGGATTGTGAAGCATGCAAAATCAGTTGATTGTAGCCTCTAAATCTTTTGTCGTCTTCTTCTCAACACCGTGATTGCACATGAAAATCCCAGATATGCGCTCATCATCTATGGTTCACCATAGCGTGTCTTGGGCTTTATCAAATTTGTCTAGCCACTCTCTAATGTAAACTAGGGACTCTCATACCAATCAACCTTCTACCATGCTACCCTCCGGACGTGCCTTCTAATGCACATATCCCTTGAGCGTTTTCATGAAATGTTCTAAAAAGAACATCCATCTGGAATGTTTTGTGCCAGCTATTTCCACCTCATCAACTATGTGCACAAGAAGATGCACCTGAATGGTTAGCATGGTAGCAGGAAAGTGTTTCTCAAACATGCACACAACCTCCGCAACGTTTAGTTTGGCAAATGGTATGGAGTCTACATTTATCTCCTTTTGTGAGATCCATTTCACCAACTTCGCAAGTTTGTGATTCTGTTTACGGACGCTAGGAGACAAACATCCCTCAATGGCCACCGGTAAAATAAACTGCAAAACACGTCTAGCAATGATATTAAAGTCCAAACATGAAATTGTTACACAATTCCCACTATGATATATTCCACTTCAAACATACCTGGCACATTTTATGTCAGTCGTGTGACTTCAAACTGATAAGCTTCCCTTCTTTAGTGAAACACGTTTGGAGTGAGTGCATTATGCCAGTGGTGGTCCGCACAGATTGAATGGTCTCTTTCACTTTGCGTTCTTGGGCTCCTGTCAAAATCCATGGCGCTTTAGGGAGTTTTATCGATCCATGGTGTGCTGTCTGCGGCCAATATTACTCCATACGATCCACATTCCTAAGGTCACCCCTGGCTCCCAAAGTATCTTTCTTGCCGGTCAGATGGTCCCATAACAAATTACCCACATTCTTGAATATGTGCATTGGATTGAGCAAGTGATTGATCATGAGTCTGCTGGGCCAATATGGTAACTCCTACCAAGAGAGAGTCTCTTCATTCCTAGGGGCAAATGTTCTTCACACATCTCCTTCTGCTCTAACCATGCTTGTGCAGACATCATCGGTGGCTCTCTTCCCAAAAAATCGTCGCGTAAGTCATGATTCTCTGGAAGATACGCTTGGTGACCTTCGTAGATTTGCTTCTTCAATGAGGACGCCCGACGTGCATTAAGTTTAGGTCCACATGTGACACATGTTCTGTATCCGCTTGTTTGAAGCCCTGCATGTATACACATGACAATTGTTGGCGGATACGCCGTGACGGACGTCAGCACAACGAGAACTCACCTAACAAGATTTGTCAGCTAAGGACGAAGCTTGACCCGCAAGCGCGTGGAAGCAAGCATAGGGTGTCAATCTACACTCGACCGACTCTCGACTAATTCCTACAGAGGTCTCTACCCAATGTCTGAGCTACAGCCTCCAGGAGTGCATAAGAGGAGATTTCCTACAACGCTTTCTAGAGCCTAATACCCATCAAACAGTCTTGAAATGCCACAGAACTTGAAGGAGACCCTACTAAAACCAATAGGTCGCTCTCCCTAAGGTCCATGAACCAAAATCTCAACCCAAAACACCCAGTGCAAAATCACGTAGGATGTCTGGCTGAAATTTACATGTCATCGTTTCCGAAAACTAAAGTGCCTAAGGTGTAGCTCTACTCAATGCGAACGCGTGGATATGCTGAAATGCCAAAACGGATAACGTATGCTCACCGAATCACCTGATGAAGCTCGTAGATCGAGCTCGCAAAACCGGACCGTATGCCCGCAATGTAGGTATCGGCACGTACCTCTCGTCGGGGGCAACACGCTGCACTTCTCCGCACTTGATTTCGACCACCGGTGCGCGCATAGCGTCAAGATGAAGCTCTCACTCTCTCTCGTACACAGTATGCTCACTCACAGACTTAACTTCTTTTCTCAAACCCTAATGTTCCATTTTAACCATCTAGTCAATCTAAATGTCAAAACTGGGATACAATCTGGAAACTTCTGTAAGCCCCAATACTTACAAAGATGAAATGTGGGGTTTTCTCAATAAATGAATAATTACAAAAAATAATAATCCGCCGAGCAGTCATTTTCTGAAGGGTGTGTCCAGCTTCTAACACTCCCCCCCTCCTTGTTCATGTCATCCCCGACATGGCTATTGAGCTGCTTCTTCATCGTAGGCTTTCTCTCATCTTGAGCAGTGACTCATATCTTGCATGTTGAGCCAGTAGCGTCGGGCCGAATATGTCTGTGCTGATTGTGAAGAAGCCGGTGTAGAAGGCTTCTTCAAAGGCCTGGAGGTGATAGGATTGCAAAAACATGATCCTCTGAGACAATGCATGTATCACCTTGTGAGAAGGCTGGCCGAACAGATCGTATGCACATCTGTATGTATCTTGAAAGAAGAAGATATTGTCTATCGCCTGGCCTGGTTTGAAAGTCTCGACGACTGCCAAAAGTGCTTTGCATATCTTTCTCATCATGATGCAAGATAGGTCAGGCGAGCCAGTGAACAATTTGATGGCGCCCGTTAGGGTTTTCACCATGTATTGCTCACTTATTCTCACACCTGCCTTCGAGCCTGGCAGCTTCGGGTAGTTTAGCCAAGTGGGTTGGCTTCTCTGCAGCAACTCGTGGGCTTTCCACGTCCTCATCCTTGGTAGGGGGCAGAAACTGAGGTTGTCTTTGATCACTTTAGGTGCCTCTACCAGATGGATTAGATATTGTGGATACTTTGTGAGCCATGCCTTTCTCCACCTGAGCTGAGAGTCTACTATCAGCTTGAACCCTTCAGGTTTGGAGATGTCTGCTTTGTACATTGGCACTGTTGGCTCCTCTTTGATCCGCTTGTTGATCATGGCAGCTTCATATTTTAGCAGAGGATATGGAAGAGAGGACCGTAGCCATTCACGCTGAAGGTTGCTGGCATCTATCTTCTGAATAGTCATTGATTTAAAGACCCTCTGCTCCCATTCCAAGGCTTCTTTGGCGATGTCTCTGACTGCCGCTTCTATGGCCTTCTGCAGCTTCTCCTCTTCTTCTTGGGTCAGATCTTGTGGCTCTTGTGAGGGTCCCACAAGGATTTCCTCTTGCATGGTGGTGTCCACTGGATCTGCCACATTCTCTATATCTATTCCCTCCATGGCTGCTGGCCCAGTGCTAAACTGCTGCTCTTCGGTTTGCTGCTAGACTCTTAGCTCTTCTATCTGCTTCTGAAATGTTTTCTTCTCCTCTTCCGCTTGCTCTCCCATGTTTACAAGGAGGTCGTTCAGATCCGCATTTATCTTTTCCGCCTCCTCGAGCTTTCTCTTGATGGCTTCTAGTTCATTTTGCATGGCCTTGTGCTCTTCTTCTAAGCGGTTTTGCATCACCAATGACCCTTCAGCCAGCATCAGCCTTTGCCGCTTCTCCAATGTTAACTCCTTTTGAAGCTCTTTCATTTGTTCTTCATATAAATCAGTCTTTGAAGTAGTGTGAGTCGAGCTAGTAGCTCTGACTCTGGAAGGGGATGCCCGCAGCCTTTGGATGGTTTGATCTTTGACTTTAATCTGATCTTTAAGCTCTATTACCTCATCCTGGTTCGCCTCCTGCTCTATCTCGGCCTTTTCCTTAGCATTTTTGACTGTTTCCACTTCTTTGGATTCTTCAGCAAGTTGCAGGGTTGGGTTGTCCCTTTCCCTCTCTGCATCTGTCAATGACTTGCTGATTTTCTTATATTCTTCTTCAGCTCTTTGAAGCTTGTTTTTTGCTGCTTGATTCTCTCGTTCCATTTCCTGGCATCTTTGTAATGTCGTGGCTAGACTAGCTTGCAGCTCTGCTTCTTTCTCTATATGCTCTTGGCTGCGTTTTTGTAGTGTGTCTACTTCAGCCTTGATCTGAACTTCGGTGGTTTTGAGATTAGCAATCTCGCTTTCCGTGGCCATTGATTTTGCCCTGAGCCCGGTTAGCTTGTGCATCACCACATCCCAGTCATTGGTAGGTGGCTGTAGCTCCACTGTGTCAGTGACCATCTCTTTCAGTTCTACTAGCTGCAGGCTTTGCATCTGTTCTTTGGGCCTTGTGCTTGCCAAGTCAAATGCTACTGTAGCTGCCTCTTCTTTTAAGTAACCTGCAGCTAGTAGATCAAGAAATGTGCTAAATTTTCTTTCCTCTCTCTCTGGTTGCTCATCTTTGGGCCTACCTTCTTCTTTCTGCTCTTGCTCTTGGCTCTTTTCTTGCTTAGAATCTTCTTGATCATCAAATTTATCCAGCTCCTCCTTTTGTTGGGTTTGTGGAGGGCTAAGAGGAGGTGGTGATGGCGGTGGGCTGGACTTCGGGCTTGACGGTGGAGTTGGTGGCTTCTTCTTGAAGTCCTGGTCTGCCTTGGTCTTTCTCTGTATCTCTTGGCCTTCCTGCTCTTCTAGCAGTTGCCTTCGTACTTCATCCACTTCTTCTTTTGTAAACGGGATGTTAGGAATATTTTCTGTCGTAGCATCCAAAAGCTCAAAATTCTTGATGTAGTCTTCATATCTATCTCTGTACAACCTTTGTGATGATCCCGACATGGCTTCTAGTGAGGGCTTCCACAGCTCGCTCAAATCTCCTTTCAGTGCTCTCTCGGCTCTGAAGCTTTCCATCAATCTTTTGAGCCGTGCCACCTTCTGTGATTTGGTTTCTTTGATCGGCACTGTGCAGTTTCTTTCTTTCCTTTCT
Organism: Adiantum capillus-veneris; assembly: GCF_014529385.1. Classification (NCBI taxonomy): domain Eukaryota; kingdom Viridiplantae; phylum Streptophyta; class Polypodiopsida; order Polypodiales; family Pteridaceae; genus Adiantum; species Adiantum capillus-veneris. The sequence continues at coordinate 8,708,235 of NC_140952.1, read as the reverse complement.
TCGGCTCTGGCGGCTCTTCTAGCACGGTCTCTAACCGGCGCTTCAACCTTGTGGCAAATCTGGGTGCTTTGGGCTGTTCTTCCTCTTTATATTCTTTCAGCCTTAGCCAATCATTCTGTGATGGAAGGTCAGGCCAGTTTCCCTTGGCGTGCAATGCCCCATAAACCACTTTTGTTATCAGTTCACCCGGCACAATGTAGGTGGGAATTTTTTTGCCCATCTTCACCAGGTTGTCATGGATATAAGCAGCATAATTTATCACCTTTGGCTTGCTCTTTTGCATTGCCCAGGTGAAGGTGGTAGCAATGGCTCCAGGTGGCATTCTGTACTTCTGTGGCCGCTTTGTACACATGTGGAAGTATTGGTTGTACAGTTGTCTCATGATAGCCACTTTAGGGTTTGCAATATCTTCAAAAGTGTAGTTGTTTTTCTTTTCTGAGTACACCTTGACTTCCTCTCTTCTCTTGGTCACACTATCCCCTTTGTTGGAGAGGTCTAGTGCGGCTGCCACTACTCTCTCTGTGATTACAATCATGGTGTCCGGCTTGCCCTACAGATCAGTAACTCTGGCCACTCCATCTTCTTTGATAGTGGTCACAAACTCCCACACTCTTTTGATGTTGATTCCCGCTGTGGTAGAGCTTCAAAGTAGTTATGGAGATCTATCTTCTCCAGGTACTGCCCCATCTTTCTTCTGACAAACTCATTGAGCTCCCGAGGTAGCATGGGTAGCTCTATTGCATTTCCTTCAGGATCTTTGAACACACCCTGGTAGATCTTTAAGTCATTGGACTCAAGCAAATCCTCATGAATCCATGTGCTGGTTGGCTTCAGGGTTCCTTCTAGGATGACAAATGGCTCCAGTTCTTCTAAATGGTCTTTTATTGTCATCCTCTTCTTCTTTGCCAGTGATTTTGTGGCTGCCATGGATCCTGTTGCACTCAGTAGTCCGAAGTTAGCGTTTTTTCCATATTAGCTGAGAAACTGAGTTCTAACTATCCAAATGACTTGAAAATTAAAAATAAAACTTAAAAGGAACTTGGGAAACCCTGCATGTGCTCACAGTATCATTCTGTCCAAAATTTATCATTTAGACATCCTATGCGTAGGATGTCTATTTCATCAGTTTTTGGTAAAACTTGGCATGCTGGTGGTCCTTGACCTGTTGAACATGGCTATGTGATTGGAATTGGTTTTGGGCATCAAAAAGTCCATTTCTGGGCAAATTTAGGCCTTAGGCTCACAACTTGGGTAGGATGTCCACAACAGGTGGCAAATGATATTCAAATGGGTTGAAATTTGATATATGAGCTTCTTGCACCATGGTAATGGCTCCTATGAAGTCAGTTTTTGCACAATAAGTCAAAATAATGTTGGAGACATCCTACGCATAGGATGTCTTTTTCATCAAAATTGCTTGAGATTTGTTCTGTGGGTAGCTCTTGGCATGTGGAACATGGCCCTGCTCTTGGATTTTGATTTGGACAAGAATTGGTGTTGGTAAGAGCATGTGTAGTGTTTTTGGGCTCAAAAAGCGCATCTTGGAGGTGTTGGGGGTCAAATGAGATGGGAATGGCTTGAAACTTGATATATGAGCTCATGAAAGTGTCATAAAGAGATCTGGAGTTGAAAAATACCATCTGGGGGCCAAAAATGTCATTTAGACATCCTACGCGTAGGATGTCTATTTCATCATTTTTTACATATGACCACACAGATAGGTTGGCAATGTGCTCATGAGTGTATTGTGCAAGTTTCATGTGATTTGGACAAGTTTTGGTAGGTCTATGGCCCACTATTTCCTCTATGCCCTGACTTTGCGTTTTTTCATGCATATGAGGTCAATTTTTGTCCAAATGTGATGAAACTTGGTGGCTAGCTTGTACAAGCTACTCAGAAGCTATGTGTGATGAGAGATGTTAGGTTTGGTGCCCAGAATTGGCCTTGAGACATCCTACGTTTAGGATGTCTCTTGATGAAATTTTTCTTGGAGGTGCTACTGGTGCCTGCCCTGAGTCCCCTTGAGTCCCTTTTAGGCATTATTTCAACAAAAAAGTCAAATTGATAGAAAGAAACTCCCTATGTGGATTTCAGAGCCTCTGAGCCATTTTCTGACTTTTGGAGTGCTTTTCGGCGATGAAATTTCTTGATGTTGGTCTCCATAGCTTCCCGATCCCTTGGGGATCCTTGTCGTATGGTTTTTGTCGACTTTGGCTTCACCAGAGCTCCGTTTGGCAATTTGTCACTCTAGAAGTGCCTGTGGTTGCGTTTACATGTCGTTGATTACTTGTGGTGGTCTACCACCATAGGAATTGGTTGTTGATGGTCTAGGAAAGCCTCTCGTAAAGTTTGGTGCCAAACGGACATGCGGTTTGGTCGCGAAAGCTATTTGACGCTCTGTGTGTCTGATGCCGTTTCTAAAGTTTAATGCTTCTTCGGGTCACCGTATGGTCACGTGGGGTATATAGACTTGTCGAGCATGTTGAGATGCTCCTACCCATGAGTTTTGGTAGCATTTGGGCACCTTTCCGCTGATTTCCCATTTGGTGGCCTCTTGCGCACTCTACGAATTAGGGTTTTTTCCGATAATCACCTGTTTTGAATTCTTTAGTGCGCACATGCTTGTCAAAAAATTCTTTTTGTGTTCTCTTTTGAGCATAGATCGAAGCTACAGCTCGCAAGTGAAGTTCATCTAGCTTTTCAAGATCGTCTATTCTTGAAGAGAGCTCATGCCCTGTCCATTCTAAGCGTTTCGCTACTCGTAGAGTTAGAATAAAAAACTCTATAGGTAATATAGTATTTAGGCCAAACACCATGTTGTACGGTGTTGTTCCTATTGATGTTTTATAAGCTACCCTGTATGCCCATAGTGTTGAGTGTAGCTGTTGATGCAAGTCTGTTCTTGACTCTGACACAATTTTAGTGAGAACCGTGCATAGTGTTTTATTTGCGGCCTCAGCTTGTCCATTTGCCTGTGGATGATATGGAGCAGATTTTCTATGTATGACCATGAATTCCTCTAGCAGATATTCAATGACCATTAAGAAAATGTGTTCCTCGATCACTGACAATTTCTATTGGTAATCCGACATTCTCATATAGAAATTGTGCAGTGGTTCTTGCGTCTGCTTTTTGTGTTGCCGTGGCTTCCGCCCATTTCGTGAGATAGTCCGTAGTAGCCACAATGATATATTGGGTATGGGTGCAATATGCAGGGGGTGAAATAGGCCCCACAAAATCAATGCCCCATTTTGAAAATGCCCTTGCTCCCATCATTGGCCGTAGTAGCATCTCATCTCTATTTATCAACACTTTGGTGCATTACATGCGTCACAACACTTTACAAACTCCTCAGCATCCATATGCAATGTAGGCCACCATATTCCTGCGGTTAAGACAATTTTTTCCGTCTTATCGCCGGAAAAATGGCCTCCACTTATTCCTCCATGTGCGTGTTCTAAAATCAGCAGGTATTCACTTTCACTTGCACAGATTCTAAGTTGATTGTTCTTTGCTCGCTTACAGAGTTGATTCCCAATTAAATTATAGTCGCAAGCCTCCAGCTCTATAGCCCTTTTCCGTGCTTTTGTTATGTTTTCAGGAAATGTCCTTGTTGTTAAGAAATCAATGATATATTGACTCCATGTAGGTGCAATGTTTACCTGAAACAATGTCGCGTGATCCACTGGTTGTTTGGCACTACATATAGTCCCGAGGGATTCACTCTATATACAAAATGGGACACCACCTGCGAGCGGACAACTTTGATAAAATCCCTTATATACGACTCATATTAGGGAATATGACCCCTCTTTCTACGCTTATACGATAATCAATGCTGAAAACTATCATACCCCTATCTTACATATAAAATTTAGGTCTCGCATGATCAAACTGTGTAAAACTAGTCAAAGAATGTGTAGCATAGTGATTGGCAACGTACAAAGGAACCATTTCTGTTGATAACTAGATGTACCCTCAATGTGTTTAGTTTGACTTTCAAACTATGTGCCCGTTCAGCCTGCACTCTAGCTACTCATCCAAATTGGACCCATCTAAATTACTCAAAAAACATGGTTATAAAGTTGTGTTAGGTTCTCCGTGTAAATTTGCATCTATACAAGCTCTTTATAGCTTTCATCCCTCAAGAAATAAACTATAATCACAAAACAAGAAATTGATACAAAGCAATGTTGGTTCTTGCATGTATCGTTGTAGCTATTGACTCACAAGTTTGAGGGAAGACTCTTTTGGGAATCCATGGTTTTGAAAGACAAGAACTTCCTTTCATCCCTCCTCCCCCCCCCCAAATATGATACCCCCTCCCTTATGTTTAAGCTTGGGAGATAGATTATTGGGGGCCTGCCCCTAACTTATAAGCTTATGCAACTTGTAGAAAACCCCCCCTCCCCTGCACTTACGTGGTGTGGTAAGTTTTCCATGGTGAATCCCCTGGACATATAGTACAATTGTTAACATAAGCATGTGTGTCAGCACACATAGTTGGCCAATAAACCCCTAATTGTTTCAGTCTTTGGTGTGTTTTCATTGTTGAACAATGAAATGCACAATACTGTACATGTGCTTCTTCAAGATAACATTCGAATTCCTCCAGATTTATACATAATCATAGAATTTGGTTCGATTCTAGATGATACAGCCGTCCTGCAATCAACTGGAAGTTTTTTGTTTGTCGAATTGTTTGTTGTTTTGACCTGTCTTCCTTGTTATCAAACCTACCTTCAAAGGAAAGAATGCTAGCAATTTCGTGAGACCATTTGGGTATCATTTCAATATTGAAAAGATAAGCATCAGGTATGTCATCATCTACTCCTTCTGGAGCTTCCCCGTTTTGTAGCCTTGAAAGATGATGTGCCCGTAGATGTGTTTTACCCTTCTTGACCACCATTGTGAAATCAAACTCTAGCAATATAGTAAACCATCGTACAATTCTCCCAGTATTGTATGGTTTATTTACCAGATACAAAAGAGCTTGATGATCTGTGAAGAGCAAAAAAAAATTTGCGAGCAAATAATGCCAAAATTTCTTTACAGCATAAATCATTCCTAACCCCTCTCTTTCAGTGGTTGTGTAGTTCTTTTCTACACTGTTTAACTATCGACTTACATAACAAACTGGGAAATCTATTGTTTCATCTCCAGGTTGAGGCAGAATACTCCCAATTTCATATGCAGATGCATCAATGTGAACATGGAATAATCTGGTGCTTCAAGTACCGGTGCTGATACAAGGTTTTCCTTAAGCTTTTGGAATGAAATTTCACACTCCTCACTCCAGTCGAAACTGACTAACAAACGATATAGAGGTTGTGCGATAACTCCATACATGTATAGGAATCTTCGATAATATCCGCTGTGTCCCATGAAGGATTGCACTTGTTTCGCGTTAGTAGGCTTGGCCAGGTCTATTATGACTTTGATTTTGTCTAGGTCAGTGGTTATGCCATTTCTTGAGACAATGTGTCCTAAGATGCGGCCTTGCCTAACCATAAAAATGCACTTTTCCACATTAAGACAGATTCGATATGTTCTGCACTTCCCAGATACCTTTTGTAAATGGTCAATATGTTCCTCTCGTAGAAGAGAGTGTACACAAAGATCATCCATGTATATTTCTAAGAATATTCTCAGGTATTCTTTGAACGCATGCATCATTAACCTTTGAAAGGTAGCTCGGGCATTAGTTAAACCCATGTGCGCTCCTTGTCGCACTGTCAAAGCAAGGGACTTGACAATACACCGTGTGCGAGCCACAAACGGCTCCAAGCACACAACAAGCCTAAACTAGCAAGCTCAAGAGAACAAAGGGTGTGTCACTCACCGCTCTACGCTCGCCTTCGTGGTGGATTCCTCGCCGCGATGAAGAAGAAGCTGCAGTCGTGCCGCGCTCAACCGCCTCGCCGCCGTCGTGCCTTCGTAATGCTCGATCGCACACACACTCTCCCTCTATCTCACACACACACACACACACACACACGAGGAGGTGAAGAAGAAGAAGATGGAGATGGAGATGGAGCAAGAGCATTCTTCTATTGCACAAATGAGAGAATGAGTAAAAATTAGGTTTAGTTGGCTTTTATAGGAGCTCACCCGATTCACACTTGGGCGCCCATGCTTAACCAACTAATCCCTTGAATGTCCAAGTTAAAGTGCGCCTCTCATCGGCGATCACTCTACCTTTCCCTATTGGTCCGACAAGCCCGGTACCTGACTCTACCAAATACATAATACACGTCCATCGTAGGCGATAGGGTGTCCGTGTGCCGTGAGGGTTAACATGCCCCCCTTCCTGATGTAGATTCCGTCCTCGAAAGCTATTGAGTTGAAGCTAGTTCGTCAAGGTGGAAGAGCATTTGAGATGAATGTCCTTAGCCTTCTTCAGTCACTGCAAAATCAAACAACATTGGCACAGTAATTGCATTCTCTTAAAAAGCATATGCAGTTTTAGGTAGACAAATTGATTGGTCAAAGAATTTCAAACAATTTGTTAGCAATGAACATTAAATTGCAATGTAATCAAATGCATAAACAGATGTACAGGTAGAAAATTAAACAAGTCTGGGGTCGCTAATTTGACGGTCGAAAAGCACTAGAGATCGAATATTAATACCATGGGTAAGCTTCTTAATTTTCTGTGGTCAATTAAGTTGTTTAATCGCGAGAGCCAAGTATTCATGTTCGAGGGCTGACTAGAGGCTATACCTAGAAAACCTTGTAATTAAGCTACCATAAAAGGAATTTCTCATGAAATCATCTCCTGACTGATTACTTTTTCTTTGACCCCCCAAAGTCTTTTCACAGTGATTCAATTATGATGTGTGTGCTTATTTTGTATGCCTTGGGTTTTTTGCTTTTCAAGGAAAAGCGCCCACACTGGGAACCTCTAGGGCTCTAGTACCATAGGCAATACATGTGAGTGAAGTACCAAATCAAGCTGAGATTTCTCTTCCAGCTTAAAATTTTACATTGTAGCACTTTGATTTTTTGTTTGTTCATTTTCAGCATTTAAATTTTGTAACTTTGGGGGGTCATATAACACTGATACACTCCCCAAGCTCATCACATTAGTAAACTCCCTTTATAATACTTAAGCTAAAGGTCAATAGGGTTAAGCCCACTAGAAATCCCTAGTACATTTCACACAATGCTGCCTAAATCGGATTAAGAACCTAAGTAACCATTGCTTATTAGGAAGGCATTCCCCATGGTATTAAGAGAAGATCTCTAACACCTAACTTGGTCAAACTAGCTTAGTCGGACTGCTTGATTTTTAAACCTAGACAAGTGATTATGACAAAACATTACATTGAATTAAATGTTTGATAATGAGCAAATGCACTGAATATTATGCTACCAATCACAATGAAAGCAGACAATCATAGATGCAAAAAGATAACGGCAATGCTAATGGACAAGAAACACCTGTTTGTGTTGATGGTCATGCTTGATTTGAAGGTTCCATGAAGGTCCAAATCCTATCAATAGCAACACGCTCCTGTACACACTAGGAAACAAAAGGAATACCTCCAGGAGGCACATCAGTGGGAAAAATTAAAACTCCTAAAAAACAAACTCAAAACACAATCTAGACCCCTAACCTACCTATCTGTCACCCCTTTTAGAATCAAGGAAAGAGGATATTATAGAAACCGGGTGGCCACCCTAAGGCTAGGCCTCTATCCTCATCATCTAGATAAATAAAATCGTTGTCCGTGAGGCCATAGTCTTCCTCGGTCTCTATTAGTTCCTCTTCATCATCCTCTTGTGCAAGCATGCTAATCAAGAACCTCGTGATGCGTGGATACTCATCTTGTGCAAAAGAATAAGCATGTGCCATTGGAGACACATTCGCTACTGGGTAGGGATCACTAGTTAGCCATAGACGTATCAGCCATTCTAACTCCTCAAAATGTCTCTCACATGCAAGGCTCTCTATCAAATCCCATTCGCAAGAAAGTATAGGGTAGCATACGTAGAACACTTGTTGAAAAGACAAGGGGTACCTTTCATCAAAAATAGAAGTGCATGCCTCTGGTGAAGTAGCCATTTCTGACAAGACAGATAGATTTGGTTAGGCCTTTAAAACATAAGACTTGTTTTTGTGTGTTGCTTGAATTGACACGGTGAATTTGGACTTATATGTAAGATCTAATAGGGTGCTCTCTCATTGCTAGGCGCTCTTGCTCTTTACTATTTTTGTTTTTTTATGAGTATAAGGCTATATATATACATTCCCTAAGATCGGAGATTGAGAGGTCAGGGAAAAAGGTTGAGAGGGAAGCAAGTGAATGATGACTGTCAGCAAACACTCCCCCCTTCCTTGGGTAGATCATACCGTTTGAAATGAGCTTGTCACCCTTTTAAACCAATTGTTCCAGTTGGTAATAGGTGAGGATTTTTGCCAGTAGTTTTCTATTACCCTAGGTGCCTCGTCAAGTTGCAAGGGTGGTAAGGTACTCTCCCAGGATGGAGCTTGAAGTGGTTCATCACGTGATTCTTGAACACTGGGAGGTGTGGATTCTTTTGTAGCTTCATGGAGGTCCACTACTATAGATGGAGGCTGTGTACAAGCTTTTACCTCTATGGATGTATTACATGAGGAGCTAGAAGCTTCATGGGACTCCCCCCTTCCTGAGCTAGGTGGAACAAATCGTTCTTTCTTTGGTACCCAAACTAGCTCGGGAGCGGGTGTGTAGCGTTCTGTGATTTTTTCCTTTTCAAGATCATTGATTCGTTTTGGAGCTACGGGATTGGGCTCACATGGGTCAGGTGACAGGTAAGAGTACACTTTACGTTTGGGCACCCAGATTTGATCATTTCCTTCATAGTATCCTTGGGCTTCCAATAGTCGTTTAGGAATCCAACGCAGCGTTTCTTTACATTTCTTGGAGTGAGTGGTACGGTTCTTACTAGGTTTCCATTTTTTTGCATCAACCATGCTCACTACAGAGGTTTTAGTGACCCACTTGTATGTTTTCTCTGTTATATTAGGATGGTTCTTGTGTGTCTCAAGCTTTCTTTCAGCTACATCAGTTGAAGCTCTAGAGAGTTGGGCTATGGGGACGTATGGTTCAACCTCCTGGACATGCAATGTCTTGGGTTTTATTTCCTTGGGCAATATCTCAGGGACTATAGCTTGAGTGGTAGGGCTAAGAGTTGGTTTTTGCGTTGTAACACCCCCAGTCCCCCAATCAATAGTGCATTTGGTGGCTATCATCCACGTGCGGCCTAGGTTTATATTACCCTCCATAGTTCCAGTAGGCATGACCAAAAAGTCTTGAGCTACAATTCCATTGTCATAACTGACAGAAGTGTGCCAGATTCCAAAAACCGTAGTTTTTTTCTTGTTGACACCCTTGACTTGGATAATACTCTCAGATAGAGGTGGCTTCCCTAACTGACACCACACCCCATAGGATAGCAGATTATATTTAGCAACCGTGTCCAATAAGGCGTTATATAGCACTTTTCCATAGGCACTATTTAACTCAATGGGGTATCGTAGAGGTGTGTCAGAGTCCAACCCATCCTCTTTGATTTCCACGTGGAATGCATTTGTGACCCCAAGGTTAGCCTCTCGTTTTTGTCTTATACGTTGTTGTCGCTCCTTAGCCTCAGCTTGAGCTTGTATCTTGTTTAACTCGGTTTGTGCTTTGGCGGCCTTCTTTTGATGAATGGCCCGTAGTTCTTCTTGGCTTAAAGGATCATAATATCTTTTGAATTTACTCCCATTGAGGAATCCAATGGTTTCAACTCCATCAAGAGTTTCCACACGAAGGGTACCTTGTGGGGTAATTTCACATACTCTATATGGTCCTTTACCAGCATATTTCAACTTTTTCTTCTCTTTACGTACTCCATACATAAGGACTTTATCACCAACTTTGATGTCCTTGTCCTTCACATGGCGATCAAACCACTTCTTTCTCCTATCCTTTTCCACAAGAGCATTTTGCACAGCCAACTGTCTCTCTTCGTCTAGTTTTTCTAAGATAAACAAGCGCTCGGTTAAGGGGTTACCATTCCATCCTTCTTGCGAAGCTACCCTAAGACTAGGAATGACAAACTCCCAAGGCATAACCGCTTCTTGGCCGTATACCATTTTGAATGGCGTACAATTAATAGCCACTTTATAAGCAGTACGATAAGCCCATAGAGCAGATGTCAACTTCAAATCCCAATCAGTGCGATGAGCTTCTACCGTCTTGGTTAAAATAGAGATTAGAGTCTTGTTGGTGCTCTCGGCTTGTCCATTAGCTTGCGGGTAATAAGGTGTAGACTTATGGTGGGATATCATAAAGGTCGTGGTAAGCTCTCTTATTACCTCATTTATAAAATGGGTACCATTATCACTAACAATTTCAAAAGGGCAACCAAATCTTGTGATAATGTTCTCAAAAAGAAACTTAGCTGTTGTCCTCGTGTCAGCTTTTTGTGAAGCCTTAGCTTCAGCCCACTTTGTTACATAGTCCGTAGCAACTAGAATATATCGAGATTGAGTGTTGCGAGCTGCGGGACTAATTGGACCTACAAAGTCTAAGCCCCATTTTTCAAATGGTTGGGTTACTTTAATAGGATGTAAGGGCATTCTGTCCTTGCGCTGTGTGGTCTTGTAACGTTGGCACTCATCACACCCTTTTGTAAAAAGTGATGCATCCTTAAATAAAGTTGGCCACCAATAGCCTGATTGTAGCACCTTTCTAGCAGTCAGGTCCCCTGAAAAATGTCCTCCTGCTATGCCCATATGTGCTTCTTGCAAGATATACAAATATTCATCCTCGCGGGCACAACGCCTAAGAATATCGTCCTTGCCTAATCTATACAGGGTTCCGGCAATCAAACAATGGGGTTCACATTCTTTTACTAGCCTTCGAGCGATATCCTTACGAAGTTCCTTGGGTGGAAAACCATTAACTAAAAAGTTAACAATGTTCTCACTCCATTCAGGCATAGTCTCAACTATGAATAGGGAAGTATCGGGTAATTCATCATCAACTCCTGTAGGGGCTTCACCATTGGGTATGCGAGACAAATGATCAGCCATGACGTGCCTTTTACCGGGTCTCACTACAATCGTGAAATCAAACTCCAGAAGAATTAACAACCATCGTGTGATTCTTCCTGTGGAGCATGGCTTGTTTACCAGATACAGCAACGCTTGATGATCCACATAAAATACAAACTTGTTTGCCAGAAGGTAGTAGCGAAATTTCTTTACTGCATAAACCATTGCCAAACCTTCTCGCTCTGTAGTGGTGTAGTTCCTTTCAACATCGTTCAATTGACGGCTTGCAAAGCTAATGGGATAGTCCAATTTATGTTCTCCTGGTTGAGTGAGAACACACCCAATAGCAAAGTTTGATGCATCAATATGCACATGGAAAATGACATCCCAGTTAGGTGTCCTTAAAATCGGAGCACTTGCTAGTGTTTTCTTCAATTGTTCATAGGCCTGGTCACACTCTTCAGTCCATTTAAATTCAATGAGAAGCTTGTACAAAGGACGTGCTATCTCAGCGAAAAATAAAATAAACCGTCGATAATAACCCACGTGTCCCATGAACCTTTGAACTCCCTTGTAATTGGTTGGTGGTGGTAACTCTAGAATCACTTTAATTTTGCTCTCATCGGTTGAGATACCATTCTTGGATACTATATGTCCTAAAATAACTCCATGCTTCACCCAAAATTGGCATTTGAACGGGTTCAATGAGATACGATATAACCTACATTTTTCAAACACCTTCCACAAACATGATAGATGTTCTTTCCAAGAAGAGTAAACACAAAGGTCGTCTAAGAAAGCTTCACAAAACTCTCTCAAATATTCTTTAAAAGCAGTGTTTATTAATCGTTGGAATGTAGCAGGGGCATTTGTTAAGCAAAAAGCCATCACACGAAATGCAAACACGCCAAATTCTGTGATGAAGGCAGTTTTAGCTTGGTCCTCTAGCGCTATCGTGATTTGGTTGTAGCCTGAGTACCCATCTAGAAAGCTATAAGCTTCCTTGCCTGCAACTCTTTCGAGTACATGTTCGGAATATGGTAGGGGGTAATGGTCTCTTCTAGTAGCTGCATTAACTTTTTTGAGGTCCACGCACACCCTGAGTTTCCCATTCTTTTTTGGCACGATAACTATTGGCGACACCCATTCAGAGTGTTCAATAGGATATATGAACCCACATTTGATAAGCTTTTCTAGTTCTTCTTGAATGATCTTTGCGTACTTAGGATTCATCGGGTAGGGTCTTTGTTGTACGGGCTTCGCAGTGCTAATCATAGGGATTGTATGTTGGACCACAGAAGGCGGAACACCTTTCATATCATGGTATGTCCAAGCGAATACGTCCTTGAATTCCTTGAGAAGCTCTTTGAGGACCGCCTCTTCAACTTCTGTGAGGTCTTGGGCAATAAAAACAGGTTTTGATTCTTCACCGGGGTCAGCTAATTCTATTTCTTTAACTATTGCCGGACCATCATAGATTCCATTATTCCCATCGATAGGTATTCTTTGGGCTTTTGTGTACACAACCTTTGCTTCCCCTGTGGTGTAAGATTTGAAATGTTCTGGTGCAGGATGCAAGTCTGTGGATTCTGGTTGTGCGTTGGTTTGTGCTTCCATTTCTGCTTTCTTGTGTTGTCGAGCTAACTCTTGGTTTTGACGCCTCCTTGCAGTGCGGCTCAACTTTGGCTTGTCTATGATCTCTAATTGGGCTATGTCATGGGGTCGTGGTCTACACCACATAACATTTTGGAGATATTCACCCCAATTGTCTACCAATTTTCGATGAGCATCACATGCTCCTATATAACTGAGCCATTCTGCTAAGGATCTCTTCTTGTTTATCCTAGCACGTACATTGGCTCGATATCGACGCCTCTTAAGGTTTTTCTTTTTCTTATTTGAGACCTGCTTTTGATTTGCATTTAGATCTGGCTCACTAAAGGAGTCCTCGTTGGTGTCCTCTTCACTCTCGGAGGAGCTATCATCGGTTGATGTGCTCGGTCCTTCCGAATGTTTTGACTCTGAACTTGCTCCACTCTCTAATTCATGAGATTCAGAATCCATTTCACTCTGGGAGTCAGTGTCCAAGTCGTGTTGGTCAAAGTCTTCTATTGAGCTATCGGTGTCACTGTCAGATTGGTCCACAATTTCCTTGCCCTTAGAAGATGCATGTATGGCACTTATCATGTTCAGAGGTGCAATTTGTGGTACTTCTTCCCCCTCTGGTGTGACCCAAGTGGTTCCTCTATTTCCCCAGGTATCTATGGTTGCAGCTAGGTGTACCCAATCCACATTGTCCGACTCAGTCATCCCAGGTAGGATATCCATATAAGGAGAATCTTGGCCAATGTATGTATCCTTCTTACAAGTGTAACAATATTGTAGTGGGGCCGAGTGAACTGTGGTGTCAGAGCGATGATCAATAATGGTTTTACTCCCTAAGGGGTGTACCTTACCAGTCACCAAATCCACTCTAGGGACAGAGTCTTGGAATTGCAAATAGACATGATTTTTAGACCAATCATGAACCATTTGTGCTTCCCTCATGAATGGTCGTCCTAAAATCATTTCATATGACATAAGGTGTTTAGAGAAATCCATTACAATGAACGTATGTCGTACCTTGTGTCCTAGAACTTTGATCTTAAGATCCTTGAGCATCCCCATAGGTTTGGCTATGGTACCATTTGCCATCTTTACCACAATGTTAGTAACACTGAGGCGGGGTTTTCCCATGGATTCCCAACAATCTTTTGTAACGATGCTAACTCCCGCACCACCATCAAGAATTCCGTTTATAGTTAATCCCTTGGTAGTGATGGGTAGGGTCGCATTAGACTCGTCGCCTTCAAAATACTGCCCTAATTCGTTAATGGGTACCTCGATCACAGACTCGTGTCCATCTAAGTCAAGTGATTGCACATGATTTTCCTCTCATCATAATCGAGTCAGGCCTATTTGGTTGCGCAAACTGCGGTAATCCCGTTCGTAGCTCTCCGTTAAGGAATGCTCGAAGTGCAAGGAATAACTCAGGATCTCCATACAGCTTTTCTATGATCGTGGTTCGGACCTCAGAAGACATGAAGTCCACTAGTTTGGCAACATTCATTGGCGTTTTGCAGGGTGTAGGTCCTTGACTAGGAACTGGTGAGGATGGAATCTCATATTCCTCAATGGGATCAGGTATTCCTTCGTTAAACATCCTTTCCAACAAGAAGGGTGTATACTCACTTTCTGATGTCCCGTCCTCACTCCCTTCTTGGATGATACTAGATATGGCTAACGGTCTATGGTTCATGTGGGGTGGATGAACTTGCATGGGAAACACTGTGTCATGAATTTTGACCTGCATGGGTTCTGGTTCTAGTTTCCTTTGAGTCTCCTCCACTAAACCTCTTAGATGTTTCACCTGCTTAATCTCGTCTACTGGGTTTGGGTACGTCCCAATCTTCTTTTTACGATTCTTCCCTTTTTGCCCCTGTGGTTTATCTTGGGGGTCTTGGATTGGATTTGGAAACACTTGTGGTGTTTTCAGAGGCTCTTTATGGTTTTCTCTTATTCGGTTTTCATTTGGTTCCATGTTACGGTTTTTTGTGTCGGTCTTTCTCTTTGTGGTATTGGTTCTAGTCTCCATTGTCTCGATTGAATCTGAATCATCCTCGAGGTCATTCAAATACACGGGGTCATCTCCTGTTCCTATGTTTGTTTTGGAACTTGGTTTTGAATTTTCCGTATTCTGCGACTTCTTCCTTCGTGTCTTCTTTTTCTTTGCTTGGATAATTGACGCGGTATCTCTCTCTTCGAGGATATGGCCTGGCCCTTGAAGCATGGACCGTGTAATCGCATAAGCGGGTGCGACGGGTGGTATTGGCGATGTCACACTAGCAATTTCGACCAAATTTAGGGGTGTGATTTTAGGCGCATTTGGGTTATAGGGGCATTGGGCAATCAAGTGATCTATGCCACAACGATTACATGTGAGTATTGGCATTGCAGACATGCTCCCTTGATTCATTTGCATCTGTGCAGCATTCTTTTGCAGCCTAATAGGGCACTCCGCTGCCCGATGTGGTCCACCACACTCGTAGCATTGAAGAGGTGGCCTCCTAGCCTGGGTGTTGATATTTTGACCTCTGGATGCGAGAGCAGCAGCTTGATAAACCGGCTTGACTTGCCCTCAACAATCTTCCATGTAGTATATAGGACACTCTTCCAATGTATCAAGTCCGTAGGCAATACTAGTGTCTATTTCCTCCTCACAACCATCTACAGAAGCATTAGATGGCTCGCAACCCACTTGGTTCATAGGGGCAACTCTTGGATGCGGGGGCTGCGGTCCTAGCACAGGAGGTGGTAGCGGTGTAGCTTGTACAACATTTTGAGATCTAGGGACCATGTGTTGCGGTAGTTGCTCAACAGGTGGAGTAGGCATCAATACAGGAGCTCGAAGCGCATCCGTCCAGGCTACAGGTGGTCTATTTGCCATCATACGTTTGATCATTAAACAATCCTTAGCTTGGTGACCATACCTACCACATGCGTTGCAAGTTCCATTAAATTTTACTCTAAACGTAGGGCACTCACTAGTGCTATGTGGACCTAAGCAAATGGAACACCATTGTTGCTCCCTTCTTGGATACATGTGACTATTTTGAGGGGGTCGATTATCCTTAAGAGAATCTTGGATTGCCTTGGTGAGGTCTGTCAATAATGTCTCAAATACCTTTGGCTCATTGGCAATGGGCTTAGCAGTCATGGGTTCATACTCAATGGCTTGTAAGCTAGTGGATCTCGTGTTAGTAGACACCCTCATGCCTGCTATCATCAAGTTGTCCTCTAATTGGATTGCATTGGCAGTGACATCTTCCCAGGTTGTGATACCTCTAATCACTAGTCCATTATAGATTCCTTCATTCCTCAACCCTCGGATGAATCGATCAAGCAGTTGATTATTGTTGAAGCGCTCATTTACAGGGCAACGAGAGTTTAAGTGCTTTAGACGACTAATGAAGTCCCTTACTGACTCTCCTTCCTTACGTTCGGCCTTCTGTAGCTGAGATGCTACACCCCAAAGCACACCTTCTCGTATGTACTCCTTTAGAAACAACCTTCGAAGGGTAGGGTAGATTGTTTTCTCGTCCACCCTTAGGGTCCTATACCAATCTCCAGCCTTTCCACTTAATGTCAAGCTTAAGGCATTGCACTTATGTAGTTCGTTGCGTTCCCCTAAGGAATCACATACTTGTTCAAACACTTCAATGTGTTTCCTAGCATCTTCGTCCCCATTGAATTTTTGCGTGAGTTTGGCAATTTGTACTGCCTTACTTCTAGGCTCTCTATCAGATGCATGACGCATATTTTCCGCGATAGATCGACCTATGGTTTGAGCAAACGCTGCCAAGTCACCTATGTGAGGAGGCAGGGCCGGTGGAGGTACTCTTGGAATCATATGTGGGAGAGGAACGGGTACCGGTCTTGGCATATGTGTGGATGATGCAGGATATGGAACATAACCGGGCATAGGTCCACTCGGATAAGAGCTAGGGAGCGGCACTCGAGGAGCATAAGCAAGTGGTACAATTGGAGGTGTGGGGGCCATGTGTGCATAAGGGGCTAGAGGCACATACGGTCGAGGCCCCATATTAGGTACTACGACACTAGGTAGTGGCATTGTGCTAACCGTAGATGTCATCGGTACATTCTCTGTCAGGCTTATCCCTGGAGTGAGCACTGTGTTTTCCTTAATAGAGGGTTGAGCCAAGTTAGGGAAGCTAAAGTTTTCGCTCGGAGGCTCAGATTGCATAGAGACCCCAGGTGAAATGACGTAAGATGGGTCCATGGGGCTCATTAGAGGAGTCTCCATTTGTGATAGAGTAGGCTGTTGAGCCTTGCTCGTATCCAGAAATCTCATGGGGCCATTTGAGAGTATATTTACCCCTCGGTTTTGCCTTTCTGATTGAATAATGCCATGGATAACATTACCGATCATTTTCTGTTGATCTTCGATGCTCGTGGCACTAGAGGTGGATTGTACAATCTCTATCCGTCCTACATGGTAGGCGTGGCCAGAGTGTAGATCCGTCAACACCTCAGTGTGGAGGTCGTATGTCCAATGATCATTAATGAACAATCCTTCTAGAGTCGACATGTTAACGGTTTCTTGTGAGGTAGAAGCAATGTTGCTCCCCGTGGTTTTACTTGTCACCAACGGTACTCTAGAGGGAACTTCTGAAGAAGGCAGCTCAACAGGGCCTTCTTGGTAAGAAGTTGGTAGGATATCCACATGGACACTCTTTGGGGGTGTGGGGTCCACGTGCGATGTGAAAGGAGATTCCACTTCCCCACCCCCTTCGTGTGCTTCATTTGCATCAGGTTCCGAGCGAGTAGCTCTACTTAATGTTTCCATGAAATGGCTAAACATACTAGTACTAGGCTGTGGAGCTTCGGGAGGTGCATGGCCTTCTCTCTCAGTGTTTTGGGTAGGGTATGCTTCCATGATTTCTGAGTCGGAGGAGGAATCACTAGCGGCTATTTTAGGGTCTTGGGTGGTGCTACCTTGTGTCCCCGCTGAGGGTCTAGAGCTTATCGTGGATGGGTAATGGGTGTCCGTATGAACAGAGGCACCCTCAATATGCTCGTGTTCTAGCACCCGCCCAGAGCGTAAGTGCATGTGCTTCTGATACCCTAAGGTGTCAAAAAGCTGCTCTAGGAGGCCTTGTGACTAGTTTTTAGCGTGTTTTTTGTTTGTTTTTTTGCTAGATTTTTTAGAGCGTGTCATGGAATGGGCCGTGTGATAGCTCGAAACGAGCGTATCGGTCAGAGGGTCGTGCCGTGCTTTACAGCCCTCCGTTTGGTCACTCTATGCCCTCGGAATCCCTAAAACTGTCAATTTCCAGTAGGGAACTAGGCCCAAACTAGAAAGTCTAAGGGTGCAAGTGGGAAGAGAAAGGAGGAGAGTGGAGGACTTGTCCCACATGCTCTCATTCTCTCTTGAGGGAGTAGGGTATATATATAAGAGTGAGTCTAGTATATATCATAAGGCTGAGGACTGGGGCCTGGGCCTGGGCCTGGGCCTGGGCTTGGGAAAATGATCCCGATCTATCTTTTATGCAAACCAACCCGTCCGTTTTAAGAGTCACGTTTTTTAGTTTCAAAAAATTTAGCCGCCCGCTCACTCGCGTTTTTAATTTTCGAATTTTTTTTTTTTGATGCAGAAAATACAGAAATTGAAAACGCAGAAATGCAGAAAATTGAAAAAACGCAGAAATGCAGAAAATTGCAGACATTGAAAACGCAGAAATTGAAAATACAGAAATGCAGAAAATTGAAAAAACGCAGAAATGCAGAAAATTGCAGAAATTGAAAACGCCGAACTTGAAAATGCAGAAATTGCAGAAAATTGAAAAAACGCAGAAATGCAGAAAATTGCAGACATTGAAAACGCCGAACTTGAAAATGCAGAAATTGCAGAAATTGAAAAAATGCAGACAATAGCAGAAATTGAAACTTGACAGCAAATGCAGAAAACGCAAAAAACAGAAATCTCCACACACTCCTTCCCTGCCTTTCCTATGATAGAAATTGCACCACAAGGAAGCGTAAAGTGCTAACCGAGCTTAGTGTAGGGCATATCCCCGGCAACGGCGCCAAAAATGTGCGCTCCTTGCCGCACTGTCGAATCAAGGGACTTGCCAATACACCGTGTGCGAGCCACAAACGGCTCCAAGCACACAACAAGCCTAAACTAGCAAGCTCAAGAGAACAAAGGGTGTGTCACTCACCGCTCTACGCTCGCCTTCGTGGTGGATTCCTCACCGCGATGAAGAAGAAGCTGCAGTCGTGCCGCGCTCAACCGCCTCGCCGCCGTCGTGCCTTCGTAATGCTCGATCGCACACACACTCTCCCTCTATCTCTCTCACACACACACACACACACGAGGAGGTGAAGAAGAAGAAGATGGAGATGGAGATGGAGCAAGAGCATTCTTCTATTGCACAAATGAGAGAATGAGTAAAAATTAGGTTTAGTTGGCTTTTATAGGAGCTCACCCCATTCACACTCGGGCGCCCATGCTTAACCAACTAATCCCTTGAATGTCCAAGTTAAAGTGCGCCTCTCATCGGCGATCACTCTACCTTTCCCTATTGGTCCGACAAGCCCGGTACCTGACTCTACCATACATAATACACGTCCATCGTAGGCGATAGGGTGTCCGTGTGCCGTGAGGGTTAACAGCCCAAAGACATAACCCGATATGCATATATTCCCCATTCTGTGGCAAACACTGTTTTGTGTTGATCTTCTATCGCAATTGCCAGTTGGTTATATCCTGAAAATCCATCTAGACAAAAATAAGCCCATTTCCCAGCCACCCTCTCAAGTATACTGTGACCGGCAAGGGGTAATTATCCCTTATGGTGGCTGCATTTACCTTTTTGAGGTTCACACACACTTGCAGCTTTTTGTTGTTTTTGGGGACTACCACAATGGGTGACACCCAATCTGTATGTTCGATTTCATAGATGAATTTAGCATCCATCAGCTTGTCAATCTCCTCTTTGATTCGTTTAGCAAATGTGTCATTATATGTATAAGGACGTTGTTTACTAGGTTTGGCATGTGATTTCAAAGGAATTGTATGTTGGCATATCGATGGATCGATTCCTTTGAGGTCTTTGTAGGACCATGCAAACACATCTTTATACTTCTTGAGAAGTTGTGTTAACCATTCTTCTTCTTCAGGCTCTAAATCAGTTGCGATATAGACCGGCTGAGGCTTTTCACCTGGTTCAGCGAGGTCTATCCGTTTTGCATTTTTCGGCCCATCGTAAGATTCCTGGTTTATTCTTTCTCTTACTGGTGGTGTCATTATGATTTTTTTGTCCTGCATGGTGAATTTTCGATAGTGTGATGGTACATTCATGTTTCCTTTTTTTTACTCCTTCTTACCATCATTGTCTTCCTCAGTAGTCCATACCTCTCTTAAAGACCGTTTTAGTTCTTGGTATTTCTTTTTATGCTCCAATTTGGTCCACTTTGGGTCTTTTGTTGTTTCTTGTTTTGATTTGTGAGGATTTTGTGATTTTGTTTCTGTTTTAGTTTTTCATACTTGTTTTATTTCCTCTTGTGTTCTTTCCCTTCGAACTCTTGAGAATCTTACTGATATTTGGTCTTTTACACAATCCTCTGCTTTGACAAGGATTGGTGTGTATCTAATGCTGACTGGTCGTAATCCTGTAGGGGTGGTTGTTTCCCCAACACTGGTTGTGGTCTTTCTACACCTACAGGTCCTGGTAGGTTGCGTGCTTGATACCTAGGCAATGGTGGAAGTTGAGGAGATACTACCTGAGCCTGGGGAGTGTTGGAATTAGGGTTGCAGAGAAACACACACAGCTTGGGGAAGACGAAGGAAGCTCAAGGCACACAATAGAAAATGTGTTACTTAGTGTGCAATGGAAAGATAGATAGCCCTAGAGTGATGGGCGTATATACAATGCACGGGGGAAAAAACCTCCTAAAGAGGGAAAAAATGCCCCGGCGGTCCTAGTGTGTTCACACACATCACTACCACATGTATATGGTAACAAATCCCCCCTGGAGTGATGCGGTGAACGAGAGCTGGCACATGAGTAAAGGGAAGTACCATGCCCTAAGGACAAGATCAGTCCACAAAGGGGAGTAAGCCCAAAGCTTTGCGGAAAGCTTCAATCTTCTCACGAGACAATGCCTTTGTGAAAAGATCTGCAAGGTTGTCCTGTGTTGGCACATAAGCCAAGCTGATCTCTCCTGCTGAGAGCCTCTCCCTGACATAGTGGTAATGCACCTCAATGTGCTTTGTGCAAGCATGAAAAACTGGGTTCCTCGCAACTGCCAATGCACTCTGACTGTCAGTGTAGATAGTGTTGGCAGTGTCCTGTCCAACACCCAAATCAGCCATAAGGCGTCTGAGCCATACACACTCAACCGTAGCTATGAAGACTGCCCTGTACTCAGCCTCACAACTCGAAGTGGCCACAGTAGGTTGCTTCTTGCTCAACCATGATATACATGAACTGCCAAGCATGAAACAAAAACCACTTGTGGACACTCGCGTGTCAAAACAACCAGCCCAATTTGAGTCCAAAAAAGCATGTAAGTCTGGCGGCAATGACCACCCCTTGGGATAAAACAAGCCAAGATGTAAAGTGCCACTAAGGTAGCGGAAAATCCTCTTGACATCCTGCCAATGCTTAGACCCTGGGCTATGCATAAATCTGCTGACCTATGAGACTGCAAACTGAATATCTAGCCTCGTGTTGCATACATAAATGAGGCAGCCAACATCAGTTTGGTAAAGAGTGACATCAGCAGGATCGCCAGCATCATGTAGACTCAACTTCAAACCTGTTTCCATGGGAGGGGCAATAGGTTTGCAATCCTCAAGTCCAAACTTACATAGCAATGTCTCTATGTAACTTTTCTGACCCAAGTAATGATGCAATAGCCCCAAATCTTTCATCTTGAAAGTAGCATTCAAATCAGCATTAAATTCAGCAATATGTCTCTCATTTGGTCCAGTGATCAGCAAATCATCAACATAAAGAACCATGATGAGAAATACATCACCCTCACGCTTTACATACAATGTGCTTTCTGTTGGACTGTTACGAAAGCCTTGTTGGACCAAATGAGTGTCAGCTTTCTCATACCAAGCACGAGGAGATTGCTTCAACCCATACAAAGCCTTGTTACATTTGCACACTTTGTCCTCTTGTCCTTTTATGACAAAACCGCGAGGCTGCGTTACATAAACTTCCTCAAATATGTCACCATTCAAGAAAGCAGTAAAAATGTCTGATTGATGTACATCCCAACCAAAATGAGCTGCCAATGCACATAGAAAACGCACAGTAGTCATACGACAAGTGGGAGCAAAAGTTTCTTCAAAATCTATGCCTTTTTGCTGTGCATAACCCTTTGCAACAAGTCGAGCCTTATGGCGTTCAATCTCACCATCCGGCTTGCGTTTCAACGTGTAAACCCACTTCATACCAATGGCCTTTTTTCCAGGAGGCAAATCACATAAAGTCCATGTGTCATTTTCTATAAGTGCATCATATTCTGATTGCATGGCAGCCATCCAATTTTCTGAATTGTGTGCTTCATCAAAAGACAGAGGCTCCTCAACATCATGTAAACTAGACACAGCCAAAGCATAACAATCTGATGCATAAGATGCATGGCGAGAGCCTGAACGAGTACGACTAGACAAAGGTGCATCCAATTTACTGTCACGCAAAGTGTGCACCAGCCATTTTGGCATACCTCTAGCCTACTCATTTTCATCCCTTTCCTCATCAAGTACATCATGTACATCTGCATCAGTAATAAGCTGATCTAAAACATTTTCAGAAACCCCCATAGGCTGTACATTTGCCTCATTGGAACTTACATTCGTATTTCCACCACTGAAAAGAGGCAAAAAAGTGTCATAAATGTCCTGTGAGCTTACATTACTGTCTCTAGTACATGACAGCAAGGGCTGAACAGAATCTTCCACAAACATGCATGCCTGGAGTAATCATCAATGAAAGTCACGAAGTACAGGTAATTGCCCAAGGACGGAGTTTGCATGGGCCCACAAACATCACTATGCACAGGCTGCAACCTGCATGTGGCCCGAATTGAACCATCCTTTGGAAATTTAGAATGCTGCATCTTACCCAAAATACAGCCTTCACAAACATGTTTGACAGGAGCTTCAAGAGGCGGCAAAGAAGCAACCATATCAGATTTCTGCAAACGCAGCAAATTGGCAAAATTCAGATGATCAAAACGTGCATGCCAAAGTTTTTCATCTGAAATAGCCCTTGAATTTGCAACAGCATTTGCAAAATTTTGTCCACACTTGTCATACAAAGTGAGCTTATACAGCCCACGGCACAAAAGCCCAGATGCAACAATTTCATCACCAAAACTGAGATCATGAACTGTAGATCTGTCATCCACAAATTTGACTACAAGTCCAAGTCTAGCAAGTGCGGATACAGACAAGAGATTCTTCTTGATCCCAGGTACATAAAGTGCATCAACAAGTGTGAAGGAACTGCCATTAGCAGCAGTGAGCACAATCTTTCCAACTCCCTGAACTGGATAAGAGGCGTTGTTGGCACAAGTGACTGAATTCCCATGAGGGACAGACTCGAGAGAGGTAAACAATTCACGATGTGAGGTAATGTGCTTTGTAGCACCACTGTCGAAATACCACACATGTGAATCTGCAGCAACTGACAAGCATGCATCATGGACAGCAAGATTGTAAGTGCACTCTGCTCTAAAAGCCCATTCTGCATCAACATCAGCAACACAGTCTCCTTTCACAGAAGACTCAACAATGGCTGCATTTGTAGTGGAACCAGCATTTGCAATGGAACCACCCTCTTTCTTCTTAGCCTCTTTGGCCTTCAACTTAGGACACGACTTGATCAAGTGATCATTGGCTTTACAATAATGGCAACACATCTTCTTTTTGCCCTTATCACCAGAATTGCCAGACGAAGTACTGCCAGCAGAAGCATTAGGAACATAATTTTCGCCACTCGCAGCAGAACCATAAGAAGTGGCTGCATTACTGCTACCACCCTTTCTTTGAGAAGCAATAAAGGCCTATTCAACTGCACGCTTCCTAGTCCTGTTTTTTCTAGAAAGTGACTCTTGCAACAGCAATGTGCATAATGCATCAAACTTGACAACTTCAGGATTTCCTTGGGTCATCAGTCTCCAAGTACTAGCAAAAGTCTGGTAGGAATCTGGTAAGGCATCAAGAACAGTCTGCACAAGGGAACTGTCTGAAATGACTTCACCTGCAGAAATAAGCTGCTCATT
This sequence comes from Adiantum capillus-veneris, assembly GCF_014529385.1. NCBI lineage: Eukaryota > Viridiplantae > Streptophyta > Polypodiopsida > Polypodiales > Pteridaceae > Adiantum > Adiantum capillus-veneris. The sequence goes on along the minus strand of NC_140952.1, from coordinate 8,684,345 downwards.
GATATCCTTGACACTAGCAAGGAAATTTTCCATATCATCTTCCTCATGCATAATCTTCGACTCCAGCTCTTTACGCAGCAAAGCAATTTTAGCCTCATTGCGGCTTGCATAAAGACCTGCTAGAATATCCCAAGCCTGTTTTGCAGATTTTGCTGAACGGATGTGAGGAACAATGGTGTGCTTCACAGACAACGCAATCAATGCATGAGCCTGCGCATCCTTAACATCCCAACGAGCTTGTTCTGCCGTAGGCAAAAGTAACAGCTGCAATCCTTGCAGCAAGACCTGCAATCCTTGCAGCAAGACCTGCAACATCCTCAACATCGCCTACATCCTCAGAACCAGGACGTACATCAATGCCGTGCACAATGTTCCAGACACCTTTTGACACAAGAACATGTTGCATCATATAAGCCCACATAGGGTAGTTGTCCCCATCCAACCTGTCCTCAGCAGCAAACATCTTGAACACATCTGTGTTGTTGTTGTCAGCCATGGTAAATGTTGCACCTGATGTGAAAACTGCCCGAAAATAGGAGAAACGGAGTGGGAACAACCTGTGCTATATAGCACAAACCGTAGAAGACTATAAGGAACCTGTTATGCAGAAAACGGCACTGACAAAATTCTGCACAAAATGACGAAATAGCCTGTGCAGTACTGTCTGTAGTGGAAACGGAGGCCGAAATGAGCCCAAATCAAAATTCTGAGCAAAATATTTGTCGACCTGTGAACACTCGCCAAAGCTCATTGAAATCGGAGAAAGTGAGCAGGCGTGTACTGGAGCAGCTGGCGACTAAGCCCGGGAGGACGTGACCTGCTCTGATACCAATTGTTGGAATTAGGGTTGCAGAGAAACACACACAACTTGGAGAAGACGAAGGAAGCTCAAGGCACACAATAGAGAGTGTGTTACTTAGTGTGAAATGGAAAGATAGATAGCCCTAGAGTGATGGGCGTATATACAATGCAAGGGGGAAAAAACCTCCTAAAGAGGGAAAAAATGCCCCGGCGGTCCTAGTGTGTTCACACACATCACTACCACATGTATATGGTAACAGGGAGCATAAGGCCGTTCTCTCAGATACCCCTTGTTATAATAACATTCCTCCGTCCCATGGTTTGTCCATTTTTTTTCAATAGCACACCACTTGGGCTGTTTAGCCTGAGGTTTGGCGTATAGGTTAATCTTTTTTAGCACTTCCTCTACAAGCTGCTCCTGGTTTACAGCCACTTCTCCTTTCCGTGTTGTTTTAGCGGACTTGCTTCCACTTTCTTGTGAAGATGAATCGTCATCAAGATCCTTGAATTCACCCTCTTTGTAGATCGCAAAATTGTCCACAAGGTAAAGAGCCTCCTTAGTTAACTCGTTTAACGTCGTGCTCCTCTTCATATGTAAGTCCGACTGGACATCTGCATTCCTTAGTCCTTGGATAAATATAAGCATAAGTCTGGACTGAGTTGGCAGTTCCTCCACAGGGCAGAACTTAACATATCTTTTTAGTCGTAGGGTTTCCTTTCGTACAGATTCCCCTTCTTTCTGTTTGAATTTATGGATTTGTGAGAGTGTATTATGAGCTATCCCCCTTTGTGAGAATTCCTCAATAAACTCGTCAAACACCTCCTTCATAGACTCAAAGTCTCTACGCTCCACAGAGTCAGACCAAGTAGCAACATCATCCTCTAGGGTTACTCCAAACCCTGCAAATTGGGTAGGGAAGTCTAACAACTCTTCAACTCTAATTACACGCACAAAGGCTGCTACATGATCTCTAGGATCTCTATTTCTCGTGTATTTTTTGTTTACCCATTTTTGCACCTAAGAAGGTCTAATTCTACGATGTTCTACAAATCTCATTATTGGATCTCCTCGTCCCAATCTATATACCTCCTTTGGCCTTAGATAGTGGGTGGGTTCCTCTCCCAATGGTGCTCCTAAGCCGTAATTTCTGAAGGTTCTTGCAAGAGATGGTTCATCTCTTCGAACTCAATCTATGGGTGGTCTTCCAGGCTCTGTTGACCCTTGAGTTTTTGGCTTACTCTCGCCTTGATACCTTGAATAGAGTGGTGGTTCTTGTAAATCCCTTAGCCCTCGTGTGGCTTGATAACCATCTCGATTTTGGTCTCGTTCTAATGTTTCACTCTGTCAAAGCCATGCCTGCAATGATGGCTGGGTTGCTGCTTGGTTTTGGTTGTTGAACGTCTATTGTCAGGTAGAATGTGAGGTTGCATCATACTCCTTTGAAAATGGATTTGTCAACTTGCTAGGGGTGTAGGTGGCTCTTGGCACTTCTTCGGGGGCATATGTTGATGCTTCTGGAGCTATTGCCTTTTCTACCTCCTCTGGGAGAATACGTTTATATTCTCACCCGTACCTATCAACAAAAACGATATCCTTTCCCATAGCAATTTCATAAGAGAATAAGTAAAGAACCTTTTCTTTGCTTAATTCGTTTGGATAGGGTTCTTTGCAACGAAAGTAAGAGACTATTCCCTCACTCTCATGCTTGTAAATTCCCACATTCTCATTATAGGTTGAGACCCTGGTTGTTTTCTTATCATACATAAAAAGCGCTCCAGGTCGATCAATCTTTGGTGGCGGTTCTTGAGTTTTTGAAACCATTTTTCCTTTTGCCACGTTATCTCCATATCTATTGTAATCCTCAGGGCTACTAACTATTAGATAGTGGTTCCCCTTTTCGTCTCGGAATCTATCTCCATCATCATAGACTCGAATTATCTCCAGTCTCTGAGCCGGCCTTTCTTCAGTACAAATACACTTGCATCCTCGATAGTCAGAATAAACTAGGGCTCCCCTCGAGTTTGTTCCTTCTAAGAAGATCACAGTGAACTTGGACTCGTTCAAAGGATTTAAGGAGGTCCTTCCTCCTGATATTGGTCCTTCATAGGTGAAACCTCCTGGTTGTTGACTACCCCCATCATGAAGAAGGACTTATCTGATGAAGTGTCAATATCACTACCCTCCTCAATGATCGATGCTAGTGGATCTAGTCTTGCCTGAGTTACACTCTCCTCAGTGGACACTAAACTACCATGATCACCTGCCACCTTTTGGTCTCTAAAAATGTGTCTTCCTGATCTTAAATTCATCAAAATTGACAATGCAACTTAACACAAATCCAACCACTCACCTGGGAAAGGATCAGTTTCCGCACAACTTCTTGCTTTGCCGTTGAATATACCTGTACACAAGCGTTTAATTTCGGCAATCAAATCAAAGCATTTAACCGCTAGAGGTGGTCTTAGTAATGATTGGTATAACTTGGAGAGTTAACCTCAACCACTACTGTATTTATACACTTCTGATGTTCTGGATTAGGTATGCTAATCTAGAACTGTACTTCCCTCAGATGTTGGTCAATTTACCTGAAAAGTCTTAATTCAGTCTTTGCTCCATCCAAAGGTCAAACAAGGTCCAAATTCACTTCTGAAAGAAGTTCTGGAAGCCTCAAGTCAACTGGAACTTCATTGTATAACCTCAGTCGAATTTTCTCTTCACTAAGCCCCAGTAGACATCATATACGTAGGATGTCTCCTACTCTGTTTTGCCTGGATTTTTGCACTATGGATTCCCCTTGATGTGCTGAGTCCACAACTATTTTTACTTTTTGATTTGGACACCTATAAGCTGGTCAATGGATCAGCAATCTGTTCCAACAGCCTGATGTTGGTCTGACCAGTCAAATTGTAAGGTCTCTGACCCTGATCAAAAAGAGCACCCTTGTACCATGATCTGAATATAATGGAATAAGTTACTATTTTTAGCAGTTTTCCAGATTCTGTCAGTGCCATGATGTTTAGAATGTTTTAAAGCTCCGAAATGTGAATTCAAATAATTTTTGTAAAAAAATTCCAAACATAGTAAGTTTTTGGTCACCTCACCCGTCCAGTTCTGATCGTCTCGAAAAACTGCACCCGTACCCCGAATTTCAAAAAAATGCATTTTCGGACCCCGGGGGTTGCTAAATATGGCAGGTACTCGGGCCAGTATGCCTTAGTTAGAGCTTGCTATAGAAATTTTCGGCATCAAAATCCGACTCGTATGATCCGTTTTAGCCTAGAACTAATTTTCCTAAAAATTATCCGGGGAGGTACCGGGGGCCCGGGACTGTGTGGGAACAGGTTCCAGCCCACTCCAGATCGGCTTTAGTAGCTAGGGGGCGCCCTCTTGCTTTGTGGGAGTCCTGGGAGAGTTTCCAAGCCAGCAACTAAGTCTTAGAGTCAGTTAAACTAGCCAACCTGACACTTGGTGAGTAGGCAACTAGACTTGCCAATGCAGTGAACTGAGTGCTCCTCCAGATGCTAATAGCAGGGCTGGTCGATTTTCAGCCTGTAGGAGCCTATTTAAAGGCCTGCACACACACACACACACACACACACACACACACACACCTACACACACTCTGGGAAGGTGCTGCCGGAACACACACCTTTTGAAGGAGAAGCAAGGAGGGAGGTGCTGTCGAATTCTCGCCTCAAGAAGCTCGATTAGATCAGAGAATCGAGAGGATTATCATCCCATAATCACGGTAACCACGGTCTAATTGATGCTTTCTGCAAATCCTTTTCATTACCATCTAAATTTCTCGTCTATTATGCTTATTCCTAGTCGTAATTCTCTATAATCACTCTCTAAATTCTCCTTAACCATATTCTATTATGTAATCATCATCCCATAGCTGAATTATCAGCCATTCATCACTCTTAACTATTGATTAGTGCACGATTATTAGAATTTCTCTCTCTAGGTAGCATAGAAATTAATCGGTAAGCTGGTAATTGTGTAGATTGATGAGAATCACTTTTTCTATCACGCATTAATATTTTAGCTGATTTAGATCCATCTCTGTTATGCATTAAGATATAATTAAGGTAAGATTAATCTGTCATTAAGTCTCTAAGAGGTGGTTTTTCTCACACCTATGCATGCGGTGATTCTGCACCCTCTAATTGCTAGGAAAGAGATTAATCGTGCTTAATTCATCTCTCTGGTAATTCCATTAGTGAAATCCTATTATTCTTAATCATGTAAGCCGCGTAATTATCTTTAGAGCCGGTTCCCATAGGATTATGTGTCATCCATAATGATTGCTATATGGAAAAATCTAAACCTCTCATGTAGCAGGCATTGTTTGATGTTGCTAATCTATCATTTGGCTTGTTATGACGCTTACGGACATTAGCTCTTTTTCCCAAGTTAATTACTTAAAGTAGTGAGTTTAAAATGGCCCCGGTTAAGAGGACTCGCTTTGGTGGAGCCCACGACCACGAGGCAGGAACGAGCAAGGTGAACGGAAAGGGAAAAGCTCCCATGGAGGAACAAATACCGGCCATCTCACGGACCATCGACGAAGAAATGGAAGAGGTAGATCATAATTTCATTCCAGTTGTTTAATTAACATTGCACACGTTTAGTTAGGAATGAAAATATCCCCAAACATGTTGGAGAAATCCGACGGAAACCTCGGCATTGAATTCATTGTACATTAAGTTCTAAAGTAGGAAGGAAATGATTGGTGGGTATGCTGGTTGCAATTAGGAAAGAATGTCTGCTAGGGAAAATTTAGCTCGACATGTTCATTTTATTTCCAATGTTGAATCAGTCCTGACCCCCCTACTGATCACAGGGGGCAGAGCTCCTCGTTAAGGGTTCTTGAATCCATGACTTGCTTTCTATGCGGTGGATACCCACGACTTGCTTTCTATGCGGTGGGAACCCACGTCTTGCTTTCTATGCGGTGGGAGTGTCCATGACGTGCTTTCTATGCGGTGGACATACCTAGTTGTATGGGCAGCTAGGCGACAACGGGAGGAGTGAACTCTCGGTGGAGGGGGGATATTGTACCCCCAGAACATTGGAACTTTTATGAATAAGTTTGAGTAGAATTTTTACTAGAATTCTGTCTTGGTGTTGTTTGCAATACTGGTTGAAGGGCTGTATTAACGAACAATGTGATTCGGAATTAAACAAGGAATCTTTATGTTGAACAACCTTTGTGGTAGTAATTAGGTCACACAAGGAAGTGTGAGTGTGGGGGTGGAAAGTGGGGACTTGGCTCAGATTGCCAATGCCTACGAGATGGGTGGTCCCGATTGGTCGGGAACTCTCTGTCCCCATAGTGCTTATTCGATATTAGTAATGCTCATTGCCCCTAGAGCGGGGAATTCTCGAGAGTACATGCCTCTGAAACATGGGGAAAAAGGCACTCGAGGTTTCTCTCCTGTTGGCTCCTCTTGGAAGGTGGGTCTTAGGATCGCTAGATAGTTCAAGTATGCTTCCCCTACGAGGTGGAGCTAGATCTCCTTGCTAGCAGGCTCGAACTCGATTCACTTTGTGATGAGAGATCGTCCGCTAGTCGAACCCTGAACCATTTTGTTTGCTTCCGCAATAGATCTAGTGGCCACCGGGTTCACCATCAGATCCGCCATTGGAAACGGCGGGGTGGGGACCTTACACAAATCAACTCCAATTTGGACCAAAATTGACTAGGAGGCTTGCCTCAAGCTATACAACACCCTGCTATGCCTACAGTCAGTTTCTAGCTTCAATTTCATGCATTAGACATTCTACGCGTAGCATGTCTAATTGCTCAAAATGGCATCAAATGCAAAGAATAGACTCCTCTTGAGATGCTGATCACTTTGGTATGCTCAAAGGTGGATTTGGAGTGCCAGATCACCCAAAACACATCCTATGCGTAGGATGTCTTGTTGGCTTGTTTGACCCCAGACTTAATCCACACCTTCCCCTTGATTTCAGCAACCCAGTGCTATGCTTAAATTTTGGTTTGGATTTCAAAAGATCCCAATTTTAGCTGTTCCAGCCTTTTTTCAGTCAAAGATGCTAAAGTCTGCTTAGAACCTAATTTTCTCACCCAATTGAGATGAAACCCTTCTCATTCACTCAATATATCATGCAGATCATGCCCATGCAGCCACCCTATGGTTTTGGTCTTAAAATAATGCCTTGGCATAATTTGGATAGGATGTTTGGCAATTTCTGTCTATCTGGCCTTATCCTGTCAAGATATGATCAAATTTCCACTTACCATGTGAAAATAGGGTAAAACCTACCTTCTGAACACACTGGTCAACTCAAAACTTCAAAATTCTCATCAGATCAGCCTGTAGACATCCTACGCGTAGGATGTCTCTTGGATTTTTAAAAAAAATTTCATGACAGAAATGCTCCAAAAGCCCTGCAGCTCTATCAGAAACACTCACAGCAACTTTTGAACTTCACTTCAGCTTTCAAACACTCTTTTGTGTCTTTTACAACCTTGTGATGAACCTAATAGCAAGTATAACATGCATGAAGTGCTCTAGATCATGAATCATGATGTCCTACTTACCCTACTCCTACTCATCATGTGAAATTGTGATAATGGTGTTTTGGTTGCTTCCTGGCCTCTCCAAACTCTCAATCTCTCCTTTCACTGCTTGTACCGCTCCAACTACTACTCATCAACTCAACTAAAGCCTAAAACTACCTAAGTCGACGTAAGTCGAAGGATGTAGGCCAAACACACGCTCCCTAGACTCCCTCTAAGACCTAGAGAGTACTCCACCCTCTGATCCTATCTAAATGTAAAACGAGACTCTCGCAAGCCAAAGAATCCCTATCCTCAAGGACTAGTCTCGGTCACCTACCTAGGGTTTTCGTTCCCGGCAACGGTGCTAATGTTGGCGGATACACCACGACGGACGTCAGCACGAGAACTCACCTAACAAGATTTGTCAGCTAAGGACGGAGCTTGACTCGTAGGCGCGTGGAAGCAAGCATAGGGTGTCAATCTACACTCGAACGACTCTCGACTAATTCCTACAGAGGTCTCTACGCAATGTCTAAGCTACAGCCTTCAGGAGTGCATAAGAGGAGATTTCCTACAACGCTTTCTAGAGCCGAATACCCATCAAACAGTCTCGAAATGCCATAGAACTTGAAGAAGACCCTACTAACACCAATAGGTCGCTCTCCTTAAGGTCCATGAACCAAAATCCCAACCCAAAACAACTGGTGCAAAATCACGTAGGATGTATGGCCGAAATTTGCAGGTCATCATTTCCGAAAACTAAAGTGCTTAATGTGTAGCTCTACTCAATGCGAACACGTGGATATGTTGAAACGGATAACGTATGTTCACCGAATCACCTGATGAATCTCGTAGACCGAGCTCACAAAACCGGACCGTACGCCCGCAATGTAGGTATCGGCACGGACCTCTCGTCGGGCGCAACACGCTGCACTTCTCTGCACTCGATTCCGACCACCGGTGCGCGCGTAGCGTCAAGATGAAGCTCTCACTCTCTCTCGTACACAGTACGCTCACTCACAGACTTAACTTTTTTTTAAATGACAAAGGTCTTTTCATTAAGGTCAAAAAGTGGTATAAATACCTTACAATCTCAAACCCTAATGTTCCATTTTAACCATCTACTAAATCTAAATGTGAAAAATGGGATACAATCTGAAAACTTCTGTAAGCCCCAATATTTACAAAGGTGAAATGTCAGGTTTTCTCAATAAATGAATAATTACAAAAAATAATAATCCGCCGAGCAGTCATTTTCCGTAGGGCGTGTCCAGCTTCTAACAACAATAGATAAGCTTGAGAAAAACCAAGATTTATAGTGTTTGAGTTTGAGTGTAAATCACCTGATCATTCTATCAGTCCGGGATAGTTATGCATGATCCACATTAGAATGTGTCTGATCAAAGCATTCCGTTGACCTATGTGTCGGCTCATATCCACCACTTCTATGTCAATCCACAATTGTTGTAGCTCTTCCAATAGTGGACAAAGATACACTAAGATGTTGATCTCTGACCAAATGGATTTACGCCATCCATAGCCAGGCCTATACGCAAATTTCGAGCTTCCCTGGCAAAATCCAGCCATGTACCGTCTATATGTTTCCAGGCTGCACAATCTGCAGGACTCCGTAGCACACCATCAAAGATCTATTCTCCTCGTTCCATGATGCTAGGGCGGCCATGGACTAATTACATCCGAAGAAATGCTTGATGCGAGGAAGCAGAGGAAAATGTCGCAAAACCTTCTGTGGAATTTTTTATCCGTGGAGATCTACTCGATATCTCTCAGAATCACATTTCGGACACTTCTCCATGTCTATGTATTCTCCTCTGAAAAGAATGCAGTCATTAGCACAAGCGTGAATTGAATTCTTGGGGGGTTCACTATATGTAAACCATGTATACAACGTGCGTTCAAAGGGTATTTCAAAAACCCCTTATCTATGAATCTTGAACTAATAAACAACCCCTCTTTCTTTATGAACTTGCGGTTTTTTTTTAAGTGCAATTAAAAAAACCCTTATTCAAATATATTTATGTAAATTTACCCAAAATTTTTGAATTAAAAAACCCCTCTTGCTGAACTCTCATGGTATACTTACATACATAGAGGTGGAACCCCCGAGATCGAATTTAATCCATCCCCAATTTTTGCAAGATTTTTCTTGCTTCCTCTCTGGAATCTGGCATCACATTATTAGCTGGCAGTATGTGCTCTTTGAGCAATCTACACAGTGAAAAAAATGTGGTACACTTGTGTAAGTAATCTATCATATCATTATACATCTAGAGTTTTTTATTGAAGTAAACACATTTTGTAATAGATCACCTCTATCACTCCATCCAGACTTTTCCTTCATGTTGAGAAGAACCAGGAGCGCCTTCAATCTAAACACAGGTGCTCCATCATACAATGGCGTATCGGCTTCACTTTTCATATCATCATAGACAATACTTTTTGAATCCATGATCATCTCGATCATTTCATTGATCTCGGGCTCAAACATTGCCTCGTTGGGAATGTAGTCTGCATGATCATCCTCCAAGCTGTCACACAGGCTACATCTTTTGGCCTTACGTATGTTGCTTGACCAAAGCACCTGCGAACACGTCTATTGGATTGCAAGATTGTTGCCTATTGGTCAGCATTAGAGTCTGACGAGTTATAATTGGCAACAACTCGATCTATAATAGATGGATCAAACTCTCCAAATTTGAAAACGTGATGCAAAGAAACACGTCTTGTCCATTGCCCAGCATGTTTTCATTGGTTACAAGGATATAAGATCCTTATTGAGAGATAGGTGTTTCGGTTGGACGGCCCCACATTGTCGCCCCTACTCATAATGAATGTAAAAACCTTATGACCTCAACATAAATTTAATCTTCTATTGGCATCCTTCATCTTCTCTCTCTCTCTCTCTCTCTCTCTCTCTCTCTCTCTCTCTCTCTGTTCACACTGTAAACTACCTCACATTCTCTAGTCATGTCCGATCCCCGCACACCTCCGTCTAGAGGTACACAGAGATCAGAACCACAGGTTATAATCTTGTCTTTATAATGCCTATATTTATGGGTACGAGAAATCTACACATCCACATCTACATGACAGTGCATGTAGTGGACAGAACCCCTTTGCCTCATCTCTAGCTGTAGCAATTTACAATATCTTAACATCTCTTCACAGTACATCTTTGTTTGAGGGATTACTTAGCACATTACATGTTAGCCTCCAACTTGAGTATCATGCCGTTGAAAGCTTTCGAGCTTAAGGTTGCATCCGTAGAGAGGAAGAGAGGGATCATCGTTTGCCTAGCTCTATTTTTTTTCGTAATCCTGAAGGTAGACTTTAATATAAAAACTAAATCCAAAATCTAATCTTAAATCTAACCTACTTGAACATATGGTGATTCTGAGCTAATTGAACATGGTTAGTGGGTGAGTTAATAGGTGTCAGATTCTGATGGGAATATACATATTGTTGTGTACCTAGTATTTGCTCTTTGGGCAAAAGCCTTCATTGACATGCCCTAAAATCTACCCTAAATCTAATATAATCTAATTTTAAATCTAACATAAATCTAGATCTAATCTAATCTTAAACTCAACATAAACCTAAATCTAATCTAATCTTAAATATAACCTAAACCTAAATGTAATCTAGCTTAAATCTAAATCTAATCAAATCTTAAATCTAACCTAGCTAATCTTAAATCTAACATAAATCTAAATCTAATCTATACTTAAACTCAACATAAACCTAAATCTAATCTAATCTTAAATCCTAAACCTAAATGTAATCTAACTTAAATCTAAATCCAATCTAATCTTAAATCTAACCTAGCTAATCTTAAATCTTGCCCTATTTTTACATCTAGCGTAAATCTCAATTTAATCTAACCTTAAACTTAACATAAACCTAAATCTAACATAAACCTAAATATAATCTAACCTAATCTTAAATCTAATTTAGATCTTAACCTAGCCTTAAGTCTAACCTAACTTTAAATTTAACATAAATTTTAAATATAAGTTAAATGTAATCTAACTTAATCTTAGATCTTAATCTAACCTAATTCGTTTCATATTTTCTCTACTTTTTTTTATCGATCTCTCTCTCTCTCTCTCTCTCTCTCTCTCTCTCTCTTTGTTTTCTCCTCTCTCTCTCTCTCTTTGCTTTATATATATATATATATATATCTTTACTTTATCTCTCATTCTCTCTCTTTACTTTATCTCTCTCGCTCTCTCGCTCTTTCTCTTTCTCTTTTCCTCTCTCAATGTGTGTGTGTATGCATTCTTTTTTTATGCATGTGTATGTGTGTATATATGTGTTTTTTGTTCATGCATGTGTGTACTCTCTCTCTCTCTCTCTCTCTCTCTCTCTCACCTTCAAAGACACAATGTGTGTGTGTGTGTGTTTGTGTGTGAGTGAGAGGGAGAGAGAAAGAGGGGAAGGGAATATGAGAGAGAGGAGAGGGAAGGAGCAACCCTGGCTCTCCTTCCTGTCCTCGCAAGTGTGTGTATGTGTGTGTGTGTGTGTGTGTGTGTGTGTGTGTTGTGGGGGTGGGGGGGGGGGGGGGGGGGGGAGCGCGGGTTTACCTATTTCGCTAGAGCGCCGAAACTCAGAAATGAGATCTGAGTCTTTGGCGCTCTCAATTTATTTCTTACCACTGTCAGCGTCGCTATGGGCATCAATATGCAACAAAGAAAATAGAGACGCCGTGGATTTTAACTTTTGAGTGTTGCACTGCGAGCGTCTCTAATTTGAAGTACCTCTTGTAGTGGATTCCACCCAGTCTCAAGTTAGACCACCTTGGGATTAATAGTTGTTGTGCTCCTTGATCCCTTTCCATTGACCACCTTTAGAGAAAAGTTTTGCCTTGTCTATCATATCCTTGGTCATGATAGCCCAAGCCTGTCTTGTTTTGCAATTGAGACCACAAACTTGGCACAGAGGGCCTCAACATGAACAACAAGTTTGAGAATTCCGAGACCACCTTGTACCACTGGTCGACCGATAACTTCCCACTTGGCCCATTGCCATGCCGCCGAGTCTTTTGTGTTGTTCCTCCATAAGAATCTTTTATCGGAGTTCAAAAATCCTTCTAGTTACATTTGGCTATTTTGAGGCTGGCAAAATGGTGTGCAAAATAGGATTATGCCTAAACTAAGTGTTTCCCATCCCACAAGTGGGCAACTCTATTTAACTTAAAATTGGTTACATCATATGTTCACACCATAGAGTGTCTGGGTGGGCTCACACCTTACACTCAATATCTCCTCCCTTAGGGAGAAAAAGATGCACCTCTTTTTTATGACTTTTGTGTATTCAAAATTGGTTACATCATAAGTTCACACCATAGAGTGTCTGGGCGGGCTCACACCTTACACTCAATATCTCCTCCCTTAGGGAGAAAAAGATGCACCACTTTTTTATGACTTTTGGGTATTCAAGATGACTGACAACTTCACTAGAGGGATCAACTTTGATGCCTCATTCAAGGGGAGTGATCATAGAATGGCTTAAGGACTAGGTATTGAGCTTGGGGGACTAGACTTGACAAGAGAGTGACAAACATCTCGACATATGCATGACATCAGGTAGCTATCCCTCTGCAAATGGCTACATGAGGAATGACTCTGTGGAGTTCATCAAAGTGTCATGGAAACCATCTTTTTTGTGAAATACATCAATCTCCATAGAGGAGCTGAGTACTTGTGGGGGTGTTTTATTCAACAAGGAAGAACATTGAATTATCGGACTAGGTAGAGTAATGACCAATGACTTGAATAGATAGGACTGATTTGATTAAGATATGCACCTTTCAAATGCTATCACCGACAAAACGCACCTCTATAAGAATATTGCAACAACTCTATTTGTCCCAATATATGCTTCAATGTGATTGCAAGAAAAAAACAATATTAGCAAAAGTTGAGTAGCGCCAAAAACATAATTTAACATCGACAAATATTGTAAGGTCTTCACTCCTGACATAGAATGTTGTTGATGCAAAATTTTTGCAAGAAAAATAGCAACATCTTGTGGCCATTGCTAAGAATCGTGAGAGTAGAAGAGATCCTGTTGTGGGCACAAATTGATGTAGTCCAAGCTAAGGGAGAAGGCCCATAAGATCCCCAATGATGGCAAGTGTTCCACCGAAAACAGACCAACCCAAGATCATAGCGTATATTCTAGACAACAAAATCCAACTCCATAAAATTAGCACTTTGTCTTCTTCAATACAGCCTTATCTAGAATTGATGTTGTGCACATAGAGAAATAGAGCAGGAAGATGAGTGAGGCTCAAGCCTATGCATCAAAGAAATAAAAGAACCTAGAGAGAGGGAGTAGTGATGCAGCAAGTGTTTTGGCTTGTCTAGCATTTGAAAAAATGAACATTAGCAAGTGTGAGTAGGTTTGGCAGGCAATGCAGTGAAATTTTTTACGCCCTTGTGTCTGCTTGAGATAGATGAACCCTTGTCTCTTCTAGCCGGTATGATGACCCATCGTGGCCATGCTTACATTTGGTTGGGGGTGACAATGATGGCCAATGCAAGACTCATGTTGAGAGATGGAAAGCACGACATATATTGAGAGAGAAAATTGATTGCAGGAGGCGAAGCAAAACTAGGAGATAGAAGTAGGAAGAAGATTTAGCTTGTGTTGAGCATGAACACCATAGCTAATTAGTGATCAAGAAGATAAAGGAAATAGAGTGAAAGCCTCAAGAAGGTTTTTCCCGTCAACTCCACCAGTGTGATGTGCACATCACTAGGCCCAAATTGAGTGTGTCCCACCCCATGAGTGGGTAAGCATTAATTAAACACCCCTATCTTGTTGATATGTTCTCCATCTTACATAATTATTGCTAAACAAATGTTTTGAAATCATACCACACATACTTAGTGGATTTCCGGGGGCATGCGTACTAGAATAGCCTAATTTTTTGTGTTTTTTAGTCCTTTAGAAGTCTAACCTTGTCATTTGGGTGGATGTGTGTTGCTTGATGGTTATGTTATGTCCAACCCATTATTCTTCAAGGGGAAAATTTTTCATTGTAGTATTCATGTTGTTGAAAGACTACCTTGCATGCCTTAGATAAGTCTTAAGAGGGGGATTATTGGACACGCTTTTCGTGTTTAAAAGTCTTTTGTGTGAAAGTTCTCTTGTTTAATTGTAGCTATCCATGATACATGCAATGTAGCCTATCACACTTAGACAATATCCTTTTTGTCAACATTGGATAAGTCGATATTTGCATTGGTATAGGCGTTCAAATAAAATTTGGTATATGTGATTGTATTTTAAAATTTGATTTTTTCTTCAATTTGAGACTCCCTCCAATTTTACCGATGCATATATCGATATCCATGAGTAACGTCGATAATTTGGCATCGATAATCCATTGATCTTTTGTAGTGGGATCCTTGCATGAGGTCATGATGACCAATGAAACCCCCTTCGTGACATCATTCCAAAAAAAACAGGACATAAAGCTAGACCTCATTAGCCACCTCGTTGAAGTCTCGAGATCCTCGACTAGCACCAGTCTAACAAAAAAGAAGATGTTTGTATGGGTTGTTGGCTCCTTCTACAAGCTAGATATTCTTAGTCCTACTATCCCCCCATGGAAAACCACCCTTGGATAGGATAGCTTTGTATCTTTCTTGTTTTTGTTGATACAAATATTCCACATAATGAGAGAATTGAAAAAAATAAATTAAACATAAAAACTACCAATGTTAAAATGAGAAAAATAATGAGCATAATTAAATGTAAGAACCAAAATAATGAGCATGATTAAATGTGGAGACCAATTTTGTAAACCAAACAAAAATGAAAGATAACTGGCTATAATGTTTTTGAAATCTTATGCTAGCAAAAGGAAAAAGTGGAAACATTGACATATAGTCTTGTAAGATCTAGTGCACCTTGCACGACACATAGTCAAGGTTTAACACAAAAATACATAATCATAAAACATCTCGTTGTAGAAATCATTCAATAGGTATGGGTTGACTTTGTATTCAAGTGGAAAGTGGAGAGAGAGAGAGAGAGAGAAAGAGAGAGAGAGAGAAGGCACAAAGCACACAAAAGTACACCATAACTCTCTATAGTATAGTTTTAGACATTTTAAAAATTATACATAAACATTAAATGTTACTTAAAATATTGTGGTGTGTAAATTTATTTTTTTTTTGCAAATCTCACAATTGTGAGTGATTGAATTGAAATGCCACCAAGAAAAATACAAATGAGCCTCAAGCTCATCTGAACCTTGAGGGCGGATGGTTACCGAGTAATGTTACAGTATCAAAAGCCTGGTCCTTTACACAACAAGGCTCAATTGGACAGCGAGGGTTACCCTAAGATAATCATGTAAGTTCTACCTTTCACCTATCACAACGAGATGAACAAGGGATATTTTATGATTATGTATTTTTGTGTTAAACCTTGAATATGTATACACGCACAGAGAGCGAGCGATGTCATACAACGTGCACTAGATCTTACTATATGTAACTATTTCCACTTTTTCCTTTTGCTTACATAAGATTTCAAAAACATTATAGCCAATTATGTTTCACTTTTGTATGGTATACAAAATTGGTCTCCACATTTAATTATGCTCATTATTTTTTTTCGTTTCAGGATTGGTAGTTTTTATGTTTACTTTACTTTCTTTTTGTTTTCAATTTCCACATTATGTGGGATAGTTGTATCAAAAAAAACAAGAAAGAGACAAAGCTAGCCTATCCAAGGGTGGTTTTCTATGGACGTGGTAAGATACTTTTAGGAGCCAACAACCCATACAGACATCGACTTGTTACAACAATAGGAAATTAATTCTTTTTTATTAGATCGGTACTAGTTGAGGATCCCAAGAATTGAACAAGGTGGCTAGTGAGATGTAGCTTTAAGTCCTGCATTCCTTCAACAATGATGGCGTGGGGGGGAGGGGAGGGGGTTCATTGGTCATCATGACCTCATGCAAGGATCCCACTACAAAATATCAATGGATTATTGATGCCAGATTACCAACATCAGTGGTGGATGTCGGTATATGCATTGGTAAAACTGGAGGGAGTCTTAAATTGAAGAAAAAATCCAATTTTAAAATACGGTCACCTATATCCCGTAGGCTCATTTTTGCATTTTGCACTTATAATTGTCCTCATCTCTTCTACACTTCTTCTCTATGCTCCTCCATACTTGCAAATCTATTGAGTTTCGCTTCACCCAACCTTGTACTCACACTCACACACCATCTAGGAGAACAAAGGTATTCCTTTTTTTTAAAAATTATGTTAGAGTGAAATTGTGTGTGTGTGTGGCCAACAAACTGTGTGTTTGTTGTTTTTTGGTAGGTTTTGCTCCAATCCTGAATGATTTTTGTGGCCACATTGTTCAAATGTGAGTGCTCTATCTTTTTTTTCTCTTGCATGTACACACACACATAGTTGGTCACTTCATATGCTTGTGATTGCTACATCTAGCTACACACACACACACACACACGTATACTTGAACTATTGATGTAGTGAATGGCTTAATTGTCTTGTGGGGGATTACTCTGGATAGCTATTTTGCCCTTCCTCAATG
The DNA here is from genome assembly GCF_014529385.1 of Adiantum capillus-veneris. NCBI lineage: Eukaryota > Viridiplantae > Streptophyta > Polypodiopsida > Polypodiales > Pteridaceae > Adiantum > Adiantum capillus-veneris. Next base: position 8,667,399 of record NC_140952.1, on the reverse strand, counting down.
GGTGATTCTAGCTCATGATATGCAAAATGGTACTGATGAATACAGTGTCTTGTGGTGTTCACCATGATTCTTTACCTTGTAATCTTATCTATGGATGTAATGGTAGGTGATTACCATAAGTCTTTACCTTGCACTTTCTCTCCTTGGTTAGAATGGCCTTGTGATGCTCTAATCATAATAGGATTTGGGGTGTGCTTGATTTTAAAGCATTAGGATTCTTGACTTTTTAACAAGGTTGCCTTGCTTCACACTCTAACCCCTTAGGGTTGCATGCCTAAACTCTCACTAAATCAATGAGACTCCCATTTTGCTTCATTTTTAGAGAGAATCGGGCATCCGTTCTCACCTTGCTACTTGGGTTAATGCATCCCACCCTCGTCGAGATGCTCTACAACCTGTCTATCTCCCTTGTTCTTCTGCACTACGGGCACATTGCATCTTTAATGGCCACCTCCCCTCCTATGATGGAGCACTAACATCACCATGAAAGGTAACTCTCCTACCATCATTCTAGACTCCTCTCACAATTAAATAGATGGGCATAGTGCTCATACTGCATACATGGTGCCAAGCTAATTTAGACTTTTCCTTGATGGATTGTGCCCCCAATCTCATGTAGTAAGTATAGAGGCATGCATTCTCTTGTAGATACTTTGGTTGGTAGCACTTATTCTTGGTATCCTGCTCAAGGTACTCTTATAGCTACATTTACTGAAGTAAATGGGATTATTCCTATGGCCTAACATAATCACTACATGTGGAAGGAGGAGGATGACGAGTTGTCTTATTGCCCTTTCTATTTAAAGGTGAGGGATTTCAATCCCTCACCTAGACTTTGGTTACTTTTAAGCTGTTTGTCTTGGTTTAAACACACACACACACACACACACACACACACACACACACACACACACACACACACACACACACACACACACACACACACACACAGAGAGAGTTTGAGTAATTTCAAAGCATGGTGATTGTGTTCTAATGAGGTTTGAAGACATTCAATTATATCACTCTATCCTCAACATGCATTGTGTGGCGGATGCCTATTCTTCACATGTTGCTATCTAAAACCTAATTCAAGATTGAGAAACAACTAGTTCTTGGTTCCTTGTTGTTTATACTGATGTTCTACTGAGTTTTTATGGTGCTTTTGAATATATATTGGCTCATGATATATGATTGGTTGGCTACTTTAAGTGGTTGGTTTGATTGATCTGCAGATTGTTTTTTATTGATAGTCTATAAATGATGCAATGAGATAAGGGTGGGAATCATGCTCATTACCTTGGGCTAGAGGTTTACTTCTTATAAATTGAGTATCTAGCTTGAACTGAAAAGGGCACTGCCATGCTGCCCAAAATGTAAGACAAGGGAAGCTAGAGCCTGAGAGTCCACCACCCAACCACCCAATATATAGCAAAGACCCTGGCCCTTTGCCCTAGTTGGACTCCCCTTTCCACACCTCCTAGCCCGGCCCTGACCTTGTCTAGTCCGGCCTTGCCGGTGTCCTGACATTACTCCCCCCTTAAGAAGAGTTTTCGTCCTCAAAAACAAAAGTGGGGAACTTCTTCTTAAGAACACTAATGTTTTCCCAAGTGGCACCTTCTTCAAGTCGGTCTTTCCACTTGATTAAGACATGTTGACGTACGTGGTGATGTGTACGCATCTCATGATAATCAAGAACACGTTCAGGTTCATGCAATAAGGTAGGAGGTTCAATGAAATCAACCAAAACCTGTTGGTCAGTGACATTTTCGTCCCCATGTAACCGCTTACGTAAACGGCTTACATGAAACACCGGATGAATGCGAGAATGTGAAGGTAGTGATAATTTGTAGGCACGATCATCTACTCGCTTGAGTATTTTGAAAGGCCCACAATATCGGGGAGATAATTTACAGTTTTCAGACTATCTGAATGTTCTGGCACATGTAGAAATACTTCCTCCCCTTCTTCAAAGGTAGCTTGCCGATGTTTCTCATCAGCGTACTTCTTATACCGATCCTGTGCTTGCCAAACGTTCTGACGAGCAAGTTCCAGCATATCCATGTGGTCTTGGAGAAAATCCTTAACCTATTGGAGTTTTTCGGTTGCCAACCCCACCGTAGCTGGTGACCTAGGTTGAAACCCGTACATGAGCATGAAAGGAATAAAACCTGTTGTGACATGCTTAGCACTGTTGTAGGCAAACTCGAGAATAGGTAAGTATTCTTCCCAGTCTGACTGTTTTTTGCTGACGTATGCTCTTAGCATATCCTCTAGCACCTGGTTAACCCATTTCGTCTGACCATCTATTTCTGGATGATCAGCTGTACTGAGATTTAGTTGTGTACCCAATCGTTTAAATACAGCTCTCCAAAAGTGGCTGTTAAACTTGGGATCACGGTCACTAACAATGTTACTTGGCAAACCATACAATTTGTATAGATTGTCCACAAATAACTTGGCTAGTTCTGGTGCCTTAACCATTGATTTGGTCAGAATAAACTTACATAGTTTAGTCAACCTGTCTACGACCACCCATACTGAGTCATGACCTCGTACAGTGGTTGGTAAACCTACAATAAAATCCATAGAGATTCTTTCCCATTTTCCATTGGGAATCTCCAAAGGATGTAAGAGTCCTCCTGCTTTCAGGTGCTTTTATTTGTTAACTTGACATTTTTGGCAATGCAAGACATAAGCTTGAACAAATCCATGTATACCTGGCCAATAAAATTATCGTCGTACGAGAGCATAAGTTTTTCTAATCCCCGGGTGCCCTGCACTTGGACTATCATGACATTCATAAAGAATTTGGCACCGAATGTTTGTGTTCGTCGGTAGACAAACGCTCCTCTTATGGAGTAAGTACCTATTGTCGATGGTGAAATGCTTCCATCGCTGTAGTTCATCACTTGATAAAGGAGAACTAAGTGTGGAGGTTAACTGTACACTACCGTCATTGGAGTGAGAAGGATCCCTCTTTTGAACTTGGCTCCACACTTTGGAATATGCTTCATCATGCTCATATTTGCCTTTGAGAGAATCTAAAAATTCACTACGATGTTCCGTGAACAAGAGCGAATTGATCTCTGGAATTTGACTTAGAGGATCTGCCACAACATTGTACCGGCCTTTGCGATACCTTAGTTTGGCGTCATATTCCTGAAGAATCTTGTCCCACCTGGCTTTTCGATCCTTCAAATCCGTTTGTTGTGTAAACCATTTGATTCTTTCATGGTCAAACACAATCTCAAACTGAGCACCATACAGATAACGCCGCCATGTTTTTAAGGTAGACACTATTGCATAGAGTTCGCGTTCGTAAGCAAAATAGTTAAATTGAGTTGCATCAAGCTTCTTGCTTTCAAATGGAGTCGGCCGTCCTTCTTGAACAGGACTACTCCAATAGCACGGTCACTGGCATCCGTTTCCAAAAAAAATGGTTTCAAAGGATCTACAATAGCCAGTATAGCAGTTGTAGCTAATGCATCCTTGAGCGTATCAAAATTGTGTTGTTGAGCGGATCCCCAATTAAAAGCTTTACCTTTGCCTTTTAGTTGATCCGTCATAGAAAAAGAAATTTGAGCATAGTTTTTAACGAACCTTCGGAAAAAACCTACAAATCCTAAAAATATTTGTAATTCTTTCGTATTTTTAGGAGGAGGCCATTTTCAGATGGTGTCCACTTTGGATTGATCCATGTATAGCCCGTTAGCTAAAATAACATGCCCTAAATAATGAATTTCATCTTTTAGAAAACCACATTTAGACTCCTTGGCATATAATTTGTTTGTGCATAACAACTCAAACACCTGCCTGGGATGTTGTAAGTGTTCTTCTTTAGAAGCACTATAGACTAGGATATCATCGAGGGAAACAATGACAAATTTGCCCAAATATGGCTTCAAGACACTATCCATAAATGTCATGAATGTTGTGGATGCATTGGTTAACCCAAAGGGCATCACCAAGAACTCGTAGTGTCCAAACTGTGTTCAGAATGCAGTTTTGGGTATATCACCAAGTCGAATACGGACTTGGTGATATCCTGACCGCAAGTCTATTTTCGTAAAAATGCAAGCATGAGTGAGCTTATCAAACAACTCATCTACTCTGGGCAATGGGTATTTGTTCTTAAATGTAACCGCATTTAAGCCACGGTAGTCTACGCACATGCACATACTGCCATCCTTTTTCTTCACTAAGAGGACAGGCAAAGCCCATGGTGAAGAACTCGGTTGTATAAACCCTTTGCTAAGGTAGTCAGCAAGTTGACGTTCCACCTCAGCATCTTCTGAATAACTCATACGGTAAGGTGGTTTAGTAGCAAGTTTACAGCCTGCAGCCACGTCAATGCTATGTTGTACTGATCGTGTTGGCGGTAATCCTGATGGCAAATCATTAAGAAATACATCTTGAAATTCCTTTAATAATTTTTGTAATTGAATAGCAACGTTTGCTTGTTTAGAATTAGCAATTGGTGGAATAGAGGAGAGAGAAGCATGCACCGCTCAGGAATGTTCAACAGACTCAATGTTAGAAAGAAAATGAGACAGTGAGTAACACAAGAAAACTGATCTATTTCATTATCAGAAATGAGTTGCATAATCTCAGTGGTACAAATCAGTGGTGATGAAGGTATATCTTTTCTCCTAACAACAACACATGTGCGCCATGGGATTCAAACATCAAGCTGTTGTGCTCATAGCTATGCTTCAGTGATGGTCCTAGGCTATGAAACCACTCCCTACCAAGAACCACATCAGCCCTTTCCATGTTCACAACCTGAAAATCCAAACATGTGGAGTACCCTTGTACTTCCCATGGAACAGTTTGGCATTGAGTATCCCATATTTCAGTATCATGTCCATTCATCATTGCTACCTTGTAGTGGTGGGTACTCGGAGTTTGAGGCAGTTTGATCAGTTTTTTCACCAATCCGTAATTGATGAAATTGTGAGTAGCATCATCATCTACCAAGATGTGTACCTTGTGCCCTTGCAGATATCCGTGCATACGTACTAATTCGTGTGGTCCAAAGGTTGGTTGCCACATGGAAGTTGTGAGACAACATTTATGCACCAACTCAGTGTGTGTTACTTCCACTATAGAGAATCGTGAGGAAGACTCAAGAGGTAGTAGTTGCACCGTGTGCACTGCTTTCTCCTTGCCCTGAGAAGCAGATTTCCCCTTGGGACAATCCTTTTTTCCATGACCTCTTCTTAAACATTGAAAACATAATTTTTCTTTCTTGGCTTTATCAAAGTCCTCAGGAGAGAGAGGACCCCTGGACCCCTTGGGTTTTTTAGATGCATCTAAATTGACAGAAATTTTCTTTTATTGTGCCCATACTGAGTGCATGTATTACCATGTATATTATCAGGCACGTGTGTTTTCTTTTCATCAGGATCATCATGAATATGTGCTTTCACTATGGATTCCTCAGTGTTTTAGGGTCTTGGGTCTTGACATACTTCTTAAGCTCGGGTGTCAGACCTTGTATGAACCCCCGTACTTGTTGAAAGGTATCTAAGCCTTCCAACTTGAGGATAATGTTCTGATAGGGAGCGATATATTCAAGGATGATGGGTGTTGGCAGATGGAACATGTGTCCCAAGCCGTCCAATTCCGATCGGCCTCGTTTGTAGGAAAAAATTCCTTGCTAAACATTGCTTCAAAAGCTGCCCAACTCTGTGGTATGATGTTCTTCTCCTTGAGAGACATCCACCATTTGTAGGCCTTGCCTTCCAGAGTTAAGCTTGTTTGCAGAGCTTTGACTGCATACGAAGTACGCCGTAAGGCATGAATTCCATCCCACTTGCTGAGAAAGATATTTACTACATCCTTATTGCGGTTTTGATCTTCTCCCTTAAAAATCAGTGGTTGGGTGTTTTTTAACAATTCATCCACCTCTTTTGCAGTGAGAGTATGCAACGTATTAGCATTTGGGCCTTGCCCTAGATTAGACGTGCCTTGCCCTTGTGTAGCAACGTGCTCATGCATGTGCATGTCAGCAGGACTCTTGGACTATTGTTGCATTAATTGAATTACTAATGTGGATAGCTTAGTAACATTTTCATTTAAAGCTTTAAAATTTTCATCCATGATTGTCATGCGTGTCTGAAGTGCACTAAATTCTTGAATATCAAGCAATTTGTAAGTATCTTCACCTACCGTAGCATCGTGGGTACTCTTCTTGAGAGGATCCATCCACGGACCATCATTGGTAGGATCAGGCATACGTTGCTCAAAATCGAATGTCATATTGATATCTGAATCCATGGCAACACAGTGTAGTGGACGGAATAGCAAGAAAAAATATCTGTAGATGTAGAATGCACCACCACCGCTAATTAAGATCAATTAGCCTTGCTAATTACGTGGATTGTCCAAATCAAAAATGATTCGAAATTTCAACCATGTAGGTACTTTTCTTGAACAGGTTGCAGTCAAATCGAGTGTGAGGGGTATTGCTTTTGATCGCAATCAATTTGAGAACTACTGTCGCCAATGAGTCCGCTTATGAAGCTTTTATTGGCGTGCTGAATTTTTGCAACCAGCACACAAGAAATTCGTGAAAGTTGTGTACTTGTCGACCTCATATCGATTCCACTCGGATGTGCTCGAGTTTGTTGCTTGTGGCGGGGTGTGTATCCCTTGGGTGTGTACCCTTTGCGGGGGGGTGTATCAGCCCTAAGCCTTTAGTTTGAAGTCCTAACGCAAAGGGCCTTAGGACTTCAAACTAAAGTTGTGTACTTGTCGACCCCATATAGATTCCACTCGGATGTGCTCGAGTTTGTTGCTTGTGGCGGGGTGTGTATCCCTTGGGTGTGTACCCTTTGCGGGGGGGTGTATCAGCCCTAAGCCTTTAGTTTGAAGTCCTAAGGCAAAGGGCCTTAGGGCCTTAGGCGCCGTAGTGTGAACTTGAAGCTTCAAACAGTCATAGCTTTGAGCAGGTAGCACGTAGGGGCTTGGAACGCCGGGGGCGGACAATGCAATGCAAGATGGGCTTCGGCCCTGTGTCAAGAAGCGACCAGCAGGCCCTTGCACCTCTGATGAGCCTGCGCGCCATTGATTTGGTGCTCCTGCACCCAACATCTCTCCTTGCCAAGCCCGTGTGCCCACGGGTCTTCTTCCTCATTGACTTCCTTAGCAAGGGGTGATCCCCACAGTCTTGGACCACGACATGCAAGGCTTTGTGTGGCTAGAAAGCACCACGCCCTCCCCTTTCCCAAAATAGGCACTTAGCTCTGATACCAGTGTAAGACAAGGGAAGCTAGAGCTTGAGAGTCCACCACCCAACCACCCATTATATAGCAAAGCACGTGGCTCTTTGCCCTAGTTGGACTCCCCTTTCCACACCGCCTAGCCCGGCCCTGCCCTTGTCTAGTCCGGCCTTGCCAGTGTCTTGACACAAAAACATAGATTCTCCTCATATATGCTTCTGGTTTTTGGCCTAGGTGATATATAGGTCAGGTATTCATACATCAGATTGAAATCTTTAGTAGAAGATTGATAGTGTACAGTGGAATTCTTGGAACTAATTCTTTACAAATTAAAAAAAAAATAGTTTAATTCTACTAGACTGCAGATTTTCTTCTCTTTGAGGGTGTAATGTTCTTCTTGCTCCACAAGTCTTGGCTTATGCTATGCTGACAACTTTGAGTACTATGAGATTTGAACTCCTGGTTAACTAGTGTGATTTTGGTCTTTAAACATACCTTAAATGATTAGGATTGGTTCTAGTGGAATGATAATGCTAAGTTTTTCTTGGTATTGATTTTTGGTCATGAAGATACTAATTCCTTCTAATTGAGTACATTGGTTGCATCTGAAAATATACCTTTTGAAATTTGGTATGGGTTACCATTTCTATAGCTGGTTACTAATATTTATTTTACATGGATCCTAGGTTATAGGCTTCACTCTCTTAGTATTATGTTTGGGATGAAAATTAGGTAACTAATCCCTAGATCTGATGTGGAAAATTATTCCATTTGAAATTTACTAATGTGCTGGTCATCTACTTGATGGGATTTTATTTCTTGGGTCTGGTTGTTACTCATCCTAGATTGCTTGGCTAAGGTAGGTAGTCCTCAACAAGCTTCTATGATTATAGCTTATACATATTAGCTTTACTTTTGGAAATGGTAAATTTTGACATTGGCAATATATAATTAGAGATTTCATGGGATTCTGATCTGGACATTGACTCTAATAGTATATTGTTTGACATTAGCTTGAAGCATACATTATGACTACTATGCTACCACTCTAGGTTTGAGTGTGGTTTTGATTTGATTAGTTGTTACCTACTAGCATTGTTTATCCTTTTAGGTGATTACTAGTGTATAGGGAATTTGCTGTGATAATATCAACTTGACATTTGGAGTTTTCTTCCATGGTCGGACTTTGGCTATTTTTGGTCTTTTGATTGATAGTCTCAACTTGATACTTAGATATTTTTTCATGGTTCTTTTGATTGGCTCCTTTCTTGTTACCAGGGTGGATGTGTCTTTAGGTTCAAAAGGCATGGTTCTGGAAATTTTTGTTATAGCCTATTAGAATTTGGCTTTTTGATATTCTATATAGGATGGGTTTATATAAGCTTAAAAAATAGGATCAAATTTTCTGCACATATAGGATTTTAGCTAGTCCAATAAATTTTATATTCTATATAGGATGGGTTTATTTAATCTTAAAGAATAGGATCATTTTTTTTGCACATATAGGATTGTTGCTGGTCCAATAAATTTTCAGTTTAACATGGATAACAATTGATAGGTTCTTTGACACCTGTTATACGTAGTCAAGTCTAACAAATTTGTTGACTTGTCTATATTGATGTAGGTAAGAATTCTATCTTGGCTTCAAAAGGTTTAGGATGCTACAGTCTGCTGACTTTGAAGATCCTTGATGAGTCAACCCATATGACCTCCATAGCTCTATTAATTTTCTATAGGATCATTGGAATGATGCCTCTTTCTTATTATGCTGTACAAAAATGAACCTAAAGTTGAGTCATTTCTGTACAAATCATTGTCCAGTTATCTAAATCTAGTTATCATTTGAACGTTATGTTCATCTTTTGTATATGTATTAAGTTTAATACAACAACACACACACACACACACACACACACACACACACACACACACACACACACACACACATATATATATATATATATATATATATATATATATATATATATATATATATATATATATACATTTGTACATAAATATACGCACTATGCACACACACACAATATATTTACACAAAAAATATTATAATTAATCACAAAAACTCACATTAATTTTTTTATTTGTTTATTTTGTCAAAAAGTTTACGTGAACAAAGTAATTGAAACTTGTTTAACATGATTATTTAGTTAAAAAAAGAAAATTTATTGATTTGTTTATGTTTAGATTCGTTTAAACTCAATCACTTTAAATTTATGTTTAAATTCATTTAAACTCAATCACTTTAAATTATGCTATTAATTTTTTTTAAATTTAAGGTCGATCAAGTAGAGACATTAATAGTCATGTTAGCTATAGGTTTATGTTGAGGATTTATCGTAACCAAGTGTAAATTTAATGCTAATGGTAGTGTTAGGATGCTTTATGTTAGAGATAGAGTTTTAGGCTTAAGTGTTAGTAGTCCTCTTGGAACTTGTCGCTTAGAGCTGGTTAGCTATTTTAGTATGCTTAGAGCTAGCCGCTTATGGTTTAAAGTTTTAGGTTTTAGTGTTAGTAGTCCATTTAGAACTTGCCACCACTACAAGAGGTTGTGTGCTCTTGTGATGTTGTTAGCGACGAAAATACATTGGGTTTTTATAACCCCCGGGGTCGCTAACAGTGTCGATACGGGAATGTCGCTATATGCATCGCTATAAACGTCTCTATATAGCAACGATTATAGCGACATTTGCAGGCCATCTATAGCGACGTTTATAGCGACGCTGTAGAGCCTTATATAGCGACGTTCATAGAGACACTCGAGAGGAAAAGAATTTGGTGGCAGGGCATTCACCCATCAACCATATTGAATGTTTCATTAATTGATTCACCTTTGAAAAAAAGTGCAAAGGTAGATATAGACCCAAAATAGTCACCCACAAGACAATATAACCATTAACTCCATCATCCATAGCACGTAATGTTTGCAAAATAAAGATACAAAACTGACAAGCGTGAATTGATGAAAGTAAATCAATGACAATTGTACACATCATAGGCAAAATCAATTGATTGTAAAACTTTGCAAATGTAATAGTTGCAACACCATTGTCATTATTGAAAAAATATACATGGTTTTCAAAAAGACGTATAAAAGTCGTCGCATGATACATAAGCTATGACAAAAAGAAACTAGTGCTATCTAGCTACAGCTAGACTGACGTCGTCTAATCAGACGTCTCGTCACATCCAAGCGGCGTATCTGTCAGATTCTGCAAAAAAAAACAATAAGACAGCTTTTTGTAAGTATAAGCATATAGCGACGTTTATAAAACAATACAACAAAGAGAAAAGAGTAAACCCTAATACTAACCATGCCACCGTGAGAACTCAGAATGTCCATCAGGGCGTTTAAGCCCTTCCTGCTTGCGTACTCGTGCTCATACGGTGTGAGATCACGTTCTGTCATCGACCACTGTCAAAACATACAAAGAATCCATTATGCTAGAATTAAAAAACCCATAAACCCTAAACTATCAAACATAAAGAGCAATGTGAAAAAACTTACAAAATCGGCCTTAAACGATACCCACCCGCCGCTCCCCAAGTGGTCCGAGCTCTCTGCCTCTACTCGCACTCTGCCTGCCTCCTTTTGTTGCTTCCACTTGTCGGGATTCTCGCGTGCTGCTTTCTTTGCATTCTTCCAATCTTCTTTGGCCAAAAAAATCTGGTCTGTTCCACCCATGCTTGATTGCTTTTTGCGCTTCCAAACGCTTATGCTTGCAGTATTCGTGCATTCGAACCTTGATCAGGTCTACATTGAAGCGCTCATCCCATGTTGGAACAGGAAACTCATCATGAAGCATGCTGATGACTCTGTCTTTTAAATCATTTGGTACTTCACCCCAGGTGTTCAGTATATAGTGTCTAAACACCTGAGAGCAAAGACCGCGCATGAGAGAAATCACCTTCTTGCCTTCATCATCCAAGATGATGCCGCCGCTGAAGTCGACAGAGTAAGGCAAGCCCTCTCGCTGCTGACGCGTGAACCTAGGTGTCCCGGCAGGGGTCTCTAGCGGTGTGTCGACGGGGGTACGGACGTTAGGTGTCTCCACTGGAGTCTAAGCCCCAAAGTGAGGAGTGTCCACTAGAGTGACTCCTGGAGGAGTAGCTAGTGGTGTGTAGCTGCTAGGAACGGCAGTCAGCCGCGCAAAACCTGGTGTCAATGGCAATGTCGTGGCTGGTGTTGGAGCGGGCAAAGAAGGGGAGGGTAAAGAGCCTCGTCGAACACGAGGCGGTGTCGAAGCATCGACGGCGGCATCCCCACAACAACCACCACCGCCACCACTAGAGTGTTGGTGCATAGGTCAAATTATACTATTTCTAGCTAAAACCTAAAGAGGGAAATTAGTAAATTATGTTAAATGATTACATGCTATTTATCAGAGCTAGATTACATGATAAAAAGGCCGTGATAATTATATCAAAGTTAGAAACTTAGTATAGATATTTATCTAAGTGAAAATATACTAATTTTGGTTGAAATTTCAAGGGAGAAATTAGTAAATCATGCTTTAGGATTACATTCTAGTTATCACACTTAGCTAACATAATAAAGAGGCCGTGATAAATATTCAAGGTTAGAAAAGTAGAATAAATATTTATTTAAGTCAAATTATCCTAATTTTAGGTGAAAATTGAAGATGGAAAATATATAATTAAGTTGGAAAATAATAAGATAATTACCAGAGGTCAAAAATATCATTATCTACTTGTGGTAATTATACCATAGTTAATTACTGAGGTTAGGAAAATATAATTGACCAAAAGTCCTATTTTTAGCAAATGATGAATCTATATAAATAGACTTTGTGGTTAAAAGTTTTTAGGAAAATTATAGTAAGTGTAAACCTATGATATCAAGTTATGGAAATGAAATCTTTAAGAGAAATTAAATACAATAAATATTAAGCCCAAAATAAGTAGATTATTAGCTTAAAAGTTGATGGGAAAATTAGAAAAAAGATATAGAAAATTATAAGAAAGTTAGGAGAGCTTAGAAAACACTTAGGGAAGCGGTGGAAAAAGTTATCATGCTTATATAGACAAATAAAAAATTACTAGGTCAAGAATTTATCAATTAAGACTATAAATTTAACCTTGGATGGGTTACGGTTGAATACAAAGATAAAGTCTAGATTTTGAATTATTTACCTAATGATTAGACGTCCTTTTTATAAGCATAAGAAGATATGGAACCAAAACGGACCCGAGCAATTCCTACATTTGATGATGAGGACGTAGCTCCAAAACGAACTAGAGCGTCGCACGACGACGAAGCCGGGCCTAGTAGTAGGCCTACAGAGCAGAGCTAGTCTTCAGGCGCCAGCGCAGCAGCAGACGGCCAATCAATCCCAGGTGGGTGTCCCATTAGTCAATTAAGTCTTTAATTAGTTTAAGTTCTTTTATAAGTTAGCATTGCATACGTAAGAAGGATAAACTGACTGAAAACGGAAGGTAACTTCCAACGTGCATTTGTTTATAATGTAGGAAAGAATTGTTTAGATTAAAACTGGTTGAAATAGGAAAGATATGATTGATCATCCTTAAGACAGCTTGTCTCAAGACACCTCCGACTCGTTAGTATAAATTGATGATAATGATTGGCTTTCTCGCCACGGATAAGTCGGTTACCCCCATCAACGATGAGTTTCTACTCCGTGTCATATCTTGATGTTTCTACATAAGTTAGGATACCGTTTTTTATCCTAGGGGAGCCACCCGGTTGTATGGGCAACTGGTTTGGTGTATGGGCACCTGGAACCTTGGGTGGGGGTTTATCCACTCCGGATTTAAATAAGGAATGGGTGCCGTTTTTCACCCTTAAGTGGTCTTGAGACAAGAAGAGTACTGGTCATGGTTATTATGGAAAATGTTTTGATTGACAGTACCCTGTCTTAAGTTTAAAGATTTTTGTTTTCTAAAAGAATGCTTTCAATGCTGTCTTCAAGGAATTACTCTGATGGAACGTTAAAGAAACCATTATTTTAAATGTTAAAACAATGTGATAATAAGATAAATGAATCTTGTGTGAGTGCGGGGTGGTAAGTGGGGATTGATTAAGTTTGTCAATCATGGACGGGTGGACCTGATTAGTCAGGTAATTATCCATTCCTGCACACTAAAATGTTTACAAAACTTCTTCACTTGGAGAGGAGTGCACCAACGGCTATGCCGTCTCACATCTGTTAGAGGGAAAAAAGCGTTGGTTGAGGATACCTTAGCCCAATATGTGGAAGTTATAGGACCGAAAGACTTTTGGGATTGTTAATATGTTATCCCGTTTTCGTTGCGAGACAGGACTAGGTCTTCTTCTAAGGCTATAGACCCAAGCCATTGTCAATGGCAAAGGTTTATTCCTTGGATTTTTCTTGTCTAGAGACTCTGATTTTTATAAGGCCTAGAGACCTGTCAAGGATCCCATCCCGATCTTGGTGTAGGTGGGTTGGGGATCTTACAAGTGGTATCAGAGCCTAGCTTTCGGAGCCTGGGTTAGTTTGAAAAAGTTTGGTACTGTCTGAAAATGTAAAAAAAAATAATATATATATATATAAATTTGGTTCGCTAACCAAAGGCTTATGCGTCGATAATTCAAGAAGATCCTGTGATTGAATATCGCAAATTCCAAGTCTTTGAGCTTATTTATGAGAGTGCTTGTCGTTCTCCAAACTATTTTTTCCGATGGATCGTGATGGAGCTACTGATGAAGGCTCACACTCCTCATTCGACTCGGATAGATAAAGGCTGGGAGCTTGAATGGACCAATGAAGGCGGGACTTATTACATCAATACTTGGAAGCTGGGATGTCTTACCACGGATTTAAAGAAACTACGCTGGGCTGAGGAATTGAGAGTGGTTCAATTGCACTACTTCTTGGGTACAAACTCGAGTATCACTGTTCCCACCTACCCAGGAGACACGGGAAAACCCCTGAACGAATGGGCATGGGATAGAGTGTTGGAGATAATTCCATATCGAAGAATCAGAACTTTTTCTCAGAATACCCCTAAGAATTTGGACCTTATAATTTACTTTTCGATTTCCAATGAGTATAAGAACTATTATACCAATCAATTAGAAGATTGTAGAAATCTGACTACAAACACCTATCGTTTGTATTACCATATTTCAAATCAGCCAGCTATGTGGATCCTTTAAAGGCCGCAAAAATTTAGAACAAGTTAGGATGAGATACTTAAGGCTCTTTTGTAAGGCTATCCTTGTAAATATTCACCTTATAAATAAAGAACCAAGTCTTTTGGATTGAATATCTTGATCTTGTGTCTATTCTGAAGTTAAATCCTAGCCGTGTCATAAGTCTTTAAATTGTCAGTCCATCGATCTTACGAAACCATGTAGATACCTGCTTCTGTTCTTTATACAGTGCTTGTTTCTTCTCAAACAAGCGCAACCCCCCAACTTCAAAGGTAAAGGGGTCAACGTGGAACGAGATGCAGAGGTATGGATCAAGCCATGAGGCATATATCCATACAAGATGCCTTCTCGGGGCTAAGCCTCTTGCACAGCTGAAGGAACCAACTCTACAAAGAACTATAATGGATTTAGTAACTTTAGGGGAAGAGCTAGGGAAAATTCCAACCAGGGATATCAACAACGTGGAGTAGCTGTAGCAGTAAACTGAGAACAGACCTTCCCAAACGTTAGGTGCTATGGATGCAATCAAATGGGGCACTATAGAAATAACTGTCCAGAAGAACAAAACCCTCGAATTACTGCTAGAGCCATTCCTCAAAATCAAGGAGATAATGTACGAGGAGGTAGAAATGGAGGATGAGGTAGAGGAAGAGCAAGAGGAGCCAGATCTTATGTAATCATAGGAGAACCAACCTTATGAATAAGAAAGATAAAAGAGCCACTCGCTTGGCCATAGCTAGCAATCTTAGAGCTTTGTAAACCACTATAAATCAATAATGTTATTAAAAAAAAAAAAACTTGAGTTACTGATATATTGTAATAGTATACATGATTTTCTTCTTCAAAATTATTTAATGAATCTAAAGTTAAGTTAGTATTCAATCAAGAAATTAAGGGTAGATATAGCAAATGATAAAGAGGTTCTCGTTAGAAAGGAAAAATTCGAATCTTAGAAATGAGGTAGTTATCAAGAAAACAACTCACATTCTTGTGCACACGATAACCTTCCTTGGAAAATGACCTAGATATAAAAGTATTAAGGTAACAAGACTAATAGGAAGACGAAAAGAATTCTTGGTATGATGCTTCTTAAAACCCTTTACATATTGTTGGTCAACCAGGTTAGAGCAGAGAGGGGGTACCTCTGGTGCAATGGTGGGAGCTTGTGCCGAACGCAGATTGCTCAGAATGGCAAGAACACGCTGAGCGCGTTCAGATTGGCAAAGCTAAAATACATGATACTTGTCGAACGCTGATTGCTCAGTTAAACTGAGCGCGTTCATTTTGACAAGGTGGATATATGGGTCTTTATGGAATTGAATTAACCTGGTTTTTGAGATGATACGAATGGTTTGTAAAGGTTTTTAAGATGGGCTCAACCCTAAGAGTTTCTCGAGGAAAAATTGGCTAGCAAGTAACTCCAACCAAAAACTGGAAAGAACTCTTAGAGTAATCAGTAACATTTGGTAAAGTGGAAAGGTTATCCCTTCAAAGATGCCACTTGGATTTCTCTTCTCAAAGATTTTCACAATTTCGGTTGAGATGAGGCCATCTCAAATTCTTAAGTTGGGGTGATTGTAAGGTTTCCAATTTCTGAAATCTTAAAGGTTGTATAAAGCTTAATCAAACTGATATGATTATTGAAAAAGCAATGTAGATTGTCCGACCATGGCAAATATTGGTATTTTTGGAATCTTAAGCACAGCAAACCCCGGGCTAGAAATTTTCAAAATTGAATTCCGCTAAAAACTGGCATAGTTATGACCCCTGGAAGTTTACACTGTGAATTGATTAAAATAGGTAAAATTGAAGGGTTGCAGTAATCATTTAAGCATAGACTTTATTAAAGGTCTCCCAGATATTTACAAGGTATTTACCAATTAAGCAAAAATAGGTCAAATTATAGAAAAATTGACATTTTAAAAGCTGGCAGGTAATGGGAGGGTCATCACTGACCTGCCAGAGACTCATTTAGCAACAGGGGGCGTTTTTTAACTTGTTGGGGATTGCTTGAACTGCAAGCAACTGCCTTTTTCAGCCGATGAGAGCTTATGAGTGCCAGAAAACTATAAATAGGACCCCTAGCTTCACATTTTACACAGACTCGGAGCCTTGACACACTCTCTCTCATCTAGAAAGGCCGCTACGCAGAAATCACTAGAGATTGAGCTTTACTTGATTAACTTAAACGGTAATTATCCTAATCCTTATTTATTAGCAAGGCTAGATTAATCTATTTTCTTAATAAATTAAAGATTAGGCCTATGTATACTCTTAAAACCTCTCTTAATTAATTATTCTCTGCTAATTTTTGTAATTAAGCTTGGTAATGTTAAGCTAATTAATTATCTTATTATATTAGGACTGTAATTAACCAAATTAACCATCAATTAATGGGAAATATACTAATTAAGCTTAGATTAAGTTGGGGTAATTATCAAAGTTACGTTAGACAGTCATTAAGCTAGTAAAATTATCCTATAATTTTTTGAGTAATTTTCCTAATTAATTAGGCATAATTACACTATTATTTAGAGAAAATTAAAGGGTAAAATAATCAAACTAATTCCAAATGTTGTGGGATATTTATCAGTGGTTAATTAAGTGTTAAAGAACCTGTGAATTAGGAGAAGCTCTAATAATTAATTTAGCTAATTACTTAAGCAGAAATACTCTAATTTTAGAGAGAATTAAATAGGGAAAATTAGTAAACTAATTTCAAATGCCATATGATATTTATCAGTGGTTAATTAGATGTTAAAAAACCCGTGATAATTAGGATAAGCTCTGATAATTAATTTAGGTAATTACTTTAGAAGAAATACTCTGTTTTTATAGAAAATTAATAGGGGAAATTAGTAAACTAATTTCAAATGCTATGAGATATTTATTAGTGGTTAATTAGGTGTTAAAGAACCCGTGATAATTAGGAGAAGCTAACATAATTAATTTAGCTAATTACTTTAGCAGAAATACTCTATTTTTTTAGCAAATTAAATAGTGAGAAATTAGTAAAATGATTTCAAATACTGTGAGATATTTATCAATGGTTAATCAGGTGTTAAAGAACCCATGATAATTAGGAGAAGCTCAGATAATTAATCTAGCTAATTACTTTAGTAGAAATACTCTATTTTTTGAGCAAATTAAATAGGGAAAATTAGTAAACTGATTTCAAATGCTATGAGATATTTATCAGTGGTGGTTAACTAGATATTAAAGAACCTATGATAATTAGGAGAATCTGAGATAATTAATTTACTTAATTAATTTAGCAAAAATACACTATTTTTAGAGAAAATTAAATAGAGGAAATTAGTAAACGGATTTCAAATGCTGTGAGATATTTATCATTGGTTAATTGGGTGTTAAAAAACCCGTGATAATTAGGAGAAGCTCAGATAATTAGTTTAACGAATTATCTTAGTAGAATTACGTTGTTTTTAGGGATAAATTAAAGGGGGAAATTAGTAAATCATGTGCTATAATTACATGCTATTTATTAGAGCTATATTATATGGTAAAGAGGATTATGGCAGGGCTAGAAAAGTAGTATAGATATTTATCTATACAGCTAAAAACTAAAGAGGGAAACTAGTAAATCATGCTATATGATTACATGCTATTTATTATAGCTATATTACATGATGAAAAGGTCGTGATAATTATGCCAAGGTTAGAAAAGTAGTATAGATATTTATCTAAGTCAAATGATACTATTTCTAGCTAAAAACTAAAGAGGAAAATTAGTAAATTATGCTAAATGATTACATGCTATTTATCAGAGTTAGATTACATGATGAAAAGTCCGTGATAATTATATCAAAATTAGAAACTTAGTATAGATATTTATCTAAGTCAAAATATACTAATTTTGGTTGAAATTTCAAGAGGGAAATTAGTAAATCATGCTTTAGGATTACATTCTATTTATCACAATTAGCTTACATAATAAAGAGGCGGTGATAAATATTCAAGGTTAGAAAAGCTGTATAAATATTTATTTAAGTCAAATTATCCAAATTTTAGCTGAAAATTGAAGATAAAAATTATATAATTAAGTTGGAAAATAATAATATAATTACCAGAGGTCAAAAATATCCTTATCTACTTGTGGTAATTATAACATAGTTAATTAGTAAGGTTAGGAAATTATAATTGACCAAAAGTCCTATTTTTATCAAATGATTAATAATAAATAAATAAACTTTGTGGTTAAAAGTTTTTCAGAAAATTATAGTAAGTGTAAACCTATATATCAAGTTTTGGAAATGAAATCTTTAAGAGAAATTAAATACAATAAATATTAAACCCAAAATAAGTAGATTATTAGCTTAAAAGTTGATGGGAAAATTAGAAAAAAGATATAGAAAATTATAAGAAAGTTAGGAGAGCTTAGAAAACCCTTAGCGAAGAGGTGGAAAAAGTTATCATGCCTATATAGACAAATAAGAAATTACTAAGTCAAGAATTTATCAATTAAGACTATAAATTTAACCTTGGATGGGTTACGGTTGAATACAAAGGTAAAGTCTAGATTTTGAATTATTTACCTAATGATTAGACGTCCTTTTTATAAGGATAAGAAGTTATGGCACCAAAAAAGACCCGAGCAATTTCTACATCTGATGATGAGGACGTAGCTCCAAAACAAACTAGAGCGTCGCATGACGACGAAGCCGGGCCTAGTAGTAGGCCTACGGAGGAGAGTCTTCAAGCGCCAGCGCAGCAGCAGAGGACCAATCAATCCCAGGTGGGTGTCCCATTATTCAATTAAGTCTTTAATTAGTTTAAGTTCTTTTACAAGTTAGCATTGCATACGTAAGAAGGATAAACTGGCTGAAAACGGAAGGTAACTTCCAACGTGCATTTGTTTATAATGTAGGAAAGAATTGTTTGGATTAAAACTGGTTGAACTAGGAAAGATATGATTGATCATCCTTAAGACAGCTTGTCTCAAGACACCTCCGATTCCTTAGTATAAATTGATGATAATGATTGGCTTTCTAGCCACGGATAAGTCGGTTACCCCCATGAACGATGAGTTTCTACTCTGTGTCATGTCTTGATGTTTCTACATAAGTTAGGGTACCGTTTTTTATCCTAGGGGAGACGCCCGGTTGTATGGGCAACTGGTTTGGTGTATGGGCACCTGGAACCTTGGGTGGGGGTTTATCCACTCCCGATTTGAATAAGGAAATGGGTGCCGTTTTTCACCCTTAGGTGGTCTTGAGACAAGAAGAGTACTGGTCATGGTTATTATGGACAATGTTTTGATTGACAATATCCTGTCTTAAGTTTAAAGATGTTTGTTTTCTAAAAGAATGCTTTCAATGCTGTCTTCAAGGAATTACTGTGATGGAACGTTAAAACAAACCATTATTTTAAATATTAAAACAATGTGATAATAAGATAAATGAATCTTGTGTGAGTGCGGGGTGGTAAGTGGGGATTGACTAAGGTTGTCAATCATGGACGGGTAGAGCTGATTAGTCAGGTAACTATCCATCCCTGCGCACTAAAACGTTTAGAAAACTTCTTCACTTGGAGAGGAGTCCACCAACGGCTGTGCCCTCACATCTGTTAGAGGGAAAAAAGCGTTGGTTGAGGATACCTTAGTCCAATATGTGGAAGTTATAGGGCCGAAAGACTTTTGGGATTGTTAATATGTTATCCCGTTTCCGCTGCGAGATAGGACTAGGTCTTCTTCTAAGGCTATAGACCCAAGCCATTGTCAATGGCAAAGGTTTATTCCTTGGATTTTTCTTATCTAGAGACTCCGATTTTTATAAGGCCTAGAGACCTGTCAAGGATCCCATCCCGATCTTGGTGTAGGCGGGTTGGGGATCTTACAATAACACTTGTAATTTTACACAATGTTTGTGGAATGAGTAGATTTTAGATCCAGCACTTGGCAATTCAAACTAAGAATTGGGAATTAGATACATCAAAGATCCACCACTTGGCCATTATAATGAAGGCTTGAATTGTGGATCCAATTTTTGGTGTCTCCTAGATCCACCACTTGGCCATTCTAGCCATGTCTTAAAGTTAGGTGCATTTAGCATCATAACACTTGTAATTTTACACAATGTTTATGGGATGAGTAGATCCTAGATCCACCACTTGGTCATTTAGACTAAGAATGGGGAATTAGATACATCAAAGATACACCACTTGGCCATTATAATGAAGGCTTGAATTGTTGATCCACTTGTTGGTGTTTCCTAGATCCACCACTTGGCCATTCTAGCCATGTATTAAAGCTAGGTGCATTCAACACAAAATGTTTGTGGGATGAGTAGATCCTAGATCCACCACTTGGCCATTTAGACTTAGAATTGGGAATTAGATTTATCAAAGATCTTCCACTTGCCCACTATAGCGAAGTCTTGAAATGTTGATCCAATTGTTGGTGTCTCCTAGATCCACCACTTGGCCATTCTAACAATGTCTTAACACTGGACTTGTAATGATCCAGAAAAATGGCTGAAGCCACAAAAATGGCATACATTAGGATTCTAGTGAATGAAACATAACTTTTGTGTATGACATCAATATTTCACAAAACTTCTTAATTATGGGTTCAAGATATGAAAATGATTTCTAAATACACAATTTATATGAAAATCTCAAAACTAAAAAAAAAAAATTTACTTTTCTAAAATTAATAAATTTTACGTAAAACAACACTTCACTACTTAACTTAGAGAAGTAAAAAATGTCGACAGACTTTATATATGGGTTAAAAAATCTTGATACATCTATCACACACCTATTGAGGGATTTTTCAAAGAAGTTTGGCCCTGCTTAATAATGATTTGATTTACTTTCAAAAGAAAATAATTTTTTTGGTCAATCCGTATAAATTAGTTGTAGAAGATGGCAATGGAAAGACACCTTTAGACCTTCATTTAGATATGTACATTCTTTTATCAACTCATATTCAGTGTTGGTTATAATTCCTTGAAACCAAGTTCTATTTAGATAAATAACATAGTGTTGAGAATTGTTTTACAAAAGTCTCAAAACGCCACAAAAGTGGCCGATTTCTTATAGGATTAGTGTTAAATTTAGGTGCATTTAGCACTTGGCCATCATAACACTTGTAATTTTACACAGTTTTTGTGGGATGAGTAGATCCTAGATCCACCACTTGGCCATTCTAACCATGTCTTAAAGTTAGGTGCATTCAACACTTGGCCATAATAACACTTGTGATTTTACACAATGTTTGTGGGATGAGTAGATCCTAGATCAACCACTTGGCCATGTAGACTAAGAATTGAGAAGTAGGTGCATTAAAGATCCACCACTTGGCCATTCTAACCATGTCTTAAAGTTAGGTGCAATCAACACTTGTCCATCATAACACTTGTGATTTTACACAATGCAGGTGCAATCAACACCTAGCCATCATGACACTTGTAATTTTAGACAATGTTTGTGGGATGAGTAGATGCTAGATCCACCACTTGGCTATTTAGACTAAGAATTGAGAATTAGATGCATCAAGGATCGACCACATGGCCATTATAACAAAGGCTTGAATTGTGGATCCAATTGTTGGTGTCTCCTAGATCCACCACATGGCCATTCTAGTCATGTCTTAAAATTAGGTGCATTTAGCACTTGGCCATCATAACACTTGTAATTTTACACAATGTTTATGGGATGAGTATGCTACAATCGGAAGCATGGCTGCCCTGCAACATACTGGAAAATAGCACATAACAAGACATAAACGACTAAATCTACGTACCTGCCGACTCGCATAGCACATAACCACGACGTATGCAAATAGAGAGAGATAGAGAGCGAGATAGAGCGAGCAAGAACGTGCAAGCGCACCTCCTAGAGCGGAGTGCTACGCCTGGCACGGCGAGAGAGGAAATAAGAGAGGAGAGAAGAATGAGACAGACATTGGGTGCAATCTTCCCCCGTGCAAGAGTGACCATTTCCCTCTTGCACATATTTCATTTATAGATTTCTTCAATGGTCAACGTGAGTACAAACTGGTCGGCCGGACATGATTGGCCAAAGCTCATAAAGAGCACTTGAATAATCAAATATACATAAAATGTAACATCCTTCTGCATAATTTACTATCTTCTGATGCTTTTGCCACCTGTCAGCTGCAATGGATAATAAAATATCAATTATATAACATATCTCTCCGTTGGAAAGCAACTGTCCTCAGTTGCAAAGAGAAAAATCTGCAAACAATACTTGTCAAAAACAATGATTAGAAATTTGTATCAAATAGTTAAAAATTTTATAAACTTAGACAATATTTGCTTATGCCTGCCTTCATCCGCATACTACCGATTCTAGTGTCCCATACCACTAGGATAAGCAGTATATGTCATACCCTGATGAATCAGGATATCATTGGTCACACTCATCATCAATCTCATAATGTCAAGTCTCATCACATAAACACTGCCATAATAATCACTAGATATCAAATCCCAATCCAATTCCAATTCCACAATATAAGTCCAAATCCAATTCACTTTCATTATGTACCCGGGTAACAAATCATACCAGTTACAGTGTTGGCCAATCACTGCAGCATGATTTTGTGATCGGTGTTGCCTAAATCAGCGAATCTACACCTGACATGCTGTCTAAATTGACGAATCTGCATTAATGTTGCCTAAATCGGAAAATCTGCATTTGGTATTGTTGAAAAAGTGTGAATTTGCAGTTTGTTATTGTGCTGCCTAGATCGACGAATCTACACCAGGATGAGTATTTACACACTGTCTAAATCGGCGGATCTATGTGCATGTTACCAATGGACTAGACAGGACATAAAATAGAAAAATATTTACTATTTGTTTGACACCACTTTGGAGTATAGTGGAATAGAAAAGTACTTACAAACTCTTTTTTATGATGGAAAACACCTTAGCTCATGTGAGGAGCTATAAAATTCCATTCAGTGTGAAATTTAAGCCATTATATGAGAGATGACTGGGTTGATAACTCATAAGATAACTTGAAAATAGAAAGGAGGTATTGGAGGTACTTAACTGGATAATAGACCGTATTTAAAAATGTATACAACAATATGTGCATGTAGAGAGAGGTACAAATAAGAGAAAACTCTGACTATCAAACTTTCACCAAGGGATAGTTAACAAATCGAAAATGTGTGAATGTTGTGTTAATAATTTGGCCATAAAATAAAATACTATTGATCCTATCTAAAATTTATTAATGTTACTTTTAGGTCTAAAGATACATAGATAGATTTTACTTATGATGTTTCACGAGGGGTATTATCATAGTGCACTAAGGAGTGTCATACCTGGAGTTTGATATGAGAACATTGTATTTAGATTTATCTACAAAACTTTTCAAAAAAAAACAAAGCACCAAGACAATTGCTTGTTAAATTTAAGAAGACTTTAATAATTGCATATCAAATGCATTAACATTTGAAACACCATGAAGGAAAAATTTGATGCAAAGTCTGTTTGCCAAGAAAAGAGAATGAAAGTAGACAACTTGAAGTACAAATGAGCGGATAAGAGAGGTGTTATCTAAATTTACAGGGTGGTTAGCAAGACTGGGTTTACCAGTGGATATCGGTCTTCAGAGAAAGTGAGGCCACCCTCAATTTATGAATGTTAGGATAGGTCAAAAGCAGGTCTCCTAAAGTAGTTGGATTCAAATTCTGTTGTAGAGGGCAATAAGCACAGTCCTCTGCAAAGGAGTATTAGAAACATTGGCAGGGATGTGATACAGAAGCAAATAAATGGAATAATATTGAGTAATATGCAAAAGCAATTTGACTGCCATATGATGTAACATTTAAAACAATTTGTAGAGCAATCAAAGTGAAAATCTAATTACACAACATCATTGCTAATGGGTATAAAATTACATTATGGGGATAATGGCTCTTGCAAATAATGATGAGAGAGGGATTTTCTTGTTTATGGCTGATAATTGCTTAATAATCCGGGTGTTGGTAGCTAAAACGTGTACCTAATTAGAGTTCGCCTAGGGTCATCATTGCTAGAATATTAAGGCAGGATGTATCTTGAGGATGAAAATTTGACCCTAGCACGTTATGATTATTGACGGTGTTGACAATGTAGGACATGAAAGTATCAAAATAAACTAAAAGACAACAGGTCCCATGTTCCATAATGCCACATGTTCATCTTTGCCATCCTCTTTATTAGATAGATCAAGAGCTCATAGGAAATTGTAAGATGATAATGCTAACTAGACGGGCGTAAATGCCAATTCATGTCTACTATTTCCCATTATTGTATCAATCGTTGTCAATATGTCCAAGGTGGACCTCTGCAAATGGCCATAAGGGTGATAAAAAATTTGCATCATCAGTTGGAATAGAGGATTGTAATATACACGTTAATGAGGAACACCTATGCAGTTACACTTGTGTGGTGTTGGATGCAAGATACTAGACTCAAGAGACTAGATCGCAAAAGTAGATGATGCATACGACGACTAGAACCAATCATACATCTATACAATTATAAAGAGCCACCAATGGCTAGAAAAAATCTCCAAGTCCAGCTACTTCGATCTCCAAAGTGTAGTGGTGATGACAAGGGTACACTCCTGTGCTTTGGGGCATTTGATAAGGAGCAAGAGTCAGAAGCATCTCGTTTCTTTTGTAGTGTAGAATGTTGTACATACTCACATACATATACAATCAAAGTAATTGAGGTCGCTTGGATCCGAGAAGTGGCATGTCAAGTTCATCTTCCATGCCAAAAAGGATAAGCACCAACTTGGCATTAGGAAATACTGCAAATGCATTTGCCAGCTTTTGTCAAAAAAGAAAGGCACTCTAATTGGGAGAGAATGACAAGGACCATGTAAGTCTTCTTTTAATGGATCACATTTAGAAGCTCAGCTCTCGATACCATAAACACATGCAAGCCAAAAGTGTCGAGAGATTCTTTGGGCAAACAAATACAATCAATTGTTTATTGTCGCCTTCAAAATGGATAACAAGGCTCTTAAACCACAGTTTCATAGATGAGCGACCCCGCTCTCAGCTGTGGATTTCTATCATTTCCAACTGCGACAGCTTCGTAATGACAACTAGCTGAGCTACTACTGGTTTGGTTTGTTTGGTTCCTCACTGATAAAGGCATGTTAAAGTTTATATGTCCTCCCTACCAGTGTATTCCAACAAACACCATTCGACTATCTGCTGCCCAACGTTTGCTCTTCTAGTTAGCATGCCCTATTGATGTAATATGGACTGCAAGGACAGTGTAGATACGATGGAGGAAGTCCTGAAAATTGTCATGAATACGAAAGCTTTGACCATAGCAGCTACTGCGCCATTGGCCAAAGTTGATGTAGAGGCCGAGAAAGAATTATCCATCGAGGTTGAGATCCAAGGCCAAAGAGCAGAAATTGAAGGACAAGCTGAGGTTAGTGAAATAGCACGCAGAAAGAGGAATCGTGGCCATGGCTTGCTTCTATGTCCCAGGACGTCCGGATACCAGGAGAAACAGAGAGAGAGAGAGAGAGAGAGAGAGAGAGAGAGAGAGAGAGAGAGAGAGAGAGAGAGAGAGAGAGAGAGAGAGAGAGAGAGAGAGAGAGAGAGAGAGAGAGAGAGAGGTTTTGTCACCTCATGTGAGAGAAGGGTGGCGGCTGATGTAGTGGTGTGTGTGTGTAACAAATTGTAGCAGCCTTGATTAATCGAATTTAGGGAGGAGAGAGAGAGAGAGACTTTTACTGAAGATGTGCGCCATTTAACAGACACAGCATGCCAAAGTAAGGGGGAGGTGGTGGGAGCTGCATGCCAAGGGAATGCGTGGAGAAGGTGGGTGGCATAGCGTTCTACGAAGTGGCGATTGCAGTGGGGAGAAAGAGAGAGTGAGAAAGTGTGATCTACACTGATAGAAATTACTGGCCAATGCTTTGGCAAGTGGATCGCTACTATTTCTCTCAATCCATGCACACTTCATGCACAAAAATGGCCATGCAAAGTAGAGGGACCGCAAGTCATCAACAATGGGTTGGTGGCCAGAGAGAGAGTTGGTGTGTAGGGCAACTGTTGCCACCCTTTACTGGTCAAGGCCTACCTTGCATGGAAGCATTCAAGAATAGGGTGAAAAGGTGGGGAATGGGGTGGTGATCGCCGTAAGCTAGTAAGGTTGTGGACCTGCATGCGCAGGCGATCTCAATCACACTCCTTTTATTCATATTATTATTATTGTTTCATATAAATTGAGACCACCGTTTGTACGTGGGTAGGGTTTTCCGCCGCCATGCAAAAAAAACAGTGCAGTTGCACGAGCTTGTGGTCGTCGTTAGTGTCGCACCATGAGTGCTAGTTGGTGAGTCCAAAAAGGAAGAGGTAGGGGGTGGTTGCATGTGATTACCCTTGCAGGTTGCGAATGTTATCGGATGGCAGATGCCAGTGACGTTGCTGGTGGTCTTTGTAAGTCTGCTTGGGCAATATCTGCCAAGGGCGGGAGAGCAACAACATACAGTTGCTTTGCTACCTCCGCCTCCCTCACATGACGCTCTCTCCGACCCTCCTCGTCTTGCTTGCCATTTGGCGACTATGGATCTAGGCTACGTGCAAAAGACGTCCGACAATGATCACGCCCGAGATCGCACTCAGTTGATCGCAGCTCTGCAAATCTTCCTTTTTCATAGTCCACGAAATTCCTCGCTCTCTCTAATGTCCTCGTATAATTTAGTTTAATCCATTCTATTATTATGTTTAATTAACATAATTATACTAATAATCGTTATCTCATCGTAATAAAGAAATGGTTCTCTTCAATTTTCTAAAGATCACTACCTATCTCATACAATCATCACTAATTATTATAAATTGAAGTAATTAACGAAATCTACAAGCATAAGGAAACAAAACACCTAGCTGCTAAGGCTTGACAAAAATCTTTAGTCTTGGAGCGTAGCCCACGCTCTGATACCACTGCTACAACCGGAAGCATGGCTGCCCTGCAACATACTGGAAAATAGCACATAACAAGACATAAACGACTAAATCTACGTACCTACCGACTCGCATAGCACATAACCACGACATATGCAAACAGAGAGAGATAAAGAGTGAGATAGAGCGAGCGAGAACGTGCAAGCGCACCTCCTAGAGCGGAGTGCTACGCCTGGCACAGCGAGAGAGAAAATAAGAGAGAAGAGAAGAATGAGACGGACACTGGGTGCAATCTCCCCCCGTGCAAGAGTGACCATTTCCCTCTTGCACGTATTTCATTTATAGATTTCTTCAATGGTCAATGTGAGTACAAACTAGCCGGCCGGACATAATTGGCCAAAGCTCATAAAGAGCACTTGAATAATTAAATATACATAAAATGTAACATCCTTCTGCATAATCCATTATCTTCAAATGCTTTTGCCACCTGTCAGCTGCAATGGATAATAAAATATCAATTCTATAACATCTCTGATACCACTGCTACATCCGGAACCATGGCTGCTCTACAACATACTGAAAAATAGCACATAACAAGACATAAACGACTAAATCTACGTACCTGTCGACTCGCATAGCACATAACCATGACGTATGCAAACAAAGAGAGGTAGAGAGTGAGATACAACGAGCGAGAACGTGCAAGCGCACCTCCTAGAGCGGAGTGCTACGCCTGGCACGGCGAGAGAGGAAAGAAGAGAGGAGAGAAGAATGAGATGGACACTGGGTGCAATCTCCCCTCGTGCAAGAGTGACCATTTCCCTCTTGCACGTATTTCATTTATAGATTTCTTCAATGGTCAATGTGAGTACAAACTGGCCGGCCGGACATAATTGGCCAAATCTCATAAAGAGCACTTGAATAATCAAATATACATAAAATGTAACATCCTTCTGCATAATCCATTATCTTCTGATGCTTTTGCCACCTGTCAGATGCAATGGATAATAAAATATCAATTCTATAACATAGTAGATCCTAGATCCACCACTTGGTCATTTAGACTAAGAATTTGGAATTAGATACTTTAAAAATCCACCACTTGGCCATTATAACCAAGGCTTGAATTGTCAATCCAATTGTTGGTGTCTCGTAGATCCACCACTTGGCCATTCTAGCCATGTCTTATAGTTCGCTGCATTAAGCACTTGGCCATCAAAGAATTTGTAATTTTACACAATGTTTGTCGGATGAGTAGATCCTAGATCCACCACTTGGTCATTTAGACTAAGAATTGGGAATTAGATACATCAAAGATCCACCACTTGGCCATTATAACGAAGGCTTGAATTGTGGATCCAATTGTTGGTGTCTCCTAGATCCACCACTTGGCCATTCTCGCCATGAATTAAAGTTAGGTGCATTCAGCACTTGGCCATCATAACACTTGTAATTTTACACAATGTTTGTGGGATGAGTAGATCCTAGATCCACCACTTGGCCGTTTAGACTTAGAATTGGGATCCACCACTTGGCCATTATAACGAAGGCTTGAAATGTGGATCCAATTGTTGGTGTCTCCTAGATCCACCACTTGGCCATTCTAACCATGTCCTTAAGCTAGGTGCATTCAACACTTGGCCATCATAACACTTGTAATTTTACACAATGTTTGTGGGATGAATAGATCCTAGATCCACCACTTGGCCATTTAGACTAGGAATTGGAAGTAGGTGCATCAAAGATCCACCACTTGGCCATTATATCAAAGGCTTGAATTATAGATCCAATTGTTGATGTCTCCTAGATCCACCACTTGGCAATTCTAACCATGTCTTAAAGTTAGGTGCATTCAACACTTGTCCATCATAACACTTATGATTTTATACAATGTTTGTGGGATGAGTAGATCCTAGATCCACCACTTGGCCATTTAGACAAAGAATTGGAAAGTAGGTGCATCAAAGATCCACTACTTGGCCATACTAACCATGTCTTAAAACTAGGTGCAATCAACAGTTGGCCATCAAAACACTTGAAGAGAGAGAGAGAGATATGTTTGCAGGTGACAGTCACTATTTAGTTAATAGCCTCATGTCCCATCATCTTCCAATTTACGACACGTGTAAAGGACATTCCTTTTGCTTCACGAAATGTTGTTGCTACCGCCTTCACACATTAGTGTTAATGACTCATTCTCTACATTTTAACTTGGGGGTGGACAGTGTATAGGCACCCCCACTAGCCATGCTCTCTTTCCATAGTTACAATTCAATTGTAAAAGCTCTTTTCTAATATCCACATTCCTTATGAATAGATTGCGGTGCATTTAAGCTCACGGGGGGCAAAATGGTCGTGGAAAGCCAACATTACCACACTTTGCCTTCCGATCCAGGGCCTCCAAAACGAATGTCAGAGCAAGTTTCAACAAAATTATTTCTGCAAGAATACGTAGTGTAAGCATTATCCGCCCACTAAACTCTTATCGCTACTTCACTACTTTCAAGCCGGCACCATGACCAAGAATCGCAAACTGATAGCCATGAGAATAGTAGGTTAGTCGCCTTGGATGCAAGTATTTGGTGTGGAATCCCATGGATATGATGGGAAACTTGGTACTAAATTCTACCCAATGACTTCCTTAAGAGCCCAACTTTGCTTGCAAGCCAAGCTCTTGTCGACATACCTCGATGAAATGCTAAATACTGTGCAATGTAGCTCGTCGTGCAACAACATCCCGCCCGTAGATCTACCTTCCTTCATCGCAGCTAGTTGCATGCCCTTATCATATGCTACGGCCATCAGTTCTTTTGCCCCACAAATCAAAAGCTCTTCTCTGATGCCAATTGGTTTTTCAACCTCAGCCATGAATACACCATGTAGGCTTCTACTTCATCCCCAAGTTTTGAGAAAAGTTGAATGGATGGTTTCCTTGTCACGATGCATTTATGCATGTTTCAAGGTAGAAGAAAGTGTAAATGCATCTTTCAAGGTAGAAGAAAGTGTGCAGGCAGATGGGGGACAAGGGTGTCTCGCCAGCAAAGCGGAGAAGGAAGATATAGGTATATAGACTATATAGATTCTCCACCATCCAAAAAATATGCGCAAACAGGACGACCTTGCATGCCGGTATGGCAAGACCGCCCCCGTTGATTAAGCCTTAATTTCTCCTCCGTCCGATCCAAAATCCCTCGGTACATCAAGTGATTGATGCGCTTTGTGCGAATTTCAAAGCGTCTTTGCTCGCAGCCAACATAAACTGCCAAGCAGCCCACAGGTGGGAGCTGGTGGTCATGATTATGTGCTTCATTGGTGCCACCATTTCCCTCACATGATGATATTGAGGATTGCCCACATGAACTTGAGCCCCGCAAACACTTGCGACCGCGCAATGACATAACTTATATGGTGCAATAAATGTTTTTTGCAACTCGGTGATGCCATCAAAGAACCATATGCCACAACCACAGCACCTGACGCCCATTTTTGACATCTTTGGAGATGGGGAAGCAAGGCATACTTTCTAACGTCTATTATGGGCCTGCATTAGCTTGCAATTAACCACCTACCGCAGCCACAACGATGGGGAAGCAAGGTCGACATGAGCATTAGCATCCATGGGTGTTGGGGACTGGCCATGACCGTCGTCTTCATGCTTCATATCTTGGTACCAATTAAGTTTTGAAAGTCAGAGTCTAAACTGACCCTTGGCTAGCGGGAGTGCAGAGTGGCGACTTGGCGAGGCTTGAGTCGATCATCACTGGACCTTGCCCAGCACACACACACACACACACACACACACACACACACACACAGCATATTCAGGGTGCATGTCGACCTTGCTCAGCAAAGCGAATAAGGAACATGAAAGGGCAGGGGAGAGAGAGAGAGAGAGAGAGAGAGAGAGAGAGAGAGAGAGAGAGAGAGAGAGAGAGAGAGAGAGAATTCAAGGGTGTATGTCGACCTTGCTCAGCAAAGGGGAGAAAGAACATGAAAGGGCTTGGACATTTAAAGGTGATGGCAGCTTCCTTTGGAATTTAGCCTTCAGCTTGAAGTTAACGACACGGGTAAAATTCACCCATAATATGTTTATTATTATTATATAGATATCATGAGTTTTAGTTTTTTGGAAGAAAAGTTTCTAAGAAGACAAGGGAGGAAATCTATTTAACATAATATGGAGGAGAGAGTTCCCTTTACACATGGCGTAAGTTGCGAAATGAAGGCTACGTTCCAAACGAGAGAGAGAGAGAGAGAGAGAGAGAGAGAGAGAGAAACAGGATTCAAAGTTCAACGGTTGGGTGCTCTTTTGTCACTACGGCGGAGCCTCTACACCATCTTCCTCGCTATCAATTGTTGAGCTTATATGTGAAGCTACTCAATATATGTCTTCTCTATATATGGCACCCAGGTCCCCTCTATATATACATCATCTCATGTGTGTATTCTACACACTTTGGGGTTCTAGTTCTGTGCTCTCTCTCTCTCTCTCTCTCTCTCTCTCTCTCTCTCTCTCTCTCTCTCTCTCTCTCTCTCTCTCTCTCTCTCTCTCTCTCTCTCTCTCTCTCTCTCTCTCTCTCTCTCTCTCTCAACATGGTATCAGAGCAGCACATTTGTGTTTTCAATTTTTCTCCTGATTGAAAATGATTTTGAAGAAACTACTCGCTAGAGGCACCGGAATCGATGTGGTCTACAACTTTGCAGAAGAAAATGTTTTTCAAATTCTGCACCGATTTTGAGTTATCGTTCGCGGACTATGTACATGTCTGAAAAGTTACTTCGCTTTTTGTTTTTGATTTTTCTCCTGATTGAAAACGATTTTGCAGAAACTACCCGCCATAGGCACCAAAATTGATGTGATCTACAACTTTGCAGAAGAAATTCTTTTCAAATTCTGCATCGATTTTTAGTTATCGTTCGCGGACTACGTACATGCCCGAAAAGCAACTTCGCTTTTTGTTTTTTATTTTTCTCGTGATTGAAAACAATTTTGCAGAAACTAGCCAACAAAGGCATCGGAATCAATGTGATCTACAACTTTGCAAAAGAAAGTTTTTTCAAATTCTGCACCAATTCTGAGTTATCGTTCGCGGATTGCGTACATACCCGAAAATTAACTTTCATTTTTGTATTTCGATTTTTCTCCCAATTGAAAACGATTTTGCAGAAACAACTCTTCATGAGGCCTTGGAATCGATGTGGTCTACAACTTTGCAGAAGAAATTTTTCCCTAATTCTGCACTGATTTTGAGTTATCGTTGGCGGACTGTGTACATGTCTGAAAAGAAACTTTTTTTTTATTTTTGATTTTTCTCATAATTAAGAACGATTTTGCAGAAACAGCCCGCAAAGACATTGAAATTGATGTGGTCTATAACTCTGCAGAAGAAAGTTTTTTCAAATTCTGCACTGATTTTGAGTTATCATTTGCAGACTGCGTACATGCATGAAAAGAAACTTTCGTTTTTTGTTTTTTGATTTTTCTCCTAATTGAAAACAATTTTGCAGAAACTATTCTCTTGAGCCATCAACAGTGATGTGGTGTACAACTTTGCAGAAGAAAGTTTCTCTAAATTCTGCACCGATTTTGGGTTATCGTTCTCGGACTGCGAATATGTTTGAAAAGCAAAATTTTATTTTTTGCTTTTGATTTTTCTCATAATTGAAAACTTCTCAATTATATTTTCTCTTGATCAATCGTATATTTGTTACTGACGTAACTTTGCTGCAGAAGCAAGTTACATATCGTTTCGATTCAGTCGAGCCGTTGATGATCGTCCAAATTCTATCGACTTACTGTTGGTACATGCTCTTTTGTTATATAATATACTCGTTCATTGATTCTCGTATAATTATTCTTCTAGAGATATAGTTTACGTCATTTTATTGATAATCTCTCGTTGATACCGTAGTGATCCTGATGGTACCATGATGATGTTTTTTTAGTACTTTGGTCGTGGTGATTTTAGTTGATACAATGATGATATTTCGTTGATACCATGGTTATTCTCGGTGATGCCATGATGATATTTCGTTGATTCCATGGTTATTCTCGGTGATACCATGATGTTATTTCATTGATTCCATGGTTATTCTCGGTGATACCATGATGTTGTTTCATTGATACCATGGTTATTCTCGGTGATACCATGATGTTGTTTCGTTGATACAATGATTATTCTCGGTGATATCATGATGTTGTTTCGTTGATACCATGGTTATTCTCGGTGATACCATGATGTTGTTTCGTTGATACCATGGTTATTCTCGGTGATACCATGATGTTGTTGCGTTGATACAATGATTATTCTATGATGCTTTTCGTTGATACCATGATGATTTATTCATTTTTATTGATACAATGATGATATTTTGTTAATACTTTGATGATACTCATTGATATCATTATGTTGATAAATATCGTTTTGTGTAGTATATACACATGTCATTTGCATCACGTAATCACGCATCTTGTACTTTTACGTTCATACTTTATATACCATATGTTGCCGTGCGTATATATGTCGTCAAAAGAGTGGCATTGCGAACCATCTCTTATGGCATTGTGAACGTAACTATTTCACTAACAATGCTAATAATTTTCATGACTATGTTTTTTGAGTCTATGATCTATGTAGGATTGATCAAAGAATTGATTTCTTGAAGACAAACTTGGTGACAATAAAAGATTTATGAAGACATGTTGGGTGATGCCGTATTGATGACAACATGAAGACATGTTTGGTGATGCAATATTCATGACAACTACATAGCAGACTCACGGAGACACTTCTGATTACAAGTTAATTGATAGCATTTACACCTCTTATTGAACCTTTGTATTCATTATTGTATTTGATAGGGTAGGAGTAATGTAACTCCTCATAAAGCACTCATTGTAAAAGGAGTGATGTAGCTCCTCATAAAATATTCATTGTAAAAGGAGTGATGTAGCTTCTCATAAAATATTCATTGTAAAAGGAGTGATGTAGCTCCTCATGAACAATTGTATATTCAATGATTTTTATAATATAACGTGGGTGTATATAGAGCTGTGGATTTTTCCCTTGATCCCCCAAGGGTTTTTTCATCCACAGTTAGGGACCCTTATTTGGGCGGGGGTGTTGAGCATATATGTGAAGCTACTCAATATATGGCTTCTCTATATATGGCACCCAGGTCCCCTCTATATATACATCATCTCATGTGTGTATTCTACACACATTAGGATTCTATTTTTGTGCTCTCTCTCTCTCTCAACATCAATGTTGCTGCTTGTCCACCCCACATGGAGAAGGTCACCCCCTCTTTCCCTATGCCACCATGGTATAGCTCATCAACCCCACCCAAAAAACCCCTCGCTTTCTTCACAGCTCTAATGCGGATGTCTCCTCTTCTATCCAAGCTCATACCTCCAATAGCTCCCTTCTCTCCTCGCAGGATCATCAAAGCTCATCTCTCCGACGATGAAAAATCCTCCTCCCTCATCGGAAAAGCTCATCTCTCCGATGACAATACCCGCCCTCCCTCCACCAAACTTCACAGCTCCAATGGAGAGCTTAGATGAAGAAGTGGGGTACTTTGAATTGATGATCAAGGTGTGCTTCAAGGTAGTTTATTCCAAGTTTCCAGATGGCAACTTGACGTCTCAGCATTTGGATTCATTTGAAGTGGGGGTAGGTGCTGTGGATGTGAAGGGGCCATTGGGACACATTGATGAATACATGGGGGGTGTGCAATACCATATTGAATGGAAACCCTCCTATATGAGGAAATGTGCAATGGTGGCAAGAGCGATAGGCATTGCTCCCATGTACCTACTCATAAGAGCTATATCGAAGAACCTCGACAACCAAATGGAATTGCATTTGTTGAAAACAGAACGGAGGAGGATAAAATGTTGAGAAAGGAGCTAGATGAGTGGGAAGCAAAGCATGACAACTTTAATATGTGGTATTGTGAAAAAAGCTCCAAAGATTTGGAAGTATAGTATTGGATTTGTAACAGAGAGCATTTTGAGGGAACATTTGCCAATGGATTGTCAGAGGTAGCTACAATTATGTGCGGACCACCTCCAATGATTCAGTTTGGTTGCTTACCCAATCTTAACAAGATGGTTATGACAAGAGCCGATGCTATTAGTTTTGAGATGACAAAACTTTTGTGAGATATATTGGGGCTGCCAGATGCTTGACTTGCAATTTGAAGAGCTATAGCTTATATTAGAGACTGTGTATGTGGCATACGCTCATGTGGACCTTGCAATTATACCCATGTGTGTGTAATTGTGTGATGAGATGGTCTCTTACATTGTATGCACAAAATATTGTAATAAGTTGTCTATACTATACAGTGAAAGGGGATTACTTCATTATTATTGTCAAGCATGTAAGGCATGGCGACCTATATGTAGTTTCGATCCCTCTCCTTCCTGAGCTTACCTATGTGAGTGCAACGTGATTGCTAGCAGAGTTGTTGACATGAAGGAGTACCCCAATTCACATCTGGCCTCAAATCCTCATACATTAAGGAGATTGTGGAGAGTGGAAATCTGTTGCTACTCTCATGGGAGCGGAAGGACGAGGAGCAACCAGCAGATGTGAAGGTGAAGTACTTATTGTTGGAATGGAAAACTCTCAAATACATGAGGAAATTCAATTTTCCAAGTAATGCAAATGTGGAGAACATCTCGGGTGCATGCCCACTCTCAAGGGAGTGGAAGGAGGAGGAGGAAGCAGCAGATGTGAAGGTGAAGTACTTATCGATGAAGCGAAGAACTCTCAAATTCATGAGGAAATTCACTTTTCCAGGTGATGAAAATCTGGAAAACATCTCAGCTGTGTGCCAGGATGGAGTCCTCACAATGATGACTGCCCCTAAAATCCTTCCATCTGCTCCACGAGTCATTTCTATCAGTGTCAAGTAGTAGTTGTCTGACGGCCTCCTTTTATCAGCTTAAACACCTAGAAGATGGCATTTATCTAGGCCTTTCAACTTTGTGGGTTCCTTTCACCAACATTGTTTGGGCTGTTTTTATGTGATGCAAAGAGAGGGTGTCTCTCTAGATGCAACATTGTCTGATGGAGTGCATTGATTGGCAGATATGTCCAGCAGGGTCCAGTCAAGAAGAGAGTTGTTTTCAGTTGATGCAAAGCGAGGTGTCTCTCTAGATGCAATGGAACATCTGCCAATGGGATCCTAGGATGTAG
Source organism: Adiantum capillus-veneris (assembly GCF_014529385.1). NCBI lineage: Eukaryota > Viridiplantae > Streptophyta > Polypodiopsida > Polypodiales > Pteridaceae > Adiantum > Adiantum capillus-veneris. The sequence continues at coordinate 8,630,877 of NC_140952.1, read as the reverse complement.
CTACATTCATGTGCGGACCACCTCTATTGATTCAGTTTGCATGCTTGCCCAATCTTGACAAGATGAGCTTAGATCAAGAGGTAGGGTGCTCTGAACTGCTAATCAATGTGTAATATAGTGAAAAAATCTCCAAAGAATTGGAAGTATAGGGTTGGATTTATAACAGAGATAATTTTGAGGGAACATTTACCAATGGGATTGCCGGACGTAGCTGCATTCATGTGCTGACCACCTCTGATGATTAAGTTTTCATGCTTACCCAATCTGGACAAGATATGTTATGACAAGAGCCGATGCTATTAGTTTTGAGAATTTTTTTTGCCAAATTTCTAGACGATAGATTGGGGCTTCCAGATTCTTGACTTGCAATTTGAAGAGCTCTAGATTATATTAGAGACTGTGTATGTGGCATACACTCATGTGGAACTTGCAATTATAGCCATGTGTGTGTAATTATGTGATGATATGGTCTCTTTCGGTGTATGCACAAAAGATTGCAATATGTTGTCTACACTAGATAGTGCAAGGGAATTACTTCATTATTGTCAAGCATGTGAGGCATGGCCACCTATATGTAGTTCCAATCCCTCTCGTGCATGAGCTTACCTACGTGAGCTCAATGTGATGGCTAGCATAGTTGTTGACATGAATAAGTACCCCAATTCATAGCTGGCCTCAAATCCTTAGACATTAAGGTGACTGTGGAGAGTGGAAATGTGTTGCTGCTCTCATGCGAGCAGAAGGATGAGGAGGAACCAACTAATGTGAAGGTGAAGTACTTATTGCTGGAGCAAGGAACTCTCAATTACATGAGGAAATGCAATTTGCCAAGTAATGAAAAGGTGGATAACATCTGAGGTGCATGCCTACTCTCAAGGGAGCGGAAGGAGGAGGAAGAAGCAGCAGATGTGAAGGTGAAGTACTTATCGATGGAGCGGAAAACTCTCAAATTCATGAGAAAATTCACTTTGCTAGCGATGCAAATGTGGAGAACATCTCAAATGTGTGCCAGGATGGATTCCTCAGGATGACTGTCCCTAAAATCCCTCCACCTTCTTCACGAGTCATCTTTATTAATGTCAAGTAGTAGTTGTTTGACGGCCTCCTTTCATTAGCTTAAACACCTAGAGGTTGGCGTTTTGTCTGGGCCTTTCAACTTTATGGGTTCCTTTCACCAAAGTTGTCTAGATGCAATCACATATGCTCTGGGTTGTTTTCAGTTGATGCAAAGCGAGGGTGTCTCTCTAGATGCAACGTTGTCTCATGGAGTGCGTTGATTGGTAGATATGTCCAACAGGGTCAAGTAAAGAAGAGAGTTGTTTTCAATTGATGCAAAGTGAGATGTCTCTTTAGATGCAATGGAACATCTGCCAATGGGATCCTAGGACGTAGATCCATTCATGTACAAACCACATACATTGACTCAGCTTGCATGCTTGTGCAATATCGACAAGATGAGGTCAGATCAAGAGGTGGGGTGCTTTGAACTGCAGGAGAGACAGGCATTGCCCCTATGTTCTTGAAATAAAACGTCGTGCTTGGCTCTACCTTGTTGTACATGTATGCCATATGTGGGAACTTCTTTAAGTACAAAAGTGCTTGAGGAGGTCCTGTTCGGGGTGTGGTCTATTGGAATGCACTGATTGTGAGATAGGCCCAACTTGGGAAGGGCCAAGAATCTCTCGGCTGTTTTTGGTGGATGCAAAGCAAGTATGTCTCTCCAAATGCAATCACATACACTTGCCTCATGAAGGCATTAGGGTGAGGAAGCTCTATTTCAACAGATGCAAAGTGAGGGCATCTCTTAAAGCAATCATGTACACTTGCAATTATGTCCCAGATGTCGTCTAATGCACTGATTGCGGGTGGTGCCCAAGATGCTGATGTGGCCAAAAGGATTCACGATGATATTGTAAGCTAGTGGTTGTTGAAAAAAAAATGTTGTGCTTGGCGATGTCTAGGTCGACATGTATGCCAAATGTGGTGCATTTCATAAAGCACAAAAAGTACTTGAGTAGCTTCATATCCCAGGTGTTGTCTCTTGGAATGCACTAATTGCGGGATATGCCCAACTTGGGAGGTCCAAGAAGCTTTGGGTTGTTTTTGGTAGGTGAGAAGCAAGGATGTCTCTCCAGATGAGATTACATAAGTTTGACACTGCCTTGGTTGACATTTACACCAAATGTGGTGCACTTCATGAAGTGCAAAAAGTGCTTGAGGAACTTTCTGTCCGGGATGTCGTCTCTTGGAATGTGCTGATTGTGGGATATGTTCAACTTGGGCAGGGCCAAGAAAATCTGGTTTGTTTTCGACGGATACGAAGCGAGTCTTTTCACTCTAGCAAGATATATGCGTTGAGACACCAAGGGATGTTTGTAAACAATCAGTGACCTGGCATGAGAACCATAATGTAATAGCATTCGTGGCTTGCCATGGTTATACGCCCTTATGCATAAATGACATGCATACTCAAAACACATGAGCGTGTGTTGTGTGTATGTGTGTGTGTGTGTGTGTGTGTGTGTGTGTGTGTGTGTGTGTGTGTGTGTGTGTGTGTGTGTGTGTGTGTGTGTGTGTGTGTGTGTGTGTGTGTGTGTGTGTGTGTGTGTGTGTGTGTGTGTGTGTGTGAGAGAGAGAGAGAGAGAGAGAGGCATGGTTCTTGAAAGAAAACATCATGCTTGGCTCTGCCTTGTTGGACATGTATGCCACATGTGGTGCACTTCATTAAGCACAAAAAGTTCTTAAGGAGCTTCCTGTATGGGAGGTCGTCTCTTGGAATGCATTGATTGTGGGATATGCCCAACTTGGGTAGGGCCAAGAAGCTTTGGGCTGTTTTTGGCAGATGCAAATGAAATCACATACACTTGCATCTTGAAGGTATCAAGGTGAGGAAGCTCTAGGCTATTTTCAGCAGATGTAGAGTGAGGGAATCTCTCCAAATGCAATCATGCACACTTGAAATCCTTTCTGGAATGCTGTCTCTTGGAATGCATTGATTGTGGGTGGTGCCCAAGATGCTCATATGGCCAAAAGAATTCACGATGATATTGTTAGTCAGTGGTTGTTGAAAGAAAATGTCGTGCTTGGCATTGTCTAGGTTGACAAGTATGCCAGATGTGGTGCACTTCATAAAGCACAAAAGTACTCGAGGAACTTCCTGTCCAAGATGTCGTCTCTTGGAATGCATTGATTGTGAGATTTTCCCAACTTCAACCGGGCCAAGAAGCTATTTTTGGCATGTGTGAAGCGAGGATGTCTCTCCAAATGCAATCAAATAATCTTGGCACTGCTTTGGTTGACATGTATGCCAAATATGGTGCACTTCATAAAGCACAAAAAATGCTTGAGGAGCTTCATGTCGTCTCTTCAAATGCACTGATTGCGGGATATGCCCAACTTGGGTAGGGCCAAGAAGCTCTGAGCTGTTTTTGGTGGATGCGATGCGAGGCTTTTCACTTTAGATGCAATAACATACTCTTGCATCTTGAAGGCAAGGGTCATAGTCAGGAAGCTCTGGGGTTGTTTTTAGCAAATGCACAGAGAGGACATCTCTCCAAATGTAATCATGTACGCTCGCACCTTGAGAGCATGTAGCATAACACAAGATGTTGATATGGGCAAAAGAAATCACAATGAGTTGTTGAAAGAAAAATTCGTGCTTGGCATTGCCTTTTTGGACATGTATGCCAGATCTGGTGCACTCCATAAAGAAGAAAAAGTTCTTGAAGATCTTCCTGTCTGAGATTTCATCTCTTGGAATGCACTGTTTGTGTGATGTGCTCAACTTGGACAAAGCCAAGAACCTACAGGCTGTTTTTGGCGAAGCGAGGATGTCTCTCCAGATGAAATTACATACGCTTGCATCTTAAAGGCAAGGGTTGAGGAAGCTTTGGGCTATTTTTAGCACATGCAGAGCATGGGAATCTCTCCAAATGCGATCATGTACACTTACAATCCTGTCCGGAATGTCGTCTCTTGGAATGCACTTTGTGGGATATGTCCAAGATGCTACTTGGCCAAAAGAATTCAGAATGATGTTGTTGAAAGAAAACGCCATGCTTGGTCCTTGGTCGACATGTATGCCAAATGTGGTGCACTTCATAAAGCACAAAAAGTGCTCGAGAAGCTTCCTATCTCGGATGTCGTCTCTATGAATGCATTGATTGTGGGATATGCCCATCTTGGGCAGGGCCATGAAGCTGTGGACTGTTTTCGGCAAATGCAAAGCGAGGGTATCTCTCCAGATGCAATCACATATGCTTGGCACTTCCTTGGTCGACATGTATGTCAAATGTGATGCACTTCATAAATCACAAAAAGTGCTTGAGGAGATTCCTTGCTAGGTTGTCGTCTCTTGGAAGGCACTAATTGCGGAATATGCCGAGCTTGGGTAGGGCCAGGAAGCTCTGTGCTATTTTAGGCGGATGCAAAGCAAGGGTGTCTCTCTAGATGTAGTCACATATGCTTGGCACTGCCTTGGTCAACATGTACGCCAAATATGATGCACTTCATAAAGTACAAAAGGAGCTTCATGTCCGGGATCTCATCTCTTGGAAGGTGCTAATTGCAAGATACACTCAACTTGGGCAGGGCCAAGAAGCTCCAAGCTATTTTCGGCGGATCCAAAACAAGGGTATCTCTCTAGATGCAATCACACACTTGGCACTCCCTTGGTCGAAATGTATGCCAATGTGGTGCACTTCATAAAGCACAAAAAGTGCTTTAAGAGCTTCTTGTCTGGGATGTCATCTCTTGGAGGGCATTGATTACGGGATATGCCCAATTCAGCATGGCCAAGAAGCTCCGGGCAGTTTTCGGCGAATGTGAAGCGAGGTTGTCTCTCTAGATACAATCACTTACGTTTGGCATTGCCTTGGTCGACATGTGTGTCAAATATGGTGCAATTCCTAAAGCATTGAAAGTGCTTGAGGAGCTTCCTGTCCGAGATGTCATCTATTGGAATGCACTGATTGCGGGGTATGTCTAACTTGGGCAGGTCCAAGAAGCTCAGGGCTATTTTTAACGGTGTTAGCGGCTGGACACACCCAACGGAAGATGATTGCCCGGCAGGATATTATTTTTTGTAATTATTCCTTAATTGAGAAAAACCTTCATTTTACCTTTGTAAATAGTGGGGCTTGCAGAAGCTTCCAGATTGTATCCCATTTTTGACATTTACACTCAGTGAATGGTTAAATTAGAACATTAGGGTTTGAGATTGTAAGGTATTTATACCACTTTTGACCTTAATGCGAAAAGATCCTTTTGTCATTTATAAGTTTTGTCTGTGTGAGTGAGTGTACTCTGTGTACGAGAGAGAGTGAGAGTTTTATCTTGACGCTACGTGCGCACCGGTGGTCGGAATCGAGTGCGGAGAAGTGCAACGTGTTGCCCCCGAAGAGAGCTACGTGCCAACACCTACATTGCGGGTGTACGCTTCGGCTTCGCGAGATCTACCCACAAGCTATATCTAGTGATTCAGTGAGCATACGTTGTCTGTTTTTGCATTCCAGCATATCCAGGCGTTTGCATTGAGTAGAGCTACACATTAGGCACTTTAGTTTTTGGAAACGACAACCTGCAAATTTCTACCAGACATCCTACGTGATTTTGCACCAAGTGTTTAGGGTTGGGGTTTTGGTTCATGGACCTTAGGGAGAGCAACCTATTGGTGTTAATAGGGTTTCCTTCAAGTTCTGTGGCGTTTCGAGAATGTTTGATGGGTATTTGGCTCTTGAAAACGTCGTAGGAAATCTCCTCTTATGTACTCATGAAGACTGTAGCTTAGACATTGGGTAGAGACCTCTGTAGGAAGTAGTCGAGTGTAGGTTGACACCCTATGCTTACTTCCACGCGCCTGAGGGTCGAGCTTTGTCCTTAGCTGACAAATCTTGTTAGGTGAGTTCTCGTTGTGCTGACGTTCGTCGTGGCGTATCCGCCAACATTGGCGCCACTGCCCGGGACGAAAACCCTAGGTAGGTGACCGAGACTAGTTCTTGAGGATAGGGATTCTCTGGCTTGCCAGAGTCTTGTTTTACATTTAGATAGGATCAAAGGGTGGAGGACTCTCTAGGTCTTAGGAGGAGTCTAGGGAGCAAGCGTCTGGCCTAGATCCTTCGACTTAGGTAGACTCAGGTAGACTTAGGTATTTTTAGGTATTGGTTAAGTTGTGGTGTAGAGAGTAGGAGTTGGAATGGTAGATGCGGTGAAAGGATATCTTGAGAGTTCAGAGAGGCCAGGAAGCAACTGAGACACCTAAATCACCATCTCACATGATGAGTAGGAGTAGGGTAAGTAGGACATCATGATTTATGACCTGGAGCACTTCATACATGTTATATTTGCTGATTAGGCTCATCAAAGAGTTGTAAAAGATGGAAAAGAGTGTTAGAAGCTGAAGTGAAGTTCAAAAGTTTCTGTGAGTATTTCTAAAAGATCTGCAGAGCATAGGGAGTACTTCTGTCAGAAAAAAATTAAATTTTAAGCCAGTAGACATGCTACGCCTAGGATATTTTGAAAATCTGAGTTGACCAGTGTGTTTAGAAGATAGGTTTTACCCTATTTTCACCTGGAAAGTGGAAGTTTTACCATATCTTGACAGGATAAGGCCAAAAGAAAAGAAATTGCCAGACATCCTACCCAAATTGTGCCAAGGCAATGTTTTAAGACCAAAACCATAGGATGGCTGCATGAGCATGATCTACATGATTTATTGAGTGCATGAGAAATGTTTCATCTCAATTGGGTGAGAAAATTGGGTTTTAAGCAGACTTTAGCATTTTTGACTGAAAAGGGCTAGGATAGCTAAAATTGGAGTCTTTTGAAATCCAAACTAAAATCTAAGCATAGCACTGGGTTGTTGACATCAAGGGGAAGTTGTGGCTCAAGTTTGGGGTCAAACAGATCACTTAGACATTCTACATGTAGTATGTGTTCTGTGTGAGTTAGCACTCCAAATCCAACTTGAGCATACCAAAGTGATCAACACCTTAAGAGGAGTCTTTGGTTTGCATTTGAAGCAATTTTGAGCAGTTAGACATCCTATGCGTAGTATGTCTACTACATGATATTGAAGTCAAAAACTGATTGTAGGCATAGCAGGGTGTTGTAAAGCCTGAGGCAAGCCTCCTAGTCAATTTTGGTCCAAATTGGAGTTGATTTGACTGGTCCGACCAACATCAGGCTGCTAGAACAGATTTCTGATCAATTGACCAGCTTATAAGTTTCCAAATCAAAAAGTAAAAACAGCTGTGGACTCAGCACATCAAGGGGAATCTATAGTGCAAAATTCAGCCAAAACATAGCAGGTAGACATCCTACGCGTAGGATGTCTACAGGGGCTTATTGAAGTGAAAATCTGACTGTGGATATAGAGTGATGTTCCAATTGACTTAAGAGTTCCAGAACTTCTTTCAAAAGTAAAATTGGACCTTGTTTGACCTTTTGACGGAGCAAAGACTGAATTAAGACTTTCCCTTCAAACCTGACAAACATTCAAGTGAAGTACAGTTCCAGATTAGTAGACCTAATCAAGAACATCCAAAGTGTATAAATTACAATATTGGTTGAGTTTAACCGTCCAATTATACCAATCATTACTAATACCACCTCTAGCGGTTAAATGCTTTGATTCGATTGTCAAAATTAAACGCTTGTGTATAGGTATATTCAGCGGCAAGGCAAGAAGTTGTACGTAAACTAAACCTTTGCCAGGTGAGTGGTTCGATTTGTGATAAATTGCATTGCTAAGTTTGATGAATTTAAGACTAGGAACACATTCTTAGAGACCAAAAAGTGGCAGGTGATCAGGGTAGCTTAATGTCCACTGAGGAGAGTGTAACTCAGGCAAGGCTACATCCATTAGCACCGATCATTGAGGAGGGTAGTGATACTGACACTTCATCAGATAAGTCCTTCTTCATGATGGGTAGTCAACAGCCAGGAGGTTTCTCTAGTGAAGGACCAATGCTAGGAGGAAGTACCTCCCAAAACCCTTTGAACGATGCCAAGTTCACTATAATCTTTGTAGAAGAAATAAACTCTAGGGGAGCCCTAGTTTATTCTGACTATCGAGGACGCAAGTGTATTTGTATAGAAGAAAGACCTGCTCAGAGACTGGAGATAATTCGAGTCTATGATGATGGAGATAGATTCCAAGACGAAAAGGGGAACCACTATCTGATAGTTAGTAACCCTGAGGATTACAACAGATATGGGGATAATGTGGCAAAAGGAAAAATGGTCTTAGAAACTCAAGAACTGCCTCCAAAAATTGATCGACCTGGAGCTCTTTTTATGTATGATAAAAACAACCAGGGTCTCTACCTATAATGAGAATGTGGGAATTTACAAGCATGAGAGCGAGGGAGTAGTCTCTTATTTTTGATGCAAAGAACCCTACCCAAACAAATTAAGCAAAGACAAGGTTCTTTACTTATTCTCTTATGAAATTGCGATGGGGAAAGATATCATTTTTGTTGATAGATACGGGTGAGAATACAAACGTATCCTCCCAGAGGAGGTAGAAAAGGCAACAGTTCCAGTAACATCAACATATGCCCCCAAAGAAGTGCCAAGGTTCACCTATACCCCTAGCAAGTCGACAAATCCATTTTCAGAAGAGTACAACGCAACATCACATTCTAGCCGACAATAGACGTTCAACTACCAGAACCAACAAGCAACCCAACCATCATTGCAAGCATGGCTTCGACAAAGTGCGACATTAGAACAAGACCGAAACCGAGATGGTTATCCAGCCGCACGAGGGCTAAGAGATTTACAAGAACCACCACTCTATTCATAGTATCAAGGCAAGAGTAAGCCAAAAACTCAAGAGCGACAGAGCCTGGAAGACAACCCATAGAACGAGTTCGAAGAGATGAACCACCTCTTGTAAAAACCATCAGAAATTATGGCTTAGGGGAACCTCTAGGAGAGGAACCCTCCCACTACCAAAGGCCAGAGGAGGTATATCGAGTAGGACGAGGAGAACCAATGATGAGATGTGTAGACCATCGTAGAATTAGACCTTCTCAGGTGCAGAAATGGGTAAACAAGAAATACACGGGAAATAGAGATCCTAGGGATCATGTAGCAGCCTTTGTGCGTGTAATTAGAGTTGAAGAGGTGTTAGACTTCCCTACCCAATTTGCAGGGTTTGGACTTACCCTAGAGGAGGATGTTGCTACTTGGTTTGACTCTATGGAGTGTAGAGACTTTGAGTCTATGGAGGAGGTGTTTGACGAGTTTATTAAGGAATTCTCACAAAGGGGGATAGCTCATAATACAGTCTCACAAATCCATAAATTCAAACACAAAGAAGGAAAATCAGTGCAAAAGGCAGCCCTGCGACTAGAAAGATATGTGAAGTTCTGCCATGTGGAAGAACCGCCAACTCAGTCCAGACTTATACTTATATTTATTCAAGGACTAAGAAACACAGATCTCCAGAATGACTTACATATGAAGAGGAGCACAACGTTAAATGAATTAACTAAGGAGGCTCTTTACCTTGTAGAAAATTATGCGGTCTACAAGGAATGTGAATTCAAGGATCTTGATGAAGACTCATCCTCAAAACAAAGTGGAAGCAAGTTCGCTAAGACAACACCGAAAGGAGAAATAGATGTAAGCTAGAAGTAGCTTGTGAAGGAAGTGCTAAAAAAAATTAATATGTATGCCAAGCCTCAGGCTAAACAGCCAAAGTGGTGTGCTATTGAACAAAAATGGACAAACCATGTGACAGAGGAATGTTATTCTAACAAGAGATACGTGAGAGAGCGACCATATGCTCCCCAAGTTCAGGTAGCATCTCCTCAACTTCCATCGATGCTTAGGTATCAAGCAGGCAACCTACCAGGACCTGTAGGTGTATAAATACCACAACCTATATTGGGGCAACAACCACCCCTACCAGGATTATGACCAGTCGGCATAAGATACACACCAACAGTAAACGAACCAGAAGAGAAGGCTTTGGTACCTATGCATGCATATTACAAAGATTCCAATGGATATGCAGCAAATCATGTCTATTATCCACCGGAAGAACCCCCAACACCAGAACCTTGGAGCATGATGGGAAGTACAGGACCACCAACAGCTGCACAGGTAGTAGGAGAAGGAAGATACAGCTTGGATGAATGAACACTATTGTTCATAGCCAACGGAGGCATGGGTGGGCAGAGGCATGCATACCAATAAAGAGGAGATCAAGGAGCACCTCAACAGCCTAAAGGACCCTGCTACAAGTGTGGTGGAGACCATTGGCTAAGAGACTGTCCTCATGATGAAATTGTTAGAGTCAATGCATATTGCACCGAGTGTGGAATTACTCATTTGATTCCTGATTTCCCTAAGAACCCTAGCAAAGGAGCAAAAACTACTTTGAACATGCTGGAAGCAGTGCCTTCTAGTGGAGGGTCAGAAAACGAGGCAGTAATACCTATTCAGGCAGTGACACGAGCCCAAGCTCAAAGAATGACAAATGAACCCATAATTGAAGAGCCAAAGACCGCTATCCCAAGTACAGAAATGAAAAATCATAGAAGCACTTGGAAAGCTAGAAAGTCGCGTATGAGAGCTAGGAGAGAACAAGAGCAAATGGCTCTATCCGAGGAGTTAAAACACACAAAGGATAGATTAGAGCAGTTAGAGAATCTAACTAGTCTAAGCTCACACACTGCGGCAACCATAGGGCCCAAGGAAATAGTAGAACCCAAAAGTGCAGGATCAGGAGGATCAGTGCTGGCAGAAAAAGTAAATGGGCAGTTAGACGCACTTTTAAAAGCATACGAAGCCAGACTCAAAAACAACCAAACCCAAGATCAAAGATGGATGACTTATCCATATGCAGAATAAGAAAAACAGAGGTTGGAAATGTGTCAAAAGATGATTCAAACAGCCCAATCCTTGATAGAAAACCCGCTTGGTAAACCTGCAAGTTGGCACGAGGTACCAGCTCCAACCCCTATTAAACCAACTTTAGAGAAACAAGTAGACACGAAGGAGAGACTCACGACTGCCTCTGAGTCTAGGAGAGAACCTATCATAGTGCCAAATACAACAGATGAGACAATTGATGGTTTTCAGCCTAAATCATTGGTAGAAATGGGTAAGGATTGTAACAGTCTAGATGACCTGTGAAAGCAAGTCCATGACGCCAATGAAGCTAACAGGGTGAGCCACCAAATAAATAGCACGAGAAAGGAGAAAAATGAGATCTTACCTCCCATTGAATAATTTGAGGCAAGATCACAAATGAACTTTGATATGTATTCACAAGGGGGAGACCAGGGTTCAATTAGTTCGGGGCACAGCCAACCAGACTCGCTAAAAACTCTACCCTCTTACCTAGGGGAGTATGAAGCTAAGTATGAGGTGAGAGCAATCCCATCTCAAAGACTTTCTTCCAACAAAGTGATGGATTCACAAGGGTTGATTGAGTTATTGACCACCCCTGTGGCATGCACAATCACATTAGCCAAACTTCTGAGGTTGGACCACCGTAGGCAAATGCTTAGAAAATTTGGAGTAAAAGAGCCCACCTCGAAGCTTCAAGAAGGGATCAGAGAATTGGACAAGCCTCAACTAAACACTAGGCCAGTACCTTTAAACAAGGTTGGAGAATATTGCGAAGGAGAAGATGGAAATACCACACTACCTGTAGAATTCCAAGGAGTAGTTTCCAAAGCTATTCTTGACAGTGGAGCAGGAGTCGCTATCGCCCCCAAGGAAATCTGGAAAAAATGGGGAAAATCGGCTTTGAGAGCTACCAGAATGAAATTGCAACTGGCAGGTGGGTTCATGGAAAAGCCTCTAGGACTTTTAGAAAAAGTAATTGTCACCTCTTGCAGAATCGAGTATGAGCATACATTTGCAATAGTTGATTTCGACAAAAAGAACAATTACGAGATCATCTTGGGAAGACCATTCATGAGACAATTAAAGATGGTCCAGGATTGGGGTTACGACCATATATACCTCAGACATGGCGAGACTACAACCAAAATATACCTTTTATAGTTACAAAGATGTGAACCAGACACCAGTGGAACAGTTTGATTCAGCTACATTGACAGGGTCCGAACTCCCAGCATGGTTAGGGAAAAAAAGAGCTATAGATGTGCGGAGCTTCACATTGTGGGAGCTTAAAAAGAGAGGAATGCGTCTTAGAAAGAGCTATTGAGGACAAGGATTACATTCCGAAACCTTTTCCTGAAGATGCCTTAGAACCTCTGGAATGGGAACACATACTAGCAACATTGGATGTTTGTACCATTACAGATAGCCCTGCGATAAAATTTTGCGATAAGGATGGCTATGATGTGCTACCCTATTACATGGTAAGCCTTATACCAGCAAGAGATGAGAATGTAGATGCACCAGAACAAGAAGAGTTTTATGACTCCTCTGAGCATCTAGAGTTAAATAACGATGCAGATAACAAGTGTTCAGACAGCTCAAGCGAGCGTTGGGAGACAACAGCAAATATCAAGTTTTATGATTTTGCAAATCAACACCCTAGACGCCAGGAACGCTATAGAAAAAAAAGAGCAAAAAACAAAATTAGAGAGCCTGATGCCCAGGATAAAAGATAAAACTCACTATCTCATGCTTGTCAAGGTAGAGGATTGTGTAAAAGACCAAATATCATGAAGATTCTCAAGAGTTCGAAGGGAAAGGATGCATGAGGAAATAAAACAAGCACGGAAGACTAAAACAGAAACAAAATTAAAAAAAACTCAACAACCAAAACAGGAAAAAACAAAAGACCCAGAGTGGACCAAAATGGAGCGTAAAAAGAAATACCAAGAACTAAAACGGTCGTTACGAGAGGTATAGACTACTGAGGGAGAAAGTGATGTAAAGAGGAGTCAGAAAAAGAAAACATGAATGTACCATCCCACTATCGAAAATTCACCATCCAGGACAGAAAAATCATAATGACACCACGAATAAGGGAAAGAATAAACAAGGAATCTTACGATGGGCCGGATAATGTAAAACGGATAGACCTTGCTGCGCCAAGCGAAGAGCCTCAGCGTGTCTATATAGCAACTGATTTAGAGCCTGAAGAAGAAGAACTACTAACACAACTTCTCAAGAAGTATAAAGATGTGTTTGCATGGTCCTACAAAGACCTCAAAGGAGTTGATCCATCGATATGCCAACATACAATTCCGTTGAAATCAGATGCCAAACCTAGCAAACAGCGTCCTTACACATATAATGACACATTCTCTAAACGAATCAAAGAGGAGATTGACAAGCTGATGGATGTTGAATTCATCTATGAAATCGAGTATACAGATTGGGTGTCACCCATTGTGGTTGTCCCCAAAAATAACGGAAAGCTGCGTGTGTGTGTGTGAACCTCAAAAAAGTGAACGCAGCCACAATAAGGGATAATTATCCCTTGCCGATCATCACAGAACATGTGCTTGAGAGGGTGGCTGGGAAACGGGCTTATTCCTTTCTAGATGGGTTTTCAGGGTATAACCAATTGGCAATTGCAATAGAGGATCAACACAAAAGAGCATTTTCCACAGAGTGGGGAACATATGCGTATAGAGTAATGCCTTTTGGCCTAACCAATTCACCAGCTACTTTCCAAAGGTTAATGACTCATGCGTTCAAAGAATACCTAAGAATATTCTTAGAAATATATATGGATGATCTCTGTGTCCACTCTCTTCTACGAGAAGAACATATTGACCATTTACAAATGGTATTTGAGAAGTGCAGAACATATCGAATTTGTCTCAACCTGAAAAAGTGCATTTTTATGGTTAGGAAAGGCCGCATCTTAGGACATATTGTCTCAAGAAATGGCATAACCACTGACCTAGACAAGATAAGAGTCATAGTAGACTTGCCCAGGCCTACTAATGCCAAACAAGTACAATCCTTCATGGGACACTGCGGATATTATCAAAGATTCATATATATGTATGCAGTCCTTGCACAACCTCTGTATCGTTTATAGGTCAGTTTCGACTGGACTAAGGAGTGTGAAACTTCATTCCAAAAGCTTAAGGAAAACCTTGTATCAGCACATGTACTTAAAGCACCAGATTGGAAAAAGATATTCCATGTTCACATTGATGCATCTGCATATGCAATTGGGAGTATTCTGGCTCAACCTGCAGACGGAACAATGGATTTCCCAGTTTGTTATGCGAGCCGACAGCTAAATAGTGCAGAAAATAACTACACCACCACTGAAAGAGAGGGATTAGGAATGATTTATGCTATAAAGAAATTTCGGCATTACTTGCTCGCAAAAAATTTGTGTTCTTCACAGATCATCAAGCTCTTTTGTATCTAGTAAATAAACCATGCAATACTGAAAGAATTGTACGTTGGTTTATTATATTGCTAGAGTTTGACTTCACAGTGGTAGTAAAAAAGGGTAAAACTCATCTACGGACGGATCATCTTTCAAGGCTGCAAAATGGGGAAGCTCCTGAAGGAGTAGACGATGACATACCTGATGCTTATCTTTTCAATATTGAAATGATACCCAAATGATCTCAGGAAATTGTTAGCATTCTTTCCTTTGGAGGTAGATTTGATAAGACAGATCCAAACAACAAACATTTCGACAAACAAAAAACTTCAGTTGATTCCAGGACGACTGTACCATAAAGGCTCGGACCAAATTCTACGATTATGTATAAATCCAGAGGAATTTGAGTGTTATCTTGAAGAAGCACACATCCAAGATTATGCATTTCATTGTTCAACAATGAAAATACACAAAAAAAACTGAAACAATTAGGAGTTTATTGGCCAACTATGTATGCTAACACACATGCTTATGTTAACAATTGTACTATATGTAGTGTCAAACGACCGGTGGATCACGCGACATTGTTTCAGGTAAACATTGCACCTGCATGGAGTCAATATATCATTGATTTCTTAACAACAAAGACATTTCCTGAAAACATAACAAAAGCATAAAAAAGGGCTATAGAGCTGGAGGCTCGCGACTTTAATTTAATTGGAAATCAACTCTACAAGCGAGGAAAGGACAATCAACTTAGAATCTGTGCAAGTGAAAGCGGATACCTGCTGATTCTTGAACACGCACATGGAGGAATTAGTGGAGGCCACTTTTCAGGCAATAAGACGGCAAAAATTGTCTTAACCGCAGGAATATGGTGGCCTACATTGCACATGGATGCTAAGGAGTTTGTAAAGCGTTGTGATGCATGTCAGTGCACTACGGTGCCGATAAAGAGAGATGAGATGCCACTAAGGGCAATGATGGGGGCACGGGCATTTTCAAAATGGGGCATTGATTTTTTGGGGCCTATTTCACCCCCTGCATATCGCACCCATACCCAATATATCATTGTGGCTACGGACTATCTCACAAAATGGGTGGAATCCAAAGCAACACAAAAAGCAGACGCAAGAACCACTGCACAATTTTTGTATGAGAATGTCTTTGTAAGATACGGATTACCAATAGAAATTGTCAATGGATCGAGGAACACATTTTCTTAATGAAGTCATTGAATATCTGCTAGAGGAATTCATGGTCATACATAGAAAATCTGCTCCATATCATCCACAGGCAAATGGACAAAAGCTGAGGCCACAAATAAAACACTATGTACTGTTTTTACTAAAATTGTATCAGAGTCAAGGACAGGCTGGGATCAACAGTTACACTCAACACTATGGACATACAAGGTAGATTACAAAACATCAATCGGAACAACACCATATAACATGGTGTTTGGTCTAAACGCTATATTACCCATAGAGTTTTTAGTTCCAACTCTACGAGTAGCGAAACGCTTAGAATGGACAGGGCATGAGCTCTCTTCAAGAATAGATGATCTTCAAAAGCTAGATGAACTTTGACTGAGAGCTGTAGCTTCGATCTATGCTAAAAAGAGAAGACAAAAAGAGTTTTTTGACAAGCATGTACATACGAAAGAGTTCAAAACAGGTGATTATGTACTTGTTTATACTTTGAAGCAACATGCCAAGAAACTTAAAAAGTGAGGGATGGGACCCTTTGTGATTAGTGACTTATCACAAAGTGGGGCTGTCAAACTTGCTACATTGGCAGGAGAAGAAATGTCAAATTGGATTAGTGGATGTCAGTTAAAAAAGTATCATTTACCACTAACACAGGATATGCTTCAACAAATCCATCAAGAAAAACAACGGATGAAGGAGAAAAAGAGGGTACGAGAAGAATCCCAAGCAGAAGCAAAAGAACGCATTGCAAAAAGAAAACTTCTACGACAACAACAACAAAGTGATCACCGTTGCGAATAAATGCTATTTGACTAACGAATTTTGGTGAAGACACAGTGGAACCAATAATTGCAGTCAAAGTGGGTAGCAATCAAGTTGAATTGACAGAATTGCTTGATTCTGGAGCTCAAGCAAATTTAATCTCTTACAAATTATATAAACAGCTCAAGCCCAAAGATCACCTACATCCTACTCCACAAGTGCTGCACACTACAACATAACACCCAGATTTTGATGCACCACATTTCAACGCATCGTACCTTTCCACGCGTCTTTCGACGGGCATGCTACTCGTCGATAGAGGCGTCAAAATTCGTGTGGCAATGCCTGTCAAAAGGTTAATGTTACCATGCGTATTTCAACGCGTATTTCGACCAAAAAAAATTGGGGTTGAAGTGTGGGGCGGGAGCATCTCAAAGTCTACTTGGAAAGAGTTTGAGAATGTCCAAAAGCGTTTTCTTACAAACTTTCTCCAAGTTAAGACACAAACACCATATATGCTCCTACTTCTTGAGTCGGGATCTCTTCCAATTGAGGTTATGGGCATGGAAAGGGTTGTGGAGTACATGATAAAGATGCGTCAAAACCCCTCACATCGACTTCCTACAATTGCATGGGAAGCAAGCAAAAAAGTTCAAAAGACGCATAAAAGCAAGATCTTGAGCACGGGATGGATGCAAGACATAAAGAAGTGGTTTGGGAGATGGGATGCATTACACTTGCTACATGATGCTTCAATTGACTCTCAAGTGAATGAAGCTTTTCTACAATGCCAATGTATTACGGCTTGGGAGAAATCCGGTGGGTCACGCTTCATACATTACACCACCTATATTGCCCCCAACTACAAAACTATGTTCTTCGCTGAGAGAGGAAACCGTACTCACACTTACATGCTTGAGCCTATTCCCTTGTCCGCGATACGCACTATCGCAGCAATTCGGCTTAGCTCCCATTTCCTTCGATGCGAGATAGGGCGTTGGGGCAATGGAGAAGAGTCAAATCGATTGTGCACATTATGCTCACTGCAAGTTCGAGAGTCTGAGTACCACACACTACTAGAGTGCTCAGCTTTTGATCACATCCGAACTTGCTTCTCTCACATTTTCAGCCATAACTTAGACCTACACACTTTCCTCTCCCAGCCAAAGTGTGGGCTCTCCATTGCGACTCTCATCACTACAATTTTGGATCATCGAGAGTCACTCATCAGCCATACACACACTACATCACATGTAACTTTGGTCCCATAGGTCATATTTGACCTCCGAGGACGATAATAAAATCTATCTATCTATCTATCTCTCTCTCTCTCTCTCTCTCTCTCTCTCTCTCTCTCTCTCTCTCTCTCTCTCACACACACACACACACACACACACACACACACACAAGCTACATTGTGTGTGTGTGTGTGTGTGTGTGTGTGTGTGTAGGAAAAAGAGAGAGAGAGAGAGAGAGAGAGAGAGAGATCGGTGTGTGTGTGTGTGTGTGTGTAGGAAAGAGAGAGAGAGAAGTGTGTGTGTGTGTGTGTAGGAAAGAGAGAGAGAGAGAGAGAGAGAGAGAGAGAGAGAAATGTGTGTGTGTGTGTGTGTGTGTAGGAAATCAAAGAGAGAGAGAAATGTGTGTGTGTGTGTGTGTGTAAGAAACTAAAGAGAGAGAGAGAGAGAGAGAGAGAGAGAGAGAGAGAGAGAGAGAGAGAGAGAGAGAGAGAGAGAAATGTGTGTGTGTGTGTGTGTGTGTGTGTGTGTAGGAAATCAAAGAGAGAAAGAGAGAGAGAAATGTATGTGTGTGTGTGTAAGAAATTAAGAGAGAGAGAGAGAGAGAGAGAGATTTGTGTGTGTGTGTGTAGGAAATTAAAGAGAGAGCGAGAGAGAGAAATGTATGCATAGGAAATTAAAATTAAAGAGAGAGAGAGAGAGAGAGAGAGAGAGAGAGAGAGAGAGAGAGAGGGAAATAGAGAGGGAGAGAGAGAAATACAGAGATAGAGAGTGATATAGAGAGAAAGGGAATTAGAGAGAGTGAGAGAGAGAGAGAGAGAGAGAGAGAGAGAGAAAGAGATAGGAAAATAGAGAGAGAGAGAGAGAGAGAGAGAGAGAGAGAGATAGGGAAGTAGAGAGAGAGAGAGAGAGAGAGAGAGAGAGAGAAAGAGATAGGAAAGAGAGAAAGAGAGATAGAGATAGGAAAATAGAGAGAGAGGAAAAGAGATAGAGAAAGAGAGAGAGAGAGAGAGAGAGAGAGAGAGAGGAAAATAAAGAAATAGAGAGAGAGAGAGAGAGAGAGATAGGAAAATAGAGAGCGAGAGAAAGAGAAAGAGAGATAGCGAGAGCTAGATCGAGAGAAAGAGAGATAGGGTACGTAGAGAGAGAGAGAGAGAGAGAGAGAGAGAGAGAGAGAGAGAGAGAGAGAGAGAGAGAGAGAGAGAGAGAGAGAGAGAGGGTAAGTAGAGAGAGAAAGAGAGAGAGAGAGAGAGAGAGAGAGAGAGTGATATATATATATATATATATATAGAGAGAGAGAGAGAGAGAGAGAGAGAGAGCAAGAGATAGAGGTAGAGAAAGAGAGAGAATTAACTAGAGATAACTACGGAGATGGATAGAGAGAGAGAGAGAGAGATAGTAGTAGATAGAGAAAGTCAGCGTGAAAGAGTTATCTTGGCTGACCAATTGTGTGAAAAGGACACAAACTCTCTCTATCTCTCTCTCTCCCTCTAGAAGAAACTATGGAACTAAAAGAGGCAAAGGGGTTTTGCCCGCTACATGCATTGTCATCTACACCTGGGAGAGCACGTATGTGTCTACCCATATAGGATTTGACCAATAAAGACGAGATTTTGACTCGGTGGTCCTGATCTCCGTACACCTCTAGACCGAGGTGTACGGAGATCGGGCAAGGCTAGAGAATGCGAGGTGGTTTACATTGTGAGGAGTATATATATTAAAACAACATTCATAATCATTGTAGATGGCAACGTCATCAACTAACATGGAAGAAAAGATTGCATGCTCGTGCACGCTCTGCAAGTATCAAATCCTACTCAAGCGTAGGATATGTAATGAGCATGCGCACAAGTACGGAGATTTTGCTAGAGAAATCGTACAGAATCTACGATACGACTCCTACAAAATGGGAATTGATTTTCGCGACATAACACCTACATCTGAGAGAGAGAGATAGATAGATAGATAGATAGATAGATTTTATTATCGTCCTTGGAGGTCAAATATGACCTATGGGACCAAAGTTACATGTGATGTAGTATGTGTATGGCTGATGAGTGACTCTCGATGCTCCAAAATTGTAGTGATGAGAGTCGCAATGGAGAGCCCACACTTTGGCTGGGAGAGGAAAGTGTGTAGGTCTAAGTTATGGCTGAAAATGTGAGAGAAGTAAGTTCGGATGTGATCAAAAGCTGAGCACTCTAGTAGTGTGTGGTACTCAGACTCTCGAACTTGCAGTGAGCATAATGTGCACAATCGATTTGACTCTTCTCCATTGCCCCAACGCCCTATCTCGCATCGAAGGAAATGGGAGCTAAGCCGAATTGCTGCGATAGTGCGTATCGCGGACAAGGGAATAGGCTCAAGCATGTAAGTGTGAGTACGGTTTCCTCTCTCAGCGAAGAACATGGTTTTGTAGTTGGGGGCAATATAGGTGGTGTAATGTATGAAGCGTGACCCACCGGATTTCTCCCAAGCCGTAATACATTGGCGTTGTAGAAAAGCTTCATTCACTTGAGAGTCAATTGAAGCATCATGTAGCAAGTGTAATGCATCCCATCTCCCAAACCACTTCTTTATGTCTTGCATCCATCCCGTGCTCAAGATCTTGCTTTTATGCGTCTTTTGAACTTTTTTGCTTGCTTCCCATGCAATTGTAGGAAGTCGATGTGAGGGGTTTTGACGCATCTTTATCATGTACTCCACAATCCTTTCCATGCCCATAACCTCAATTGGAAGAGATCCCGACTCAAGAAGTAAGAGCATATATGGTGTTTGTGTCTTAACTTGGAGAAAGTTTGTAAGAAAACGCTTTTGGACATTCTCAAACTCTTTCCAAGTAGACTTTGAGATGCTCCCGCCCCACACTTCAACTCCATAAAGAAGAACAGGTGTCACCAATGCATCAAAAAGATACTTCTTGAGAACCCAACACTTGATGTTTCCCGCATTACACATGTTCTCAAATGCATAATATGCTCTCTTTCCCGCTTCCAAACGACGCATAGCACATTCATGCCACTTGTGATTGGATGGAGCCTCAAGGCCAAGGTACTTAAAGCTCTCAACAACTTCAAGTGTCTCGTTGTTGTACACAATGCATGGCTTCTCCTTATGGTTGGTTTTCACAAGCATAACCTTTGTTTTGGATTCATTTACAATCAGCCCACTATGCAAGCAAAAGTTCTCAAGGACAACCATAAGCTTTTGTGCATCTTCTAAAGTGTGTGCTAGAGGCACTACATCATCCGCATACAACAAAAGCATGATTACTGCATTGCAAATAGTGACCTCTTCAATGCCTTCTTCTTGCATAAAGTCAAGTACCATTTGTTCCAATTGATCGATACATAGACCAAAGAGAGTTGGTGACAATGGACATCCTTGTTTAACCCCAATAGTGCTTACAAAAATTTCTGAAATTTCTCTTCCCATGCGCAATTGACAAATCACCTTCTCATAGATTCGAGAAACCGCAAGCATAAACTCACTTGGCACTTGGAGTTCTTCCATCCTTCTCCACAAATTGTTACGTGGAATCATATCAAAGGCTTTCTTAAAGTCCACAAAACAACAATACAATCGCTTGCCTTTCAACCGACTTTCCTCCATGAGAACACGAAGAGTGACAAGATGATCAATGGTGCTATGGCATCGACGAAAACCCGCTTGTCCCTTTGCACGCTTGTCATTCTCTTCAGCCCAATCACTCAATTTCATCTCCATTATGCACCCAAACAACTTTGCCATAATAGACCCAATCATTATAGTCCGGTAGTTGCTTACATTCTTTACATCCCCTCCTTTATGCAAAGGCTTAACCCAATTAGTACTCCAATCATAAGGCATACCATGTTGAAGTGCAAGGTTGAACATATCACACATCCACTCATGGGTAAAATCTCCCGTCCATTTGATCATCTCCGGCTTGATACCTTGAAGATCTCCCGCTTTGCGAGTGGCCAACTTTTCAAGCCCACCGCATACATCCTCAATAGTAAGAAAAGACGGCATACATGGGAGTGAACCATAAAATGGCATTTTTTCAGTATTTTCTTGCTCATATAATTGCCTACAATGTGTGTACATATCCACTAGACTCAAGTTACCAAAATTCTCAACCCGCTTGCCTCTCAAGTTTCTCTGAAATCTTCCACATGCATGTGCCTTTTCTTGGACTTGAAATTCTTGTTGCTTTACTTCCCATCTTCTTCTCTTCTTTTGAATCAATGCCTTGTATGTACGCAAATGACTTTGATAGTTGTCTTTGTCCATAGTTGCATCAAGCTTTATCAAGGACTTTCGAGCATCTTGACATTCTTTATCAAACTACTTGCAGCTGTTAGAGTTGTTTTGCCTACGGCAGAACAAGCTCGTTGGGATGGTAAGGATGTGCAGGCTCATGCATTGATTGCGTTGAGTGTGAAGCGCACCATTATTCCTCACATCCGTTCAGCAAAATCTGCAAAACAGGCTTGGGATATTCTAGCAGGTCTTTATGCAAGCCGCAATGAGGCTAAAATTGCTTTGATGCGTAAAGAGCTAGAGTCGAAGATTATGCATGAGGAAGATGATATGGACACTTTCCTTGCTAGTGTCAAGGATATCAATGAGCAACTCATTTCTGCAGGTGAAGTCATTTCGGACAGTTCCCTTGTGCAGACTGTTCTTGATGCCTTACCAGATTCCTACCAGACTTTTGCTAGTACTTGGAGATTGATGACCCAAGGAAATCTTGAAGTTGTCAAGTTTGATGCATTATGCACATTGCTGTTGCAAGAGTCACTTTCTAGAAAAAACAGGACTAGGCAGCGTGCAATTGAACAGGCTTTTATTGCTTCTCAAAGAAAGGGTGGTAACAGTAATGCAGCCACTTCTTATGGTTCTGCTGCGAGTGGCAAAAATTCTGTTCCTAATGCTTCTGTTGGCAGCACTTCGTCTGGCAATTCTGGTGATAAGGGCAAAAAGAAGATGCGTTGCCATTATTGTAAAGCCAATGATCACTTGATCAAGTCGTGTCCTAAGTTGAAGGCCAAAGAGGCTAAGAAGAAAGAGGGTGGTTCCACTGCAAATGCTGGTTCCACTACAAATGCAGCCATTGTTGAGTCTTCTGTGAAAGGAGATTGTGATGCTGATGTTGATGCAGAATGGGCTTTTAGCGCAGAGTGCACTTACAATCCTGCTGTCCATGATGCATGCTTGTCAGTTGCTGCAGATTCACATGTGTGGTATTTCGACAGTGGTGCTACAAAGCACATTACCTCACATCGTGAATTGTTTACCTCTCTCGAGTCTGTCCCTCATGGGAATTCAGTCACTTGTGCCAACAACACCTCTTATCCAGTTCAGGGAGTTGGAAAGATTGTGCTCACTGTTGCTAATGGCAGTTCCTTCACACTTGTTGATGCACTTTATGTACCTGGGATCAAGAAGAATCTCTTGTTTGTATCCGCACTTGCTAGACTTGGACTTGTAGTCAAATTTGTGGATGACAGATGTACAGTTCATGATCTCAGTTTTGGTGATGAAATTGTTGCATCTGGGCTTTTGTGCCGTGGGCTGTATAAGCTCACTTTGTATGACAAGTGTGGACAAAATTTTGCAAATGCTGTTGCAGATTCAAGGGCTATTTCAGATGCAAAACTTTGGCATGCACATTTTGGTCATCTGAATTTTGCCAGTTTGTTGCGTTTGCAGAAATCTGATATGGTTGCTTCTTTGCCGCCTCTTGAAGCACCTGTCAAACATGTTTGTGAAGGCTGTATTCTGGGTAAAATGCAGCGTTCTAAGTTTCCAAAGGATGGTTCAGCTAGGGCCACATGCAGGTTGCAGCTTGTGCATAGTGATGTTTGTGGGCCCATGCAAACTCCGTCCTTGGGCAATTACCTGTACTTCGTGACTTTCATTGATGATTACTCCAGGCATGCATGGGTATTTCCGCTTAAAGCGAAGTCCGAAGTTTTTATGTGCTTCAAACAATTTTTGGCTATGGCTGAAAATGTCTCAAAATGTACTATGGACACCCTCCGTTCCGATCGAGGGGGGGAGTATATGTCTCATGAATTTAATGCATTTCTGGCTAGTCATGGGATAAAACACCAATGTACAGTGCCTTATACACCTCAGCAAAATGGTGTTGCTGAGAGGAAAAACAGGTCACTAACGGAAATGGCACGATGTATGGTCAAAAGTCAAGCTTTGCCGCATTCTTTTTGGCTTGAGGCCATCATGTGTGCCACTTATGTACTTAACAGGTGTCCTACGAAAGCTTTGCAGTCTATTACTCCATATGAAGCATGGCATGATAGAAAGCCTTCTATTGAGCACATGCGTGTTTTTGGCTGTTTGGCATATGCTTTGGGGCCACAAGTGCAGCGCAGAAAATTGGATGATAAGGCTGTCAAATGTATTTTTGTTGGTTATAGTGCTGAAAGCAAAGGTTACAGGTTGTATCATCCGCAAACAAAACGTATTCTCGTTTCACGGGATGTAGTGTTTGTGGAAGACTCTGTTCAGCCCTTGCTGTCATGTACTAGAGACAGTAATGTAAGCTCACAGGACATTTATGACACTTTGTTGCCTCTTTTCAGTGGTGGAAATACGAATGTAAGTTCCAATGAGGCAAATGTACAGCCTATGGGGGTTTCTTAAAATGTTTTAGAACAGCCTATTACTGATGCAGATGTACATGATGTACTTGAGGAAAGGGCTGAAAATGAGCAGGCTAGAGGTATGCCAAAATGGCTGGTGCACACTTTGCGTGACAGTAAATTGGCTGCACCTTTATCTAGTCGTACTCGTTCAAGCTCTCGCCATGCATCTTATGCATCAGATTGTTATGCTTTGGCTGTGTCTAGTTTACATGATGTTGAGGAGCCTCTGTCTTTTGATGAAGCACAGAATTCAAAAAATTGGATTGCTGCCATGAAATCAGAATATGATGCACTTATAGAGAATGACACATGGACTTTATGTGATTTGCCTCCTGGCAAAAAGGCCATTGGTACGAAGTGGGTTTACAAGTTGAAACGCAAGTCGGATGGTGAGATCGATCGCCATAAGGCTCGACTTGTTGCAAAGGGTTATGCACAACAAAAAGGCATAGATTATGAAGAGACTTTTGCTCCCACTTGTCGTATGACTACTGTGAATTTTCTATGTGCATTGGCAGCTCATTTTGGTTGGGATGTACATCAATTAGACATTGTTACTGCTTTCTTAAATGGTGACATATTTGAGGAAGTTTATGTAACGCAGCCTCGCGGTTTTGTCATAAAAGGACAAGAGGACAAAGTGTGCAAATGTAAGGAGGCTTTGTATGGGTTGAAGCAATCTCCTCGTGCTTGGTATGAGAAAGCTGACACTCATTTGGTTAAACGAGGCTTTCGTAACAGTCCAACAGAAAGCACATTGTATGTAAACCGTGAGGATGATGTATTTCTCATTGTGGTTCTTTATGTTGATGATTTGCTGATCACTGGACCAAATGAGAGACATATTGCTGAATTTAAGGCTGATTTGAATGCTACTTTCAAGATGAAAGATTTGGGGCTGTTGCATCATTACTTGGGTATACAGTTTAAGCAGTGTGATGGTGGTATTGCCTTGTGTCAGAAAAGTTACATAGAGACATTGCTATGTAAGTTTGGACTTGAGGATTGCAAACCTATTGCCACTCCCATGGAAACAGGTTTGAAGTTGAGTCTACATGATGCTGGCGATCCTGCTGATGTCACTCTTTACCAAACTGTTGTTGGCTGCCTCATTTATGTAGGCAACACGAGGCCAGAAATTCAGTTTGCAGTCTCGCAGGTCAGCAGATTTATGCATAGCCCAGGGTCTAAGCATTGGCAGGCTGTCAAGAGGATTTTCCGCTACCTTAGTGGCACTTTACATCTTGGTTTGTTTTATCCCAAGGGGGGATCATTGCCGCCAGACTTACATGCTTTTTCGGACTCAGATTGGGCTGGTTGTTTTGACACGCGAGTGTCCACAAGTGGTTTTTGTTTCATGCTTGGCAGTTCATGTATATCATGGTTGAGCAAGAAGCAACCTACTGTGGCCACTTTGAGTTGTGAGGCTGAGTACAGGGCAGTCTTCACAGCTACGGTTGACTGTGTATGGCTCAGACGCCTTATGGCTGACTTGGGTGTTGGATAGGACACTGCCAACACTATCTACACTGACAGTCAGAGCGCATTGGCAGTTGCGAGGAACCCAGTTTTTCATGCTCGCACAAAGCACATTGAGGTGCATTACCACTATGTCAGGGAGAGGCTCTCAGCAGGAGAGATCAGCTTGGCTTATGTGCCAACACAGGACAACCTTGCAGATCTTTTCACAAAGGCATTGTCTCGTGAGAAGCTTGAAGCTTTCCGCAAAGCTTTGGGCTTACTCCCCTTTGTGGACTGATCCTGTCCTCAGGGCATGGCACTTCCCTTTACTCATGTGCTAGCTCTCGTTCACCGCATCACTCCAGGGGGGATTTGTTACCATATACATGTGGTAGTGATGTGTGTGAACACACTAGGACCGTCGGGGCATTTTTTCCCTCTTTAGGAGGTTTTTTCCCCCGTGCATTGTATATACGCCCATCACTCTAGGGCCAACTATCTTTCCATTGCACACTAAGTAACACACTCTCTATTGTGTGCCTTGAGCTTCCTTCGTCTTCTCCAAGCTGTGTGTGTTTCTCTGCAACCCTAATTCCAACAACAATGGTGGTTTGTGGTTCAGGTTTCTCCAAGAAATAAACAAGTATTTGAAGGGCAAGAGCTCCTGGAGGAAAGTCGGCCAGACGACGCAGATACTACTGTAACATTAGATGAGATGGACGAAGGTATGGCAGAGGAAGCTGACAGATATATGAGGGATGACGCAGACGAGGCAGATATGACACTTGTAGATGAAGATGCAATGGATGAAGACAATCTGCCAGAACGCGTTAGAGCAGAGTTATCTCTGCAATTAGAGATAGACGATGATACGGTGCAAGTTCTTATCGATGATGCCTCACTAGTCGAGTCATGTAAGTATTTGTGTGAAGACGTTGATTTAAAATTAAGCTTAAAGTTAATTTAAACAAGGGTGTCCTGACGCTTTCTTTTACTTTCTTTGTGCAGGACTTTAGTATGGCAGACCAATATCCAGATCCCGCTTCTATGAGTACAGATGCATTTATGGGCTTCATCACGCGGATGACGCCCAGTCAGATGGCAGATGCATCTCAGTACTGGGTAGCGAGAGGCATGGGTACCACGCCTCCAAGCTTCACACTCGAGGGTCCGACACCTATGGGAGGGACACCTATGGGGGGGACACCTATGGGTGCGGGACGCCTGCGAGGTCTCCCATCACGGCCGCTTCGACACCTAGGGGTACGGCAAAGGCGGGTACGTCCTCATCTCCGCAGCAAAGGTGCACTCGTCGATCTCGGCGATCGTCAGGTGGAGGTGGTGGTTGCTATGGAGGAGGGTCCACAGATGCTTCGACCCCTCCTCGCTCACGACCCCCGTCCTACCCAAGCACACCTCTCAACACATCTCTTAGCACACCTCGGACACCTTGGGGGACACACGATCCTAGTGCCTCCAAGCTCTATATTGTACGAGCAGATGGTTCTGTTGACATGGGTAGAGTCGGGACTGAGATGAGACCAGCATTCTGACGCCTTGGCCTAAGCAGGATCGCAACAAAATCAATTATATAGTGGAGACCATCATGAGAGAGTATCAGCCTGCTCTGAGTAGGTGGATCAAGGGTGTTTCACGGGACACCGTGAAACATCATCGAGATGCAGCTCGTCGGGCTTTCAGGACCGGCTCGCCGAAGCCTTCGGGCATTTCACACGAGACGTGGCAGCAAATCACGGAGGATGAGTGGACAGCGGACACGCGGTTGAGACAGCAGGGTCACGCCACGGAGGTACGAAAGATGACCAGGGACACATCTCATCTTGGCAACGGAGGCTTCGACACCTTTCGCTATGAGTTTGTGAGTTTCCAATCCAATCCTAACTATGGCGTTTTTTTTAAAACGTGATGAATCATGTATTCTTAATTACTTTGATTTTTGTATAATAAACGTAGAATCTTTCAATGCATCGAGCCCCGACGTGCCAGGAAGAGACAGATGGATATCGGAGAGGCATTTATGAAGTATTGAATGATCTTGCTGCCCTGTAGACTGGGAGGCCTTCGAGTCTCGCTGATCGATTGAGGTGAGACGATAATATGTGTGAGTTGATTTAATTAAATAAGTATATGTGAAGTAATATCAATACTAATTTTTTGACTTGTTCTATGTTCAGGTTGTGACGCGTAGTCGTCAGTGGATTTCTATATATGTTTTGTGAGACACAAACATGCTTCGGTGTCTCTTTTTTGTATAGACATGGTTATGGTTATTGTTCAGACATGGTTATGGTTATTTTTTAGACATGGTTATGGTTATTGTTTTCTTTATGGTTATGGTTATGGTTATTGTTATTGTTATTGTTATTGTTATTGTTATTGTTATTGTTATTGTTATTGTTATTGTTATTGTTATTGTTATTGTATAGACATAGTTAAGGTTATTGTTTTGTTTATGGTTATGTTTACCTTTATGGTTATGGTTATGGTTATGGTTATGGTTATGGTTATGGTTATGGTTATGGTTATGGTTATGGTTATTGTTTGTTTATAGTTATGGTTATCATTATGGTTTTGATCAATATGGTTATGGTTAAGGTTTTAATTTGGTTATGGTTTTGCACAAAGTTCGTTTCATTTCTTTCATTTGCCTTGAATTTCATGTGAGATCGTACATGGATATCATGTAGGAGGCGTATACATATGGTTTTTTTTTTTTGAAAAGTTTATGTTAAAACGAAGGAAACTCTGCCAAAATTTTTGCGGGAGCACGGTTGATTTTGGTGCTGCTCGCTTTCTTGGGCAGAGGACAGGCAGTCTGGCTATGGCTGTGCCTATCCTCTGCCCAAGAAAAAAATTTTCTGATATGGTCAATACGTGTCGATAGGGACGTCAAAATACACGTTGAAAACAATACCTTTCGACACGTGTATCGACGCGTATTTCGACGTTTTTACAGGGTCGAGTATTTCGACGCATTTTTCGACGGATGGCGTCAAAATCTGTGTCAAAAGAACCTTTTTTTGTTGTAGCTGGAAAGTAGTACATCACATTCTCTAGGAACATTGGGCTGGACTATATTGCATGTACAAATACATCAATATATTTACCCCCACAAGTTTTACGTGGTTGAAGATGCGAGCACACTACACCCCATGTTGTTGGGACAACCTTGGCAGAAAGAGTATAATGTGCAGATAGATTGGAATTTGGATACAGTCAAAATTCAGCATGCACAAGAACAACAGGTGGTAGCCTTTGCTCAGCAAACCCAGAAGAACCAGATGACAGCACCACAATCACTGGATAAAGAACCAAAAGGATGGGTGCCACTAAAGAACGACACGATACCCATGGAGAACAACCAGGAAACTACCAACCATGTTCACTACAAAAAAAAGACAACAATGAATAGAACAAGGTTAGCAATACGCGAAAAACAAGTATGGGTGCGGAAGGATAGAGATGACATGGCATGCAAACCACAATACAACAGCAGAAGTCAACAGAATAACACAGTTCAACCAACAACCACGGGAATAAAAAAGATATGGATCCCAAAGAGAATGTTAGTAACAACTTAGCATTTGGATCCCGAAACCAAAGCAATAAGAACTCCCTTCAGTACAAGCAACACCAGCATGCAGACACACACTACGTATGAAACCGGCAAACCGATCTATGTGGGTGTCGATCAGCAAAACAACAATGACGACCACAGACGTGGCAATAAACCTAAAAAAATCTCCAAAACAAAGCTACAAATGGCAAGAAAAAGAGAAAAAGACTACGGCCAATTCAGCCACGATAATTCTCTCCACGGAGACAACCACGGCCATATCAACAGTAGCGGTAAACCAAGCGACTTTTGTAAGAAAGACGATCAAACAGAGAGCTGTAGAGTTACAACTTTTACTTGCAAAGAAAATCCATCAAACAAATCAACAACAAACAGGAAACCTCGATGTCGAATGCCAATAATCATCTTGCTTATTCCCTCCTCTCGCACAGCATTGATTTTTCCATGCATTACAACGCCGCGCATTAGCACAATTTTTAACCCATACACTGTACATACCTCGAGGCGATACCTTGTCGTCCGGGAGGACTCCGACTAGGAGGGGGGAGGCACTCCCAATGCAGACCCAATGAAGGTAAAAAGAGCAAAAAAAAGGGCATGTTTTTTTAATATTTTGAAGGATTTTCGTTTGATTGCAAAAAAAATTGGACTAACCTAAGTACATATGCCCTTATACAACATGAATCTACAAGTATATGGGGCCAAACGCCAAATCAAGCCCCTAGGTGTGTGTGTATATATGTAAAAATAGCCATTTTTCGGGTAAAATATTGATAAAACGGAGAAATCCGGCCATAAAATTGCATGTGAGTGTATATAGTGTTTTGCGGTGATGTTTTTGAGTTATTATGATTTTTGGGGATTTTATGGGTTTAATTTCCTATTTTCTTTTTAATTTTACTAATTATCGACAGAAAAACTTCAAAAATACAAAAAGCAGGTAAAATACGATCGTAATGAAAAACAAAAAATATGGGGATAATCAGTGACTATAGGAAAACCTATGGTACAATGGGGGTGCAATTATGTGAATGAAGCGGAAGGCGTGTTTTGGCCAGATTTTGATCGAAACGTCAAATTTCTCGGAAACTGAGCAAATGGAGTCCAAATCAAGAATTTTTCGAGCCTAAACCACATCTCACAAGAAGTTGGGAGCACATGTCAAATTTCATAGGAAGTGGTTCGGGGACCCCCATTATAAGATTTTTTCACTTCACTTAGAGCTCATTTCTACTATTTCCTTCTTGAGAGAGAGCTCTTGCCACCTAGAGCGAACCGGACTTCCAGCTGCTTCTACGACACGCACGACCACCCGACAGGCTCCAGATATGAGAGGTAGGCTCACTACCTTGAGCTTTTCGCGTATGTTTGATGTTTTGTCGCGAAAACTAGTGTAGGGTTCACACCGGAAACGGGCAGTAGAGACCTACAGGTAGAGGTGGCCACCTAACGGCGGCTAACCCAAAAGCAATAAGGCTTCATCGGCCATTGACCCTAGCATAGGAGACCACTCTTGAATGCACAAAGGCGGAAAAAAACCATTGGGAAAAACCCTAACTTCTAGAGCCCCGCAAGAGGCCACCAAGTGGTAAATCGGTGGAAAGCCGCCCAAATGCTACCAAAACTCATGGGTAGGAGCATCTCAACATGCTCTACAACGCTATATAGCCCACATGGCCATAAGACGACCCGAAGCGGGACTAAGCTTCAGAAACGGCATCAAACACACAAAGCGTCAACTAGCTCTCACTGCCAAACCTGATGTCCGTTTTCCACCAAACTTCACGAGCAGCTTTCCTAGACCATCAACAACCAAGTCCTATGGTGGTAGACCACCACAAGTCAGCGACGGCATACAAACGCAACCACGGGTGCTTCCAGAGCGACAAATTGCCAAACGGAGCTCCGCTGAAGCCAAAGCCAACAAAAAACCATATAGCAAGGATCCCCAAGGAACCATGAAGCTATGGAGACTAACATCAAGAAATTTCATCGCCGAAAAGCACTCCAAGAGTCAAAAAACAGCTCAGAGGCTCTAAAAGCCAAAGAGGGAGTTTCTATCTATCTTTTTGACTTTTTTATTGAAATAGGACCTAAAGGGGACTCAGGGGGGCTCAGGGCATGTACCAGTAGCATTTCTCATAAAAACTTCATCAGGAGACATCCTAGGCGTAGGATGTCTCAAGGCCATGTTTGGGCACCAAACTCAACATCTCACCTCATACACAGCTTCTACATAGCTTATACATGCTAGCCAACAAGTTTCATAACATTTGGAGCAAAGTTGACCTCATATGCATAAAAGAACGGAAAGTCAGAGCATAGAGGCAATAATGGGTCATGGACCTACCAAAACTAGTCCAAATCACATGAAACTTGCACAATATACTCATTAGCAGATTGCCAAGCTAACTGTGGGGTCAGATATGAAAATTAATGAAAAAGACATCCTACACGTAGGATATCTAAATGACCTATTTGACCTCTAGCAAGTGTTTTTGAGTTCGAGATATCTTTATAACACCTTCACAAGCTCATGTGTCAAATTTCAAGCCATACCCATCACATTTGGCCCTCAACACTGTTGGAATTAGGGTTGCAGAGAAACACACACAGCTTGGAGAAGACGAAGGAAGCTCAAGGCACACAATAGAGAGTGTGTTACTTAGTGTGCAATGGAAAGATGGATAGCCCTAGAGTGATGGGCGTATATAATATGCACGGGGAAAAAAACCTCCTAAAGAGGGAAAAAATGCCCCGGCGGTCCTAGTGTGTTCACACACATCACTACCACATGTATATGGTAACAAATCCCCCCTGGAGTGATGCGGTGAACGAGAGCTGGCACATGAGTAAAGGGAAGTTCCATGCCCTGAGGACACGATCAGTCCACAAAGGGGAGTAAGCCCAAAGCCTTGCGGAAAGCTTCAAGCTTCTCACGAGACAATGCCTTTGTGAAAAGATCTGCAAGGTTGTCCTATGTTGGCACATAAGCCAAGCTGATCTCTCCTGCTGAGAGCCTCTCCCTGACATAGTGGTAATGCACCTCAATGTGCTTTGTGCGAGCATGAAAAATTGGGTTCCTCACAACTGCCAATGCGCTCTGACTCTCAGTGTAGATAGTGTTGGCAGTGTCCTGTCCAACACCCAAATCAGCCATAAGGCGTCTGAGCCATACACACACAACCGTAGCTGTGAAGACTGCCCTGTACTCATCCTCACAACTCGAAGTGGTCACTGTAGGTTGCTTCTTTCCCAACCATGATATACATGAACTGCCAAGCATGAAACAAAAACCACTTGTGGACACTCGCGTGTCAAAACAACCAGCCCAATCTGAGTCCGAAAAAGCATGTAAGTCTGGCGGCAATGATCCCCCCTTGGGATAAAACAAGCCAAGATGTAAAGTGCCACTAAGGTAGCGGAAAATCCTCTTGACAGCCTGCCAATGCTTAGAATCTACTGACCTGTGAGACTGCAAACTGAATATCCGGCCTCGTGTTGCATACATAAATGAGGCAGCCAACAGCAATTTGATAAAGAGTGACATCAGCAGGATCACCAGCATCATGTAGACTCAACTTCAAACCTGTTTCCATGGGAGTGGCAATAGGTTTGCAATCCTCAAGTCCAAACTTACATAGCAATGTCTCCATGTAACTTTTCTGACACAAGGCAATACCACCATCACACAGCTTAAACTGTATACCCAAATAATGATGCAACAGCCCCAAATCTTTCATCTTGAAAGTAGCATTCAAATCAGCCTTAAATTCAGAAATATGTCTCTCATTTGGTCCAGTGATCAACAAATCATCAACATAAAGAACCACAATGACAAGTACATCACCCTCATGCTTTACATACAATGTGCTTTCTGTTGGACCGTTATGAAAGCCTTGTTTGATCAAATGAGTGTTAGCTTTCTCATACCAAGAACGAGGAGATTGCTTCAACCCATACAAATCCTTGTTACATTTGCACACTTTGTCCTCTTGTCCTTTTATGACAAAACCGCGAGGCTGCGTTACATAAACTTCCTCAAATATGTCACCATTCAAGAAAGCAGTAACAATGTCTGATTGATGTACATCCCAACCAAAATGAGCTTCCAATGCACATAGAAAACGCACAGTAGTCATACAACAAGTGGGAGCAAAAGTCTCTTCATAATCTATGCCTTTTTGCTGTGCATAACCCTTTGCAACAAGTCGAGCCTTATGGCGATCGATCTCACCATCCGACTTGCGTTTCAACTTGTAAACCCACTTCGTACCAATGGCCTTTTTGCCAGGAGGCAAATCACATAAAGTCCATGTGTCATTTTCTATAAGTGCATCATATTCTGATTTCATGGCAGCCATCCAATTTTCTGAATTTTGTGCTTCATCAAAAGTCAGAGGCTCCTCGACATCATGTAAGCTAGACACAGCCAAAGCATAGCAATCTAATGCATAACATGCATGGCGAGAGCCTGAACGAGTATGACTAGACAAAGGTACATCCAATTTACTGTCACACAAAGTGTGCACCAGCCATTTTGGCATACCTCTAGCCTGCTCATTTTCAGCCCTTTCATCATCAAGTACATCATGTACATCTGCATCAGTAATAGGCTGATCTAGAACATTTTCAGAAACCCCAATAGGTTGTACATTTGCCTCATTGGAACTTACATTCGTATTTCCACCACTGAAAAGAGGCAACAAAGTGTCATAAATGTCCTGTGAGCTTACATTACTGTCTCTAGTACATGACAACAAGGGCTGAGCAGAATCTTCCACAAACACTACATCCCGTGAAACCAGAATACATTTTGTTTGCGGATGATACAACCTGTAACCTTTGCTTTCAGCACTATAACCAACAAAAATACATTTGACAACCTTATCATCCAATTTTCTGCGTTTCATTTGTGGCACCAAAGCATATGCCAAACAGCCAAAAACACGCATGTGCTCAATAGAAGGCTTTTTATCATGCCATGCTTCATATGGAGTAATAGACTGCAAAGCTTTCGTAGGACACCTGTTAAGTACATAAGTGGCACACATAATGGCCTCAAGCCAAAAAGAATGCGGCAAAGCTTGACTTTTGACCATACATCGTGCCATTTCCGTCAGTGACCTGTTTTCCCTCTCAACAACACCATTTTGTTGAGGTGTATAAGGCACTGTACATTGGTGTTTTATCCCACGACTAGCCAGAAATGCAGTAAATTCATGAGACATATACTCCCCCCCTCAATCAGAACGGAGGGTGTCCATAGTACATTTCAAGACATTTTCAGCCATAGACAGAAATTGTTTGAAGCACATAAAAACTTCGGACTTCGCTTTAAGCGGAAATACCCATGCATGCCTGGAGTAATCATCAATGAAAGTCATGAAGTACAGGTAATTGCCCAAGGACGGAGTTTGCATGGGCCCACAAACATCACTGTGCACAAGCTGCAACCTGCATGTGGCCCGAACTAAACCATCCTTTGGAAACTTAAAACGCTGCATCTTACCCAAAATACAGCCTTCACAAACATGTTTGACAGGTGCTTCAAGAGGTCGCAAAGAAGCAACCATATCAGATTTTTGCAAACGCAGCAAACTGGCAAAATTCAGATGACCAAAACGTGCATGCCAAAGTTTTGCATCTGAAATAGCCCTTGAATCTGCAACAGCATTTGCAAAATTTTGTCCACACTTGTCATACAAAGTGAGCTTATACAACCCGTGGCACAAAAGCCCAGATGCAACAATTTCATCACCAAAACTGAGATCATGAACTGTACATCTGTCATCCACAAATTTGACTACAAGTCCAAGCCTAGCAAGTGCGGATACAGACAAGAGATTCTTCTTGATCCCAGGTACATAAAGTGCATCAACAAGTGTGAAGGAATTGCCATTAGCAGCAGTGAGCACAATCTTTCCAACTCCCTGAACTAGATAAGAGGCGTTGTTGGCACAAGTGACTGAATTCCCATGAGGGACAGACTCAAGAGAGGTAAACAATGCACGACGTGCGGTAATGTGCTTTGTAGCACCACTGTCGAAATACCACACATGTGAATCTGTAGCAACTGACAAGCATGCATCATGGACAACAAGATTGTAAGTGCACTCTGCGCTAAAAGCCCCTTCTGCATCAACATCAGCGACACGGTCTCCTTTCACAGAAGACTCAACAATGGCTGCATTTGTAGTGGAACCAGCATTTGCAGTGGAACCACCCTCTTTCTTCTTAGCCTCTTTGGCCTTCAACTTAGGACACGTCTTGATCAAGTGATCATTGGCTTTACAATAATGGCAACACATCTTCTTTTTGCCCTTATCACCAGAATTTCCAGACGAAGTATTGCCAGCAGAAGCATTAGGAACATAATTTTTGCCACTCACAGCAGAACCATAAGAAGTGGTTGCATTACTGTTACCACCCTTTCTTTGAGAAGCAATAAAATCCTGTTCAACTACACGCTGCCTAGTCCTATTTTTTCTAGAAAGTGACTCTTGCAACAGCAAATGTGCATAATGCATCAAACTTGACAACTTCAGGATTTCCTTGGGTCATCAGTCTCCAAGTACTAGCAAAAGTCTAGTAGGAATCTGGTAAGGCATCAAGAACAGCCTGCACAAGGGAACTGTCTGAAATGACTTCACTTGCAAAAATAAGCTGCTCATTGATATCCTTGACACTAGCAAGGAAAGTGTCCATATCATCTTCCTCATGCATAATCTTCGACTCTAGCTCTTTACGTAGCAAAGCAATTTTAGCCTCATTGCGGCTTGCATAAAGACCTGCTAAAATATCCCAAGCCTGTTTTGCAGATTTTGCTGAACGGATGTGAGTAACAATGGTGCGCTTCACAGACAACGCTATCAATGCATGAGCTTGCGCATCCTTAACATCCCAACGAGCTTGTTCTGTCGTAGGCAAAACAACTCTAATAGCTGCAATCCTTGCAGCAAGACCTGCAACATCCTCAACATCGCCTACATCATCAGAACCAGGACGTACATCAATGCCCTGCACAATGTTCCAGACACCCTTTGACACAAGAGCATGTTGCATCATATAAGCCCACATAGGGTAGTTGTCCCATCCAACCTGTCCTCAACAGCAAACATCTTGAACACATCTGTGTTGTTGTTGTCAGCCATGGTAAATGCTGCACCTGATGTGAAAACTGCCCGAAAATAGGAGAAACGGAGCGGGAGCAACCTGTGCTATGTAGCACAAACCATAGAAGACTATAAGGCACCTATAATGCAGAAAACGACACTGACATAAATTCTACACAAAATGATGAAGTGGAAATGGAGGCCGAAATGATCCCAAATCAAAAATTTTGTCAACCTGCGAACGCTCGCCAAAGCTCACTGAAATCGAAGAAAGTGAGCAGTCGTGTGCTGGAGCAGCTGGCGACTAAGCCCGGGAGGACGTGACCTGCTCTGATACCAATTGTTGGAATTAGGGTTGCAGAGAAACACACACAGCTTGGAGAAGACGAAGGAAGCTCAAGGCACACAATAGAGAGTGTGTTACTTAGTGTGCAATGGAAAGATGGATAGCCCTAGAGTGATGGGCGTATATAATATGCACGGGGGAAAAAACCTCCTAAAGAGGGAAAAAATTCCCCGGCGGTCCTAGTGTGTTCACACACATCACTACCACATGTATATGGTAACAAAAACCTCCAAGATGCACTTTTTGAGCCTAAAAACACTACACATGCTCTTAACAACACCAATGCTTATCCAAATCAAAATCTAAGAGCAGGGCCATGTTCTACATGCTAAGGGCTACCCACATAACCAAATTCAAGTC
This sequence comes from Adiantum capillus-veneris, assembly GCF_014529385.1. NCBI lineage: Eukaryota > Viridiplantae > Streptophyta > Polypodiopsida > Polypodiales > Pteridaceae > Adiantum > Adiantum capillus-veneris. The sequence continues at coordinate 8,593,843 of NC_140952.1, read as the reverse complement.
ATTCTGAGAAAATAGACATCCTACGCATAGCATGTCTCCAGTGTCATATTGACCTTCTGTGCAGGAATTGACTTCTTGGGAGCCTTTTACATGGTATAAGAAGCCCATATATCAAATTTCAACCCAATTGAATATCATTTGCCACCTGTTTAGGACATCCTACCCAATTTGTGAGCCAAAAGCCTAAATCTACTCAAAATTGCACTTTTTGATGTCCAAACCAAATTCCAAGTACATAGCCATGTTGCACAGGTCAAGGGCCACAAGCCTGTCAAGTTTCACCAAAAACAGAGAAGGTAGACATCCTACGCATAGGATGTCTACACGATTATTTTTCAGCCAAAAATCTATTGTGGGCACATGCAGGGTTTTCCTAGTTCCTTTTGAGTTCTTATTTCAATTTTCAAGTCATTTGGGTAGTCAGAACTCAGTTTATCAGCTAATATGTAAAAAACGCGAACTTTGGACTACTAAGTGCAACAGGATCCATGGCAGCCACAAAATCACTTGCAAAGAAGAAGACGATGACTATCAAAGACTACTTAGAAGAAGTGGAGCCTTTTGTTATCCCAGAGGGAACCCTGAAGACCACAAGCACTTGGATTCAAGATGACCTGCTAGAAACCAATGATCTGAGAATCTACCAAGGAGTATTTAAAGATCCGGCGGGAAATGCAGTGGAGCTACCCATGATACCTCAAGAGCTCAATGAGTTTGTCAGGAGCAAGATGGGGGACTACTTGGAGAAACTGGATCTCCACAATTACTTTGAAGCCTTACCAGCAGGCATTGATGTTAAAAGAGTGTGGGAATTTGTCACCACAATCAAAGAAGACGGCATAGCTAGAGTTACAGATCTGCAAGGCAAGCCTAATACAATTGTCATCACAGAGAAGGTGGTGGCAGCAGCACTTGACATATCTAACAAAGGAGACAGTCTGACAAAGAGGCGAGATGACATTAAGGTCTACTCGGAAAAGAAGAATAACTATACATTTGAAGATATTGCAAACCTAAAGGTGGCTATCATGAGCCAACTATACAATCAGTACTTCCACATGTGTACTAAGCGGCCACAGAAATACAGGATGCCACCTGGAGCTATTGCCACCACTTTTACATGGGCAATGTAGAAGAGCAAACCAAAGGAGATAAACTATGCCGCTTACATCCACGACAATCTTGTGAAGATGGGGACCAAAAATCCCACCTATATTGTGCCTAGTGAGTTGATAACCAAAGCCGTCTATGGAGCATTGCATGCCAAGGGAAACTGGCCTCTACCTCCCTCACAAAATGATTGGCTCAAGCTGAAGGAAGACAAAGAAGAAGAACCTCCTAAGGCGCCCACGGTAGCCACAAGGTTGAAGCGCCGTTTAGAGACAGTGCTAGAAGAGCCGCCAAAGCCAAAGAAGGGAAAGAAAGAAACTCTACAGGTGCCAGTCAAGGAAACCAAGTCACAGAAGGCGGCAAGGCTAGAAAGACTAATGGAAAGTTTCAGAGCTGAGAGAGCGCTAAAAGGGGATTTGAGCGAGTTATGGAATCCATCCCTTAAGGCTATGTCTGGATCATCTCGAAGGATTTAAAGGGATCGGTTAGAATATTATATCAAGAATTTCGAGATCTTAGATGCTACAATGGAGAATATCCCAAATATACCTTTTACAGAAGAAGAGGTTGACGAAGTGAGACGGAAGCTGCTAGAAGAGCAGGAAGGCCAAGAAAGAGAGAGGAAAATAAAGGCGGATCGGGATTTCAAGAAGAAGCAACCAACTCCACCATCAAGCCGAGAATCCAGCCCACCACCATCACCACCTCCTCTTAGTCCTCCCCAAACCCAACAAAAAGAGGAGTTGAACAAACCTGATGGGCAAAAAGATTCCAAGGAAGAGAAGAACAAAGAGGAAGAGCAGAAGGTAGAAGTTGAGCCAAAAGATGAGAAGACGAATCCAGAAGAAAGAAACTATAGAATATTTCTTGATTTCCTAGCTGCTGGGTACTCTCGAGAAGAGGCAGCTAATGCAGCTTTTGAGTTTTCGAGCACTAGACCCAAGGAATACATGTTGAGCCCTCGGTTAGTGGAATTGAAGGAAATGGCCACGGATACAGTGGATTTACAGCCACAAACCAATGATTGGGATGAGGTGATGCAAAAACTCACCGGGCTCAGAGCAAGGTCAATGGCCACTGAGATTGAAATTGATAATCTCAAAACAATTGAAGTTCATATCAAAGCCGAAGTGGACTCACTGCAAAAGCAGGACCAAGAGAACACAGAGAAACAAACCAAGCTGCAAGCCGATCTGGACACTATACTACAAAGATGCCAAGAGATGGAAAGACAGAGTCAGGTAGTAGAACAAAAGCTTCAAAGAGCAGAGGAGGAGTACAAGAAAATCAGCAAATCACTGATAGATGTGGAGAAAGAGAGGGACAATTTGACACTACAACTTGATGAGTCCAAAGAGGTTGAAACTTTGAGGAATGCTAAGGAAAAGGCTAAGCTAGAACAGGAGGCAAGCCAGGATGAAGTGATAGAGCTAAAAGATCAAATGAAAGTGAAAGATCATACCATCCAGAGGCTAAGGGCATCTCCGGCCAAAGTCAGAGCTGCTACCTTGACTAGCACTACTTCAGAGAATGATCTATATGAAGAACAGATGAAGGAACTCCAAAAGGATTTGACACTAGAGAAGAGACAAAGACTGATGCTGGCCGAGGGCTCCCTAGTAATGCAAAACCGTCTGGAAGATGAGAACAAGGCCATGAAAGATGAGCTTGAAACCTTGAAAAAGAAGATGGACGAGGACCTAAAGAGATTGCAAACAGAAAATGAAGACACCAAGAGGAAGCTAGAAGAGGCTGAAAAAGCCAATGCATAAATGAACGACCTCTTAGTGAACATGGGAGATAAAGCTGAACAGAAAAAGAAAGCATATCAGAAGCAGATAGATGAGCTGAAAGGCCAATATCAGACTGAAGAGCAACACTTGAGCACAGGGCCAGCAGCAATGGAAGTCATTGACATAGACAATGTGTCAGATCCAATGGACACAACTATGCAAGAGGACATCCTTGTGGGACCATCCCAAGAGCCCTAGGATCTGACACAAGAAGAAGAAGAAAATCTACAAAAAGTCAACAGAAGAGGCAATAAAAGACTAGTCCAAAGAAGCAATGGAGTGGGAGCAAAGAGTATTTAAGTCTATGACCATCCAGAAGTTAGATGCCAATGTCATTCGGCATGAATGGCTACAACCTTCTCTCCCATATCCTCTTCTCAAGTATGAAGCTGCTACAATAAACAAGCGGATTAAAGAGGAGCCAATAGTGCCACAATACAAAGAAGATATCTCCAAACCAGAAGGAGTTAAACTGATTGTGGACTCTCAGCCAAAATGGAGAAAGGCATGGCTAACCAAATACCCGCAGTATTTAGTTCATCTGGTAGAGGCGCCTAAAAGAATCAGAGACAACCTTAGCTTTTGCCCTCTACCAAGGATGCGGACCTGGAAAGCACAAGAGCTGCTACAGAAAAGCCAACCCACATGGCTCAACTACCCAAAGCTGCCAGGCTTGAAGGCAGGTGAGAGAATGAGTGAGCACTACATGGTGAAAACCCTAACGGGCGCAATTAAATTGTTCACTGGCTTGCGTGACCTCTCTTGCATCATGCTCAGAAAAATCTGTAAAACCCTACTGGCGGTTTTTGAAATCTTTAAACCTGGACAGGCAACAGACAGCATCTTCTTCTTCCAAGACACATATAGATGTGCATATGATCTGTCTACTCAGCCTTCTCATGAGGTGATACATGCCCTTTATGAGCGAATCATGTTTCTGCCCTCGTATCATCTCCAGGCCTTTGAAGAATCCTTCTACACCAGTTTCTTCACCATCAACACAGAAATATTCGGCCCTACATTACTGGCCTAGCATGCACGGTATGAGTCTCTTCTGAAGATGCACGAAAGCCTCCACTGAAGAAGCAGCTCTACTGCCATGTCGGGGACGACATGAACTAGGAGGGGGGGAGTGTTAGCGTCTAGACACACCCAACGGAGGATGATTGCCCGGCAGGATATTATTTTTTGTAATTATTCCTTAATTGAGAAAAACCTTAATTTTACCTTTGTAAATAGTGGGGCTTGCAGAAGCTTCCAGGTTGTATCCCATTTTTGACATTTAGACTGAGTGAATGGTTAAATTGGAACATTAGGGTTTGAGATTGTAAGGTATTTATACCACTTTTGACCCTAATGCGAAAAGACCCTTTTGTCATTTTATAAGTTTTGTCTGTGTGAGTGAGCGTACTCTGTGTACGAGAGAGAGTGAAAGTTTTATCTTGACGCTACGCGCGCACCGGTGGTTGGAATCGAGTGCGGAGAAGTGCAGCATGTTGCCCCCGAAGAGAGCTACGTGCCAACACCTACATTGTGGGTGTACGGTCCGCCGGCTTCGCGAGATCTACCCACGAGCTATATCTGGTGATTCAGTGAGCATACGTTGTCTGTTTTTGCATTCGAGCATATCCAGGCATTTGCATTGAGTAGAGCTACACATTAGGCACTTTAGTTTTTGGAAATGACAACCTGCAAATTCCGACCAGACATCCTACGTGATTTTGCACCAGGTGTTTAGGGTTGGGGTTTTGGTTCATGGACCTTAGGGAGAGCAACCTATTGGTGTTAATAGGGTTTCCTTCAAGTTCTGTGGCGTTTCGAGAATGTTTGATGGGTATTTGGCTCTTGAAAACGTCGTAGGAAATCTCCTCTTATGTACTCCTAAAGACCGTAGCTTAGACATTGGATAGAGACCTCTGTAGGAAGTAGTCGAGTGTAGGTTGACACCCTATGCTTGCTTCCACGCGCCTGCGGGTCGAGCTTCATCCTTAGCTGACAAATCTTGTTAGGTGAGTTATCGTTGTGTTGACATCTGTCGCAGCGTATCCGCCAACAAACGGATGCGAAGCGAGGGTTTTCACTCTAGATGCAATCACATATACTTGCATCTTGAAGGCATGGGTTGGGGTGTGGTTATGGACAAAAGAATTCACGATGATATTGTTAGTCAGGGGTTGTTGAAAGAAAATGTTGTGCTCTCCAGTGCCTTGGTCGACATGTATGCCCGATGTGGTGCACTTCATAAAGCACAAAAAGTGCTTGAGGAGCTTCTCGTCAGGGAGTTTTTCTCTTGGAATGCATTGAAATGGGCTACAAATCAAATAGAGAGAGAGAGGGGGAGGATACCTCTATTGAGGAATGGGATAAATATGGGGAGAGAGGGGGGGGGGGGGGAGAGATCTCTAATTTGCTCTCTTTCATGGATAATATTATCTCTCTCTCTCTCTCTCTCTCTCTCTCTCTCTCTCTTATACCAATATATATAAAGACTTCTACTTTACTATTGTTTTATGCATGCCATTGTAAGTGAGTCTTCCTTGATAAATGTGTGAAGAAGGGCCTTGACAAGAAGCATAGATATATGCGGGCATGATCTTAGGAAGATTTCAAGGTTCAACACAAATAATACACAATTTGCGAGGCTCTTTTAAGTCTATGGTTTAGCAACAATGTAACTGGACATCTAAACTAACATAATATGGCGAAAAGGGGAGCTCTTTAACGTGTCGAAATATACGACCTGAAGACTAAACTCCAAAACTTAGAGAAGCCCTTGTGCACACGATAGAGAGAGAAAGAGAGAGAGAGGTTGGCGGCCGTACTAGTATTAACTAGTGCTTTGGCTATGATGAAAATTACTAAATGTGCAATATGTGGGGAAAATGTCAAATAATGTAATTAAACTATAGAAATGGCTAACAAATAAAGTGGTATTTTCCACACAAAAAAAAGTATCATAAAGGCCATGGTATATCCAAAGAAGAACTCCCAATTATTGTTTTCTAGTATTGAACCGAAGACTTAATGAGGAGAGAGTCTTGAACCCAAGACTTAATTTTTTTTGTTTTGGGGGGGGGGGGGGGGGGGGGGGGGGAGAGAGAGAGAGAGAGAGAGAGTGAGAATCGTCATGTGATGTGTGTGCGGGAGGCAAGTAATCCCTCAATTCCTCAAGGCTTTGGGAAAATTTTACTTAAGAGGTCCCAAGGGAGGTTATGTGTGCACGCGGGTGCACGCAAGTGTAACTATCAAAGAAGATAGAGAGAGGTTTCCTGCTTGTTGAAGTCAAAAACAAAGGGAGAAGTCTCTTGATGATTCGAAGATAGAGAGAGAGAAGAGGAGAAGAGAGAGAGTTTGGAGAGAGAGACTCTTTGTAACGAATTGAAGAGACAGAATCTAAGGAGAGAGACTCTCTATAGCAAATCGAAGAGAGAGATAAATTCATTCTGGGCTGTCGAGAGAAGAGAAAGTGAGCCCTTCTATTGCATAAGGAGAAAGAAGAAGAAAGAGGATCGACCCTTGTGGATTGCTGAGAAAAGAGCGAAGGAGAGTGAACCTCGTTGTTTCATATACGATAATAAAGAGAGAGGAAATCTATGTAGGTTGAAAGAGATGGAGAAAGAGGGCTGTCGAGGGGGAGAGAGAGAGAGAGAGAGAGAGCGAGCTTATGTAGAGTCGAATAGAGAGAGAAGAAGATTTTTCAGGGGGGAGAGAGAGAGAGAGAGACAGAGAGAGAAACTCGGTGGGCTATCGAGTCCAGGCGCAAGTGAGCAAGAACATTTAAGAGAGATTTCTTTCCTTGCTACAATTTGACAAAGATAGAGAAAGAGATTTTTTTATTTTTTTTAAAGTTGATTTTATTGAAACCCACCAAAGGGCATTCCCTATGGTCAAGTGAGGAGAGAGAGAGAAAGAAGGGAGAATTTAATGCCGTAGGAACAATCTTGAGAGATCTTAAAGATCAATCCGAATGAGACCTCTTAACACCTAGTTGGTAGCTTAACAAGACATAAAAAGTGTCCTTTTAGGGCCTGGGAAAAAACCTCCAAATTCATAAGAGATCTGTTCTATTTTCTATTTGACATCACATGATATTATGTCAAATATACTAGGTCTCTATCTATTGTGCAGAATCTCACCAGATGCCATCATTTCTCAGAAGAAATTACTGGTGGCTTTCCTTCATGATATTGATGATTGATCCCAAGATCAATACGAGTTCTAAAAATCATCTACCTTGAGCCAGCCGAGCAAGCCCGGTCCGTCGTTGAGCATGCGAGGAGTTGCATAAAAAAAAAAAAAAGGGTTGCTCCTCCCTCTTGCCCTTCTTGCCTGCTGGCTTGCCTCATTGCACGCCACTTGGTTTTCCAGTCTGTCTCCCATTTGTACCACCTCATCGGCTCTTCAACCGTCAACTTCCTTCAACTTGGGGGCCACATGTCCCTCTACTTGCCTCGCGCGTCTTGGGCTGCCACTTGACGCCAAGCTCGAATCGCTCCAGTTGCCTGGATTGCCTCCTTTGACTCATCCATATGTGCCACTTGGCTACCACTCCACTTTTCCTTTCATTTCTCAAGTTTGCTTTACTATGCTTTAGCTTGCAAAAGATCTTCTTTGATTCCCGTAACCAAAACGGGGTACCACCCTACTTGAAAGAATTATTTCTTATGGTTGAAGTTAAGATACCACTACTTATGGAAAAAATGAGCAACTTTGAAAATTCTTCACTATTTGGTCATGGTAAGGCTCTGAAGTTGGTGCACCACAGCACTTCACTCAAAACAATATTTTTTTGCAATCAATTGCATAATAAGAAAGTTGAGGATTTTTCTAAAGCATATCATAAATTTTCCCAAAAACTTCAATGAATTAGTGATCATACCATGTCATACTTTTAGTCTCACTAATTTTATTTTGGGATAAAGAATAAGGTTCAAAAAAAGTTGTGTTTTCCTCATTCTATTGACATCTCATCAAATATGATATAACCATGCTAGTTGGTGCTACTAAGTGCATATTTTCTTAGATCCCGATGGACCTTTACATTCACAAGTAGCCATGGACCACTTCAAAAAGATAAAAAAAACTTTCACCATTGATAATTTTGTGCATAATATGTAAGTCATAAAATAGCAAACATGAAAAAAGTGGGCTCCACGTTTTGATCTTTTCAATCCCTTAGAGAATGCTCAATATATAAGCAAATTTAGAGACAATAATGATATAAGCTACAAACTTTGCATAGTTGGCTGTTGAAATTAACAATACTATGAAGATTAAAGTTGTTAATGTAGAATGGCTCTAATTCTTGTTAAATCGAAAAACTCAATCATGCTTGTATAGTTTGCTATATGGGGTATTGGGTGCCACCAAACTCAAGAGGAAATAGTTTTATGTTATGAAGCCCACATGCATAATCAAAATTGTCTTTAGATTTTATTAAAGTCACTAAAAAAATCATGAAAATATAAAATTTGGCAAAAAAAAGGATTAAAAAATTCTTGCATTTAGGTCAAAACTTTCACAATTATCATTTGATTCTCCTTAGAAGCATGAAAACATGTTTGAGAACTACTAAGTTCTCTCGCACTATAGATCTCACAAAGATGAGTTTTCATGTGTTGTAAGTGCAATTCTTTGAAAAAAAAGACAAAAATTGCACACATTTTCTACACAAGTTGAGATATGCCTTGCAAAAATAAGGCTAAAGGCGAAATTAGTAGCCAGGAAAAATTGTCTTACTTCAACTCCTAAGCCATCTTTGTGGATATGTAACAATAAAAGAATTTTTTTTTAACTCCTCAAATAATACAAGGAAAATGGGCACTTTGAAGAACATAAGAGTGCCCTAGGACATATGGGTCCCATTACCAACCTAGTGTTAAACAAGAGGAGACCGGGATAACCAAACCGACCACAATTGGGTTTTTAAAAAAATATATAAGAGATTTTATAGCAGGAGTGAGATAGAGAGAAGCATTTACTGCATTAGTGAGCAAGGACATGATTTTGTGAGAGAGAGAATATCAATCTTTTAAAAAAAAGAAGTGACTTCGAGCGTAAATCCTTGGAGACAGTAAAGTCCAAAGGGCAAACTGTCTAGAAGATTGCGACCATTGTTGAAGCAAAAGATACATAGTTCAAACTCAACTTTGAAGGCAACACTCTTATTTTGACAAGTAACAGTTTTAAAAAAACATGCTCACATATTTATATAGTATTGTTTGGAGTTAATTGCCATTGCACATTGTAATTTTATAGAATTGAAGCATTGTATCTGAGGGTTGTGAGGTGCCCAAAACTTTACCAACAAAGTGCTACCAATCTGATGGGTTGAAGGCCTATGGTGGGTGCCACCCTGAAGATGCCATGGCGAGCAAGAAGGTGTGCTACAAAGAACGAAAGAGCAAGAGAGAGAGAGAGAGAGAGAGAGAGAGAGAGAGAGAACGACATTGTAGCCAGAAAAATAACACGTTGTATTTGATTGATGTATAGCCTTACATGTAACATAAAGAAAATTCCATGCAAATGATAAGTGACATGCATGCCTTGAGACTTGTTCTCACGGGCGTAGACACTATGGAATCTAGGCTTGCCTACCCAACAATCCCCCCCTCAAGCCCGAACTAGACAGACCCTCTCATGATACGTCGAGTTTTTGGTGTACTCGTCAACCGTGAGTTTTAGGTTCTCTCACAACCAAGGATTTCTGGTGTATCCATAACCTGGTGCTAGATCAATAACCCCCCCTTGAGCAGATAGGGTGTAGGTCAAAAATTAGCTACCAAAAATGGAATTTTTGGTTCACTTCCGAACCTTGGGTTTAAGGTGTACCGAGTAACCTCATGAGAAGCGGGAAAAAAAATGGGACTTGAGAACAAAATCTGATAAATTTGGGATGTCTTACCACTCATGTGTGGCAGTGTCTAGAGCCCGTACAAGACTTTTACTGAGCGTGACAAGACAACAACAAACAACTAACTGTAGAAAAATTGTCATAAAAATAAGACAAAATAAACGATGTCGATGTAGATTTGCTCGAAGCAGATTTTTCTTTGTGCTTGCAATTGTCGATGTGTTCGAACATGTCATAATCCCATTGACATAGCATGATGTGGCAACAAGACACATAGATATAAGATAAAAGATAAAAGACTCGCGACTTGGTGAAGAATGATCGTGTGTCAACAACTCCAAGCATGAAGCTTTGCCTTCTTAAATCTGCAATGTATGCATGTGTACCCATTACTACAAAGGAAAACTGAGTGCGTCTAAATTCTGATTGTTGAAGTACTCCAAAAGAAATTTAATTGCTGATAATGAACAAGATTGTTTGCTGACAAGGTCTGGTTCAACAAGTCAAAATTCTACAGTACTGCGAGCTTCCCCTAGATGCCACAACAGCCTATCTGCGCTTGGGGAGTTGCTCCTCTAGGGCACTTCCTAACCAAGAATAGCAACATTGATGTTGCCACCCGATGCAGCATATGAAGACCAAGTTCTCACGCCACATCCAAATTTTTGTAGGGCTGCGATAATAGATGACACGCTCGCAAAATTGCTGATGGCGAATTTGAATTAGTTGCCTACCACTATCAAAAGGTTATTGTGCCTTACTTACTACTGCAAGACTCCTGATTTCTTGCCTTCCTCAAGAGAAAAAAAACAAAATTGATGTCTGATGTAAGGCTTTTCTTTCAACAAGCTTGCTATCAACGCCTTCCAATCTGACAGAACCCCTCGTCCTCTCTTGCTTCCAATGTCAAGCTCTCGTCAGTTCGCCACACCCAGAACTCTCCTTGCTTTGGCGGCCCGCCTGGGCTCTAATACCAGTTGATGGGTTGAAGGCCTATGGTGGGTGCCACCTTGAAGATGCCATGGCGAGCAAGAAGGTGTGCTACAGAGAACGAAAGAGCGAGAGAGAGAGAGAGAGAGAGAGAGAGAGAGAGAGAGAGAGAGAGAGAGAGAGAGAGAGAGAGAGAGAGAGAGAGAGAACGACACTGCAGCCATAAAAATAACACGTTGTATTTGATTGATGTATAGCCTTACATATAAAGTTTAAAAAATGCCATGCAAACTATAAGTGACATGCATGCCTTGAGACTTGTTCTCACGAGCGTAGACACTATGGAATCCGGGCTTGCATACCCAACACAATCATCACACAAGTCAAGATAAGTTATTTGCCGCTTGTTTTCAAATTCGTAAAAGTTGACAAACCCACACACACAAATCTATACAAAGCACATTCTACACTATTTTTTGGTGATGACTACATTCTGTCATCATTGTGTTGTGCGTCTGGAGTTTGTGATACCATTGTGTCATCATTTGTTAGTGTTTTGTGGTTTCTCTCCCACATTAAAGTGTTACACATATTGTGCTTTTACTGTGATCACGTTAAGAAATTGTAGCCATATTCCTTGGCAAAAAATACTAGTTGCACAGCTCAACCGTTCGATTCTTATTGCTATAAGGGGGAATGTATCTCTCTTTGCTTGTATATGATCATTTTAGAGGTGACAAGACTTTGGGATTTTCCCTTTTTCTCTCTTGCGAGATACTTATGAGACACTACCATAATTTTTGCTCACACATTTTGCTACCTACAATGGCCTCATTCGACGTGGTTCCACAACATATCTGATCGTTCCTACGTCCCTCTCAAACACTTCTCTTCCTACTTCCTATGCCCTTGGAGAAATTCCTGGTGGAATCCTCTCTAGCATAAGCTCTCATACTATCTTAGAACTATATCCCCAAATTGTGATCCTCTTGGAGCCCATTGATCTCATAGGTTGCACCCCCAAAACATGTGTATGTTTTCATAATTCATTAAATCCCGTTCTCCGTGTAGTTTGTGTCTCAAATCTATGTGGATGGGTAATTGATATCTCTGTTGCACTCACACTAGGTAGTATGTAGTAAGTAAAGCTTGGAGTGCATTAATCCTCCAATGGTAATAACAATCATCTAAGTATTCCCTACATACTCGTGGTGCCTACAAGAGCCCAACTACCCTAAGCTCCTTCCAAAAAAAACTAAGTAATTCTTTGAATAATGTCAAGAAGCAATTTAGCAATTGACTCTTAAGAAATTCTTTTGTGTTGTGTACACCACAATTCTTTCTGTTTTGTCTTTCAATTTTGGAACTCTTGCAACCATTCGTCCATAATCACACCTTGATTCTTCTTAAGAACATGGGTATCATTAATGCAGGATCGCCAAAGTGTTACGGGAAACCATCCTAAACAATGAAGGCTCTAATTTATCCTCACACCAAAACACTCCACAAACACAGACATACATACTAAGAAACTCCATATTCGTAATTGTACACAACAAATGCCTTCAATATGACATAACTGTAACATGTAAAGCAAAGACAATACTTGATATTTCATTTAAGAAGGAAAGGTCCACCTGCAAAGACAAAAACCTCAGCACAATAGAATACACAAAATTGACCAAAACTAATTGTTATTCATCATCCACGATGTTTACCCATAATTACATATCAAAATGCCTCATTACACTTACTTTAAGAACTTTTTAGATCGCATTGATCAAAATCTAAAAAGATGTCCAAAAGTAATAGTAAAACCTCCAATTTTACAGTGTCGTTACCACTAGGCCTACTTCCAAGAGCCATGCAGAAAGGGGTTGCCTTTGACATCTTAGTTACTGATGCCATGATGTATAAGACAGTAGTTTGGGCACCTAGACTTATAGCTTCATGGTGGGCACAAATTGAGAGACCACAAGTCATGATGATCTCGTGCAACATCGGTAACAAAACTCCTTGTTCCAGATGACAGTATTAGAGCATAGCTGGCCACATCGCCCATGGTAGTGAAGGCTCTCTTTCAAAGAGTATGTTTCATCCACATATTGAGGGAGGTACTACAAAATGACTAGGTAGGTGAGAGGAGATCATGCTATGCATATATGGTCTATTTGTTCAACAAGCATGGTCTTGATACTATGAACCACGTGTATAATCCTACCTTTTAACTGTAACAAAGACTCATCAACATCTCACTACACATATAAAATTGGCTCCTCATACTGTATCTCTGGCAAGTAAAGATCCAAGAGACATGGATTACACCTAGAGTGTCTCTTCCTTCGAAGATGAAGTACTATAAAGAGCACTTCATGACTATTTCTAGAGGATGGCCACAATACATGAACTCATATATGCAACATAGTGCTAGAGTGACGATTGGACACCTCAGATGAGAGGGCATCACCTCACAAACTAGAGATGGAGGTTGGGCGAGTAGCACAAATTCACTGACTAGCATATGGTGGGATGGAGAACGAGGATCTTTGTGTATGCAAGACATCCAAGATATGAGAGTATACAAAGCTAATAAGTAGTCCTTTTTATAGGACAACCAAGTGCTATTGGAGTCGAGAGACCAACAGTGCTATTGAAGTCGAGAGACCGGATTGGATCACTTCTTACGAAGATTTTGAGAGGGGGAGTTTCCTCTCACTACCCACACACCAATGGAAAGCAACAATCACAACTCGCAAACTTCTTCAAAAAGGCTTCTAGCTTCTACCCATTGTCACTCAAGAGGGATCACACTACAATAGACAGATTGTTCAAGCCTGTAGACATCCTAGATTGCCAAGATACCATTTCCAAAGAGCACATCACAAGGTCATCCAAGAGCTACGACATGAGCGAACCACACAAGGGAGGATAGGGCAAGCCTTTTCAAACCTTGCTACTATGATGTGAGGACTCTTCACTCCCTACCAACCTGCAAGGACTCAACTCCTACCCAGTTGTGGTTGCCAAACTACACCCTTTGAATGTCATAGTTGTTTTCCCCTATGCATATTGTTCCACATCCAATACAATTAGAGCTCCATACCCCTTACCCCTCATATACATACACCCCATGTCTATCTATTTTTCCTTTTGAAGTAGGTGGCTTTGTTTGTTTTACTAGATACCTGGAGACTCGCATGTAAACCATTATGTCCCATAACCCAAATTTGGCCTCTAGAAGACATTGAAAAAGCTCTCTTCCTCTCTCTGCTCACACAATGGATCTAAAGTTACTAAACTTGGAGACTCACAAAAGGTTACTCCACTTATTAAACGATAAAATCCAAAACTTGTTATTATTTTGCTTGACAAGCAGTTACCTACACTTGCATCTATGGATGATTTGAAGAATATTACATAGATAAAACCAAAATTCTCAACTCAAACATCACTTTGTAGATGCACACATCCATGTAGAGAAGGGTCTTCCAGCAAAAAAACTTGTAGCTGCATGTACCGCATGATCATAGCCACAAACTGCCGACACCACCTACCTAGGCAGTTATTACGTCCAAGGATGTAAATAAACACCCACGAGCCATGCCACTGCCACTCTTCTGGATCGTTGTGATTGTCATGAACAGAAAATACCACCACCATTTACAAGTGATCACACCAACATCCACACACTGGATAACTACGTCATGGACTCCATCCCAGTTGAAAAGCCTCACCATTCTTTCAAGGACTTAACAGATACGATAAATGCAAGGAAAAGACTTACAAAAGAGCATAGTGTTGACAACTCAACAATAATAGGAGGCTTCAGAAAACATTTACCAATACACTGGTAGACTTCAAATTAATTGATATTCCCTTCCTTCTCTCGCTTCTACATCAAACAAACTTACTTCTATGGCGAATGCTTCTTGAGACCGGAACCTGAAACACTTGTGCATACCTGCAACATTCATCTGAACATGCATTCCTATACACAACACAGAAGAACTAACCATCAAAGATTGAGAGTTAAGTTTCTCCACCAAGTCGGTTGTGAAAGTGTTTCGTGCTCACTAGAGCTGTTCGTGCATAGTTTAGAAAAACCACGAGTAAAAAGAAATTCTTTCATCAGTACACTGTCGTAAACTAAGCAAGCAAGAATTCTGAAGAACCAACACACACAGGCCGGTTAGAAGTATATACCGGAGTATCACAACTTTAACATGCTGACCTAGACTGGCAAAAAGCTCACATCGAGCACCCAATATCAATCAAACTCAGATAGCTATGAAGGCGTACATGTTCCATCTCACCATAAAACTATCCAACTTCGTAATATCACACATCTTAGAATCTGGTGTGCATTATACAAAACATACATCACACGTGACCGAACATGAGAACAGCAAAAACTTCAGTTTAAAACACCACAACCTTGGCTCATCAACGTAAGATCGATGCTCCATCTCAGATGAGGTGAGAACGAAAAAACCTCAAAGGACCAGATGTCCAAAATCCAGATGAAGCTAAATGGTTTGCCCTTATTAGGAATCATTTGTGTCTCTCAAACACAAATTCATGGCTCCGTTAAACAAAATAGATTGCACTCGCACCCTGTGATGATCGGTCTTTGGGCATCCGTAAAAGCCCTGCATAGAAACATGTAGGGAGAGTGACCCAAGGATCCCCTCTTCTTGGGATCCCCACTTTTGACCTGACCGTTCAGGCATGTTACTCTCCACAATATGTACCTTCGTGCCTCCTTTTGCACTGAGTTGCTGGCGAAAATTCCAAGAGTAATATTTATGGAAATTATACAAAATTCGAGGCTTCCCGACAAGAAAACATGGAACATGATAGCTCCAGTTGGTACCACTACTCAAGGGTGCTTGGGGACTGCACAAAACAATGCAGAAAGTCTTACAATATCAACAAATCATGTTGTAAGAAATACAAAATCTGCAACAAGCACAAGGCACATCAGAAGGTCTGGTAAAATTGCGTACTTAGCTGGGGTTCCACGGCGTAATCAATATGTGAACAGACTTGCAAATAGACCATTACAAGCCATTGCCCGTTGTCACATTACCCAAGTGTATCTGAATTTGACAAGCTTGAATTTTTGCAGATATTGCCCTGTGAAAAAACTGCTCTCGTGCAATGCTGCGAACCTGCTTTAAATAAACATCAACAGGAACCGAGCCTTCCTGGACAGCTTTATCCAAAGAATAAAGGACATCTTCCAATGCGAGGTCAACTGATGTAGATTCCAACATTTGCTTTGAAAGTGCATCATATGGCAGGAAAGCATCATCTACATCAACTTCCAGAGAAGGTTTACCCTGCTCTTTTAGCCAGTTCCCCAGTAAATCTGTGTTGGTGCGAAGGATTTGAAGCTGTTGCTCCAGACTTCCTTTCTCCTGCTGCAAATTTTGTATTCCCTGATTGAGTTGATCTTTTCTCTGCTTCAAATGAGATTGTACTGTGAAAAGCTCATCCAAATCCTTTTCTCGTGCCTTCCTTAATTCAGATGTGTCCTGCTTCAACCGCTCCACTAACGAGTTGATAGCATTTCGCCTGAAAACCTCAGATGGGCTATCTGTGTGACCAGATCTACCATTTTCAGTGTGGCTATGGCGGGAGCTCGGAAGCCGCGAGGAAGACATTGACCCAGGACTGTCTGTGCGATGAGGGGAGGGAGGAACAGGCTGCATATGAGGTCTGGCAGGAGAGGATAGCGGGGAGGATGTGTAGCTCGCAAATGCACCAGATGCTGGAGAGGCAGCCGAGTTTGTGCGATGGTTTGAAGAAGGGGAAGAGGGCTTCGAGAAGAGGGGCGGATCTTGACTGAACATGGAGCTAAGTGCACGTGCAAGGTCTGCAAGATTGGAGCGAGGGTAAAACCAGCTTTGGAGATAAGGAAGGGAGACCATACCTGATGCATCGACGTGTTTGTGAGGGCGCTTGATGATCATGTCTTTGGTAGGGGAGACGAAGACACGAGGAGGTGCCTTGGGGTAGGACTCAAGAAGCCAGATGATGACGGGAATGTTGTAGGAGGCACCATGAAAGGTCATGGGAACCGTGCCATCAACCTGTAGGAGATTTGCAGAGGTTCCATCGTTGTGCACGAAGGAGGCCGGCTTGGCACGCAAGCTGGGAAGCTCTTGCATCAAATTCAGCAGATGCTGCCGAATAAGGAGCTTCACGTCCTCGCTGTAAGGCAGCGCGTTAGGACCTCGTTGTGATAGCAGAGAACTGAGAAACTGCATCGTGCTGTGAGGAGACGATGCTGCAGACGACGGCGATGCCATATCTCTCCTTATGTACAAGGTCGTCGAAGCTGAAAACGCAGAAATGTATTACTGTCGGTTCTCCAAAGAAAGAATCAGGCAAACCCAAGGCCTAACGTTGGTTTAACAAGCAATGCGACCCGCTAGTGGTGGGGTGTGACTTGAAAATTTATTCATTTAATAATTGTATTGATGTATAAAGATGTGTATTGCTTTTTTTTTTTTGCCATGGTGCAGACATAAATTGGAGTTACGATTTTTAAATTGTTTTTAAAAAGTGAAGTGTAGGAGTGAGGTTATGAGGATGTATGGATGATATGGGAGAATGATCACTCATTGGCTTGATTTCATACACGAGCTCTCTCCTTCTCTTACAGTCAGTCTCTGTTTGGCTCAAAAGCAAAAATACAAACTTATGTTGTTTGACATGCGTTCTTTTGCAATTTGAGACATATACATGTACCTACCTCTCTCTCTCTTTCTCTCTCTCTCTCTCTCTCTCTCTCTCGGAAATGAGGAGACTTCAAAAGAAAGAGCTCTAATTATGCACTTCCCATCCATGGAGGCAAAGAAGGACTTCTTGAAGAAGCGTCCTACACTAAAGAAAACGGGCATATTCCTTGGAGATGACCTCACACTCACACAACTTGCTCATATGAAAGAAGTTATGCCCGAGATAATGACAGCTCGAGAGAAGGGGAAAGTGGCCTTCTACAAGGATGGACGAGTGGTTATTCTGGGGAAGCGCCTCGCATGACGATGCAAGATCTGTGGGACCACACTCAGAGTGGCTACATGGAATTGTAATGGATCTTTGCGCCTTGATGTAGGGGCCTGTGAGGATAGTTTCACAGGGAGAGACATCATTTTCTACTCTGAGACACATCAAGCCCCGGGGCAATCCATGCCCCATGTGAGTGGATACAGATGGGAGATAACTTGCAGACAAGAGACTCGATCAAAGCGCAGAGGACGAGGTTCAGGAGTAGTGGCAGCCTTATTCAAGGAGAAGATACACTCTTTGATACATATAGCTCGGAGGGATGAGCATGCTAGGTACATGTGGGTGAGACTGAAGGCAGAGACAAGCAAATATCTCTACATCGCTATTTGCTATTTTCCTCCTAGTACGTCAGTATATGCATCATCTAGAGGACAGTCCCCCTTCTCTATTTTAGATGATGATATATGAGAGTTTCTCAGAGATGGCAATATTATTATCTTGGGGGATTTCAATGCTAGGACTGTCCATCACTAGATAATATTCTATGATACCTCAGAGGAGTTGATGCAGGAGCTTGATATTACAAAAATGGGCCTGTCTAGATTATCACAGGATTAGAAACACACTGAATATGGCAGATACTTGATTGATATGGGGACTGCACATGGATTGGCCATTTTGAATGGCCTACAGAGATTCCCTACAACAGCTGGTGGTTTTACATGCTTTCCACATTGGCATGGCGCTAGTACAGTGGATTATGTTATGGCTCTGCCATGACTCATTCCTTCCTTTCGGGATTTCGCGGTGGGAACTAGACCGATTGGGGTAGCAGTTGATCATGCTATCTTGTCTTTCACTCTATCGTTCTAGTTCAACACAACTCCATTGGGAGAGGCCTCCACACATACTCGGTATATCTTCACGAGGGAGACGGATCACGTGTACATTGATGAGATATACAGGCAGCTATCACTCAGGAGCCAAAACGACCACTAGATAAGCTCACCCAGATTCTGACAGAGACACTACATGA
Source organism: Adiantum capillus-veneris (assembly GCF_014529385.1). Lineage (NCBI taxonomy): Eukaryota > Viridiplantae > Streptophyta > Polypodiopsida > Polypodiales > Pteridaceae > Adiantum > Adiantum capillus-veneris. Next base: position 8,575,104 of record NC_140952.1, on the reverse strand, counting down.
TGCAGCATCAGAGGCATATCCCCATAGCCAGCCTACACGCAGACGATCTAGGAGCATGCCTTAGAACAGTTGGTATCATGAGGTGTGTAGAGAGACGAGGATCA